>NC_023755.2:24503650-24803650 GCF_000499845.2 Phaseolus vulgaris
TAACACTGTTTCTGCGAGAAAGTTTTAAAAGGTCAATTCACCCCCCTCTTGAACTTTGGCATTATTAAACCCAACAAAAAGCCCATTTACTTTGTAAGCAAGGCCCTACAAGTCGCGGAGACGAGGTACCAGGCGTTGGAGAAGGCAGCGCTGGCGGTGGTGTTTTCCGCCAGGAGGCTTCGTCATTACTTCCACAACTTCACGGTGGTAGTGATGACGAACCTCCCTATACAGAAGGTACTGCAGAAGCCCGATGTAGCTAGAAGGATGGTGCGCTGGGCGGTGGAGCTTTCAGAATTTGACATCAAGTATGAGCCCAGAGGGTCCATCAAAGGGCAAGTATATGCAGATTTCGTGGCAGAACTCTCGCCCGGAGGCGAACAGGAGGTGGAGGCAGGCTCACAATGGTCACTCTCAGTGGATGGCTCTTCCAACCAGCAAGGAAGTGGTGCGGGAATAGTCTTGGACGGACCAGACGGTGTACTGATCGAGTAGGCCCTGCGCTTCACTTTCAAAGCCAGTAATAATCAGGCTGAGTATGAAGCCCTGATTGCAGGAATGCTTTTAGCCAAAGAAATGGGCGCGCGGAACCTATTAGTGAAGAGTGACTCCCAACTGGTTACGGGGCAAGTGTTGGTGAGTTCCAGGCGAAAGACCCGCAGATGGCGGCATATTTAAGGTACGTCGAATCGCTAAAGGGAGCCTTTAGTGCTCTTGAGTTGGTGCATGTCCCAAGGGAGCAGAATGCCAAAGCTGACCTGCTCGCCAAGTTGGCCAGCTCAGGCAAGGGGGCAGGCAGAGAACTATAATCCAAGAGACGCTTAAGGCTCCAAGGAAATTCATAGAGGATAATAGGGTGGATGTCCTCCATATAAGCACCGCGAGAGGAAGGCCAAGGAGTCATCGTTCCTTGACTCAGGATACGTTGAAGGCGCCTCACATTAGCATATACACGGACACGCCCGACGGAGGGAGGCGGGTGCAGATACATGTTTTAGCCGAAGGAGACACCTGGATGAGGCCATACAGGCGGTACCTAGCGGATGGGGTTCTCCCAGTGGAGCCTGAAGAAGGTAAGAAGGTTAAGAGAAATGCTGCAAGGTACACCCTGGTAGACGGAGTGTTATTCAGGCACGATTTCACTCACACTATCTTAACATGTGTAAGCGGTGACGAGTGTACCAGAATAATGACGGAGCTCCACGAAGGCATTTGTGGGAGCCATGTAGGCAGAAGGTCCTTAGCTGCTAAGGTGTGCGTGCAGGTTTTATTGGCCAACAGTAAAGGAAGATTGCGTGCGACACGCCCAGCGTTGTAAGCAATGCCAAAAAAACGCAGATAGCACAAGCACCGCTAGAGGAGCTGCGATCCATATACAGCCCATGGCCTTTCCATACCTGGGGATCGACATCCTAGGCCCGTTTCCGCTGGCGATAAGGCAGATGAAGTACTTGATCGTCGCCATCAAGTACTTCACCAAGTGGATAGAGGCGGAGCCCGTGGCCCAGATCACTGCGCACAAAGTCCAACACTTGTGTGCCGTTCGGCGTACCTAGGCGGCTGATATCCGATAACGGAACCCAGTTCGCCAGTCAGCAGTTGAGAAACCTGTGTGCTGAGGTAGGCATCAAGCAGGTGTTGCATCAGTGAACACCCCCAGACTAATGGCAGTAGAGTCAGCAAACAGAGTTTTGCTGAGGGGCTAAGAGAAGGCTAGAAAAGGCCAAGGAGCGTGGGCGAAGGAAGTGCCAAGGATCGTGTGGGCATACCACACCACGCCCCAATCTTCCACCATGGAGACGCCTTTCAGCTTAGTGTATGGGTCGGACGCGATGATCCCAGTTGAGATTGACGAAAGCTCACCACGTTTCCAAATTTCGTGGCGGAAGAATCCAACGAAGAAAGGAGGGTGAACCTGGACCTACTGGACGAAGCCAGGGAGGAGGCCAGAAAAAAGGCCGAAGCAGTAAAGAGAAGGGTAGAGCGACAGTATAGCTCTAAGGTAAAGCCACGACAGTTTCAGATTGGCGACCTAGTTATGAGGAAGGCTCATCCATACGAGCTGGAGAATAAGCTGTCTCCCAAGTGGACCGGACCCTTCAGAATTACCGAAGCTAAGGGCAACGTTTTGTACAACCTAGAGACATTGGAGGGGGTTCCCATCCCACGCAGTTGGAATGCAGCCAACTTAAAAATTTATTTTAGTTGACTTATGTAAGCAGCCATGTAACAATTTAGTTGAAGGGACACTCTTTTTCCCTCTCGGGGTATTTAACTAGGTCACCCAAATAAAAAAGGAAAAGAAGTTTGAGGAAAAACCTTTGTCTTGGTTTCAGTCTTTATCTTTTTCCCTTTCGAAGTGACGACAGGCATCGCCAAGCGTACGCGTCGCCAAGAAAGAAGGCGTCGCCAAGAGAAAGCGTCGCCAAGAAGCGCAGAGCGCCACCAAGAGAAGTGACAAAGGAAAAACGCGCAGTGCATGAAGCGTGTGCGAATGTAAAACAGTGTTAAAGAAATCAAGCATGGCACAGTGGAGTCAAATTTACATGTATGCTCGAAAGGACGGGAGCAAGGTGAATAGGGCAGACATTACAGGTCTAGTGCTCATACAGAAAAAAGAAAAAAAATACAAACGAACCACTCTTCAGTGGCCTTCAGACCTTGGCAGGGAGGACGACGCTTCAGTCTCAGCCCTCAACGCCTGGGTGAGCCGTGACCTCCGCTGGGGGTTTATCTTTGAACCTGCACCAAGGGAAACAAGAGCAGTAAGGGCACCATGAGTTAGACGACGTAGAGATCTAATGAAGGTAAAAAGCAGAAGTTTCTGAGATAGCCACTCGTACATATGTACTTCTTTAGGGTTCCGACGTTGAACTCCAAACTGATCAGGGTGGCGGAGTCAAAACCCCCCGCCTCAGCCAGAATCCGACACGCAACCTGGTCGTTCGGGCTTAGTTTCTTGAAGGGTTTGGACTTGAGGGCTCGTGCCTCCCTCACCCAGTACAGCGGGAACCCATCCAGGGCGGAAGGCACGATATCAGAACAACAGATCTTGAAAAACCTACCCTTCCACCCCGTGAAAGAGCTTTGGAAGGGAGTTAGGAGAACCCTACCAGGAACGTTGCTGAGGGTCACCCAGAGGTTGTTCCTTGACGTTTCACCTCGAAAAAGTGAAGAAAGATATCAACCGAGGGCGCACACCCCAGGAACCCGAACAGTACGTCAAAGGCCTTAACAAAAGCCCAGCTGTTGGGTACAGTTGGGCTGGCGCAGCGTTGATCTCCGTCAGAAGTTCCCTCTCGAACCTGGAGAAGGGCAGACGTACGCCAACGCTCTGGAACACCACCTGGTAGAAGGAAAGAAAGGAATCCCGTCGTTGGCGCGTTCGTCCCCACACACCGGCTCCCCCAGGGTGCAAGGGAGCACGGTGATGTCATCGTCATGCCTCCTCGCGAAGGCACGGTGATTATAAGAGCACGACTCTCCTTTGTGTTTCCTTATGGCCAGGGTGGAAAGAAGGCACGAGCACTCGTCCAGAAGCTCGCTTGAAGCCTAGGGATACAGATCTTTATGGTTAACCCTGGGAGAAGGAATGTGCGCAGACATGACGGAACAGTGTCGGAAAGAGAGTTGGAGGGTCGAAAGACGATGGTTCGCTGGAGAGGCGGGTAATACGTCGGTTAGAGAAGACACCAGAGTGACTCTTTGAGAGGAGGAAGATGGTGTAAGTATGTTGCGAAAGCACAGAGATGATGAAGGCAGTTTCAAGATTTTGAAGAATTAAATATTACGGTTAGAGCGCCAAACGACGCGAATGGGTAAACCATACAACTAAGCCACGTGGCAGAGAATGAGAGGATGGCCCTGGCACCACTGGTTAACACTCAGAAAACGTCGTATCGACTGAATGATCAGGGGTACGACACGTCGTCGAGAATGGGTCAGAGACTCAGGAGGTGTCAGAACCTAGTCAAGTGGGGGAACGTCCCATCAGCCATACGAAAAACGCCACGTGGACGGCACGGGCGAGACCTAGGTCCCTCACCACCCCGGGTGACGACCTGAACCAAAGTCAGAGCCGACGTCGAAGTAAAGTCGACGGTTTAGTCGCCCCGAACGTCGCCAGTGGAAGGTGCAGAAGGCGTTGCCACCATGAGACATCGAGAGCGTCGCCAATACAAGAGGGCGTCGCCGAGAGAGGTGGCGTCGCCAAGAGAGAGGTGGCGTCGCCAAGAGAGAGGGCGTCACCAAGAGAAAGCGTAGCCAAAGTAGATGGTATTACCATTGTGAAATGCTTAAAGGCGTCGTCAATACAAGTATCAGCAGCTTCACCTCCCCGATACCCACAGGTAGGAAAGACTGTGGGGGAGATGAAATCGAAGGAGTCAAAGCTAATCACTAGCGGCGTCACCTCCCCAATACCCGCAGGTAGGAAAGACTGCGGAGGGAGGCGAGATCGCCAAAGGCTGAGTGAATTGCTGGCAGGGTCGTTCCCCGATACCCATGGGGAGGAAGGACCGTGGAGGGAACGACCCCTGGAGGGCTTCGAGCTTTCCCAGTGACTGGCGCTTTTAGACACCCTGAGGACGATACGGCGCTACGGTAGCAGGCCTCTCCTCAGGCGTGGCGCCGGGCACCGAGAATCAGGGGACAGGTCGCTTAGGTGTTTGAGGCACCCCATGGACGATACGGCGCCGTTAGGCAAGCCTCTCCGTGGGCGAGGGTATTGATGTGTGGCCTTATCCAGAACGTTTGAGGCCTGGAGTATGTCTCAACTCTGGCGTTACGGCAACGGCAAAGCCACGGACGCCTTCACGAGGCAAAGGCCTCGTAGATACGTAGGCGGAACAAGCTATGAAGGAACGCGATGGGGGGCAAAGCAATCGGAGCACGTGGAAACGAGAAAGGAAGGTAAAATCATACAAACAGGATTTGATAACGCAAAGGCCCCGAATTTGTCATGCAAAATCCAAAGTTCCGACAAAAGTGCAAAGGAGTTACAAGTTTATCACAGAGTGGCAAAAATAACTATAAAGCTCGAAAGGTAAAGGTGGCGGGTGAGAGACGGCGATTCAGTCATCCAAGTCAAAGGGCACGACCTTCCCGTCGACGACATGGTGTGTGGGTCGCAGTTTGAAATATTGATGCCAGGGTTCTCGCAGGACGCCTGAGTCAGAGCCTCTTGGAAGCCCTCTTCTAACGCGCCCGCCATCTCCCCAGTCAGTCCTTGGACCTCCCCTTCTAGTTCCACAACCCTAGAGTCCTTGGATGTCAACTGTTTCTCCAGGAATTCCTTCTCCACGCGGAGCTTGTTAGCCTCGGCTTGGAGAAGGCTCAAGGCTTCGACCTTCGCAGCCAAGGCGTCCTCTCTCTCGCTTAACTTCTGCCTCCAAGCAGCGTCCAGATCTTCAAACTTTTTCCGCTGTACTTCAGAGGCAAGAGCCGCCACTTGGAGGCCAAGGCCTTGGATTTGGTAGGAAGTGAGTTGGGCCAGCTGATCGACATGCGCCTGTTCAAGTTCGCGCGCGTACGCCTCGGCCCCCTCCCTGCCCTCGTGGGCCAGTTTTAGCAAGGTTTGGGAAGCTTCCTCCTTGAGCCCCCAGTTTTGTTTCTCCTCCTTCAACGCTCCCACTTCTTGTCTCAGTTTGCGGAGAGCCTCCCTCCCCTTGATAGCGCTTCGAGCCTGGGTGCGCCACTTGAGTGCCACCGCCAGGAATGCCCCCATATAATAAGGCATGCCTCCCACCTTGTGAGGATCAGTTGGCGACATTCCTTCAGTGAAACCCTACGTCAACTCCCTATGGATGGGGCGAGGAATTCGGGGCTTTCGAGAAGTCGAAGCTGGAACTGATGCAGGAGGGGCAGAGCCAGAGGCCTCAGCTGCGTCACGAAGCGGTAACGGCGAGGGCGGGGGAACTGAATCAATCCTTTCCTCTCGTTCCTCGTGGGCTGGTGGAGGTGGAGGTGATGTGGCACTTGGAGGATTGTCCCTGAGAGAACTCCCACCATCGGGAGACGCGACTGTCAAGACAGGGACGCCCGTAGCCCTATGTGAGTTTTAGGTGATCAAGTGGTTAGAGACCGCCGAAAGGGGCAGATCGCCAAAAGATCAGGAAGGTTTGCTTAAGGCTTTTAAGGGGTACAAGTACGAAGGACGAGGTTATCAGATGATCATTCCCTAGCCAGAGGTCGAGGCAAGGGAACGATTCCCCAGAACATGCACGATGTGCAAGTGAAGCAGATTGTGATAGCGGCAGGCGAGACCACAGAGAAGGTGTGCATGGTGACACCCCGTACTCGCCGCTTAAGGGGTCGCTGATGGCAAATTTCATGAAGGTCTTCTTTAATCATGTCAGAAAATGGTGCGGAAGCTCTGAAGGTGTGTGTGCAAGATCCTCCTAAGAGTGATGTTGATCTTGAAGGTGCATGATAGGTATGAACATAGGGAGGTTCGGCCAGCCCAAAGAAAAGGTGAAGGAGTGAAGTTTAGAGCCCAGAGTTCTAGGGAGAAGCAAAGCTTGTCACAAAATGGCAGCATAACTTTAATCACAATAAACTTGAAAATACAAGGTGTAGGCTCCTCCTTTTATAGGCTAAGGAGGACCATAATGCAACCCTAATGCTAGCCAAATGAAATGTAAATGTGAAGCACATGGGTGCACATGGCACATGGGTGCACAAATGAGCACATGGGGAGGGGTGTATCTAGTTTTTATGCTCACCCCCTCCATGGGCTTTCTAGACCGGCCTTGGTAAATTTAGAGGTTTTTTTAGAAACTCTTAGTTTACCTAGGTTGGTGTTTTAGGTGCCAAAATTAATTCTAAGAAAATTACAAATAAAGTTCCTATGCTAATTTTGACAAGAAATTAAAGTCTACTCTACACTAGAGTTTATGGCATTTGAACATGTAAAAGAACGTCTTCTTGGATCCTCTTGGCCATAACTCTATGGTTGGCCCAAATCTACCCTTTGGTGGGCTTGCATGTGGGCTTGTGCTTGGGCCTCTTCCATCATCCCCTCCCTCTTGAAAAGGATTTTTCCTCAAATCCATTGCTTCTTCTTCTTCATGGCTAGGGAAATGGATGTGGCTGGATGGTGTCCATCATCTCCTTCTCCTTGAGAAGATCTATCCTCAGATCTAGAGATTTGATCTCGGATAGCAGCCTCTTGCTTCTTCAACTATGCTTGCCCTCCCTGATCAAACGTCCACCTAGGGAATTATCAAATAAAGCAAATGAGTTAGTTGAAGCAGTTATATACAAATCAATTTTATGAAGTTGCCATTTTTGTTTTTCTTTTGTTTTTGGCAACTTTTACAATATTTCTCTTTTGATGGTTGCATGTGTTCTCTAATCCTCTCATGCTTTGTAAATTTTCAATAGTGGTTACTTGTTCCTTAGGCATAATTCCTTTAGGAAGTGGTAACAACGCAAAAATTGTCTTTGTAGATGCCTATAGATGACTTGACCTTCACTTGGTGATATCTTGGCATGTATGTAAAATAATCTACTATATTTTATCTATGCAAGCCTTTTTTAAGGATTCTTCTTTTTTTTCTATGCTTGCAAGTGTTCCTTTACAAAAGGTAAGGCTAGGTTGTTCAACAAGAGGTATATTTTCAAATGTATTTTCAACTTTTTTCTTCTTGTTGAATGACCTTGTGGGAAGGAACACTCTTCTCCCACGCCTTTTGTTTCCCAAGGGTTTTCTCTTGCTTTTCTATTTTTACATTTTCTTCACTCTCACTAGCTTCTTTTTCTTGGCTACTATTCTCATCTTTGTCCCTTAAGATCATAGATCTTTCATTGAAACATTGAGATGCTAATTTATCATTGCCAAGGTATTCTAAACATGGAATTTCTCTAGCTTGAGTGTGAGAGATATGCTTGGTTAGGTTTTCTTGTCTCTCTTTCCTAGCACTCCTAGGGAATTGTTGATCATATTCATTTTTCCTAAGACTTTCTTCCCCAAGATAATCATGATGTTTAGAGCTAGATGCATGAGAATGTAATTTTTTTGAAAATTGAGACTTCTCATTCTTTGCTTTAGTCAATACATTAAGTTTAGTCTCACTCTCCAATTGTCTATATGCAATTGATTGCTCAGTTTGTGAAACTTCTTTCAAAAGAGTTTTTAAAGATTTTAATTCACTTCCAATAGACTTTGTAGAATGAGAAGAAGAAGACATGACTAAAACTTTGTGTATACAAGTATTTTACCTTGAGAAAATTTAGGGAAGTCAAAGAAGGTAGTCTTTCAGGTAAGGGAGGTGAGTCACAGTGGACTACTTATGTACCAAGCCTTGCCTTAGCCAAAGACTATCCCTTAATGCTTCACACAAAACTTTCTCTTAGTAAATCACTTAAAACACAATTAAGTTGGAGAAATCAAAATTTTGATGCAAGAAAGCAATGCAACTAGCTAATTAACCAAGCAAGACATATTAACAAAGCTTATACAAGGCAACACAAATGAAAAGCGTAGCTAATTAAGCAAGGAAGGCAATTAAAGACAATTAACAATTTGCTAATTAAAAATTCTATACTAGTCGGCCCTAGATGAGGCTTCTTGGACACTTTGAGCCCTTGAAGACACACTCACTGTCTAAATCGTAATTAAGAGGTAATTAACACAAATTAAGTTGCAAGGAAATTAAGAAAACTCCCTTTGTTGATCCTCTTTTTGCTAAATGCACTTCCTTGTTGTCTTTGCTTGTTGGCCCTCCAAGTGTTTGTAGTGTTTTTCAAGAAAGCTTGTTTCGGCCTTGGCTTTGTTTCCCCTGAGAATGAAGGTTTTAATTCTCCAATTCCAGCACCTATCAAAAGACTAGACCTTACCCAAGTCAAGTTTCCATTCAATTAAGCACCAAAGGAGAAATAAATTCCAACACCAAATTAGAGGTCAAAGAACAAAAGCAAGAATCAATTTAATTGAATAAAACAGTACCACCAAAAGGAGTTAGATTATGACAGGTCCAAGAAATATTAAGCAAGCAAATAAAAGGTACCAAAATAAAGGTAGGCACACAAAAGAATCCTAAGAATGGCACTAGAATTAGATGACCAAATAAAAAACAGCACCACTGGAAAATGTTGTGGGCCAGAAACGTGTTTTTCCCCAATTTATGTTGAGCTGTGTTTTTAAGATATGATTCTTGTTGGGTCTATTAGTGTCTAAGTTCAAGAGGGGAGGGGTGAATTGAGCTTATAAAATTTTCGCAAGAACACACAATTTACAGTATATCAGAGACAAAAAGAACAGATTGTTTTTACATGAAACAGATTGATTCTTCAGAGCATTCTAGCACAATTTGAATTTGTTCAATATGAAATTATGATCAACAGAGGATTATAGCAGAGACAGATCAGCTGAAAATTATGAGGATGAAGGATACAACTATGCTTAGAAATCAAACAAATTTACTCAACACAAGGTTTTAATGAGAATGATTCTTCCTCAGATTTTAATGATTAGACTTTTTGTTCACAGATCACTTAAGCCATCAAATGCAACTGCCTTGTTTGTGATTAGAAAGCTTTAACAAATCAGGAAGAACAGTTCTTATTTAAACCCAGAATTAACAGATTCAATTTCAAAATAACAGATTTAGTTCTTGACAGAATTAAGCAAAACCAGAAATGAGTGCAGGGATGAGAAGACAAGGCACACAAGTTTTATACTAGTTCACTCACACAGAGCTACATCCAGTCTCACCTTACCCCAAGGTGGAATTCACTAAAAACAGTACCAATTACTTACAAACACAGCAGTTCTTGAACACTACAAGAACAACACACACAATGCTGAAAAACCCTATTTCAGCATACCTTGCACTCCAAGAAACCCTATCAAGGAGTGACTAACACTTACACCTTTACAAAACAGAATAAAGGAAAGATTACACCTGAAAAGAAGATGCAAGAACTCAAAACCAGTAGTTCACTTTGCTGCAGAACTGCACCAGCACCTTCACCAAGATCAAAGGTTTCCTAGAACAAGAACATTTGAAAATCTCTTTGGAAAACCTTTTAAAAATCTTTCAATCCTTCTTCTCACATGGAAAATGTTTGATCTCTGTCAAAACCGTAATTGCTCAGCACACCCTCATGTGAGAGAGACTTTTCTTTATATAGAAAACAGTTTCTAACTTGGCGCGGGAGTCATCCTGGAAGGACCAAATGGGGTACTGATCGAGCAGTCCCTCCGCTTTGCCTTCAAAGCTAGCAACAATCAGGCAGAGTATGAGGCCCTGATCGCAGGAATGTTGCTAGCAAGAGAAATGGGAGCAAGAAATCTGCTGGCCAAGAGCGATTTGTTACTGGTCACCGGGCAGGTTACGGGGGAGTTCCAAGCAAAGGATCCCCAGATGGCAGCCTACCTGGAGTATGTGCAGCTCCTGAAGACGTCCTTCGCCGAGTTTGAGTTAGTAACGTGCCAAGAGAGCAGAATGCCCGAGCAGACCTGCTTGCCAAGCTGGCTTGCTCAGGCAAGGGGGGGAAGCAGAGGACTGTCATTCAGGAGACCCTGAAGGTGCCGCGCGCGTTCGTATCAGACAACCAGGTGCTTCATGTATACAAGTCAATGGAGCGTCTAACGATCGGTCATCGGTCGTTGACCCAAGAAACGCTAAGAGCACCGAGGGTGAGATCGCGACCCTCAAAGACCGATGAGCTGATGGAGGTCCGTGCGGAGAAGGAACCCGACACCTGGATGACGCCATACCAGCTATACTTAGAAGATGGTGTACTCCCGCTCGATCTGGCAGAGGCAAAAAGAATAAAGAGGGGTTCAAGTAAGTTTACTCTTATAGATGGAAGCCTATTTAGATTTGGATTTTCTCACCCTGTGCAGATCTGTGTAAACGGCGAGCAATGCACCAGGCTCATGTCTGAGTTGCACGAGGGGGTGTGCGGAAGCCACGTAGGTGGTCGCGCTTTGGCAAGTAGAGTACTCCGCGCGGGGTACTACTGGCCAAAGCTGAAGGAAGATTGCATAAGGTTTGCTCAGCGATGCAAACAGTGTCAACTGCATGCAGACTGGCACAAGGCACCCCCCGAGGAGTTGAGGTCCATCCATAGCCCGTGGCCATTCCATACATGGGGGATTGACATCTTAGGACCCTTTCCCTGGCGACAAGGCAGATGAAGTTCCTCATCGTGGCCATCGAGTATTTCACCAAGTGGGTGGAGGCAGAGCCAGTCGCACACATCACCGCACAGAAAGTTGAACACTTCGTCTGGAAGAACATTGTCTGCCGCTTCGGAATACCCAAGAGGCTGGTTTCCGACAATGGCACCTAGTTCACAAGTCATCAGCTGAGGAAGATGTGTGAAGAGTTAAAGATACAACAGGTCTTCGCATCAGTGGAGCACCCACAAACCAATGGGCAGGTGGAGTCAGCAAACCGAGTGCTGCTCAGGGGGCTGAAGCGAAGACTAGACAAGGCCAAAGAAGGCTGGGCAGAGGAGGTCCCCAGAATCGTATGGTCTTATCACACCACCCCACAGTCCAGCACCCATGAGACACCCTTCAGCCTTGTCTATGGGACAGACGCCATGATTCCTGTGGAAATACAGGAGAGCTCCCCCAGATTCTTGAACTTCGTTGCTGAAGAGTCCAATGAAGATCGTAAGGTGAATCTGGATCTGCTAGACGAAGTGCGGGAAGAGGCCAGAGTCAGTGCTGAAGCTGTGAAGAGAAGAGTAGAGCGGAGGCACAACTCTAAAGTGAGGCCTAGGCGCTTCCAGGAAGGTGATCTGGTGATGAGAAAGGCGCATCAGAATGACATGCAGAACAAGTTATCCCCAAAATGGACAGGCCCGTACAGAGTGGTGGAGACATTAGAGAACGGAGCCTATCGCCTAGAGACTTTGGAAGGAGGAGCAATCCCCAGAACGTGGAACGCCACCCATTTAAAATTTTATTTCAGTTAAAGTTGTACAGTAATGGCGTTCTCGCGCTAAAAGACACATGCTTTGTATGTGGTGGAAACAGTTGAACAGACAAGGGGGCACTCTTTTCCCTAAAGAGGGTTTTTAACGAGGCCACCCAATTAAAGAAAAATTTCCAGCATATCAAGTGTGCTCAAGTATTAAAGTTAAAATCCTCCTTGCCCCAGGTGCAAGTGCAGGTGATTGGTTAGGCCCTACTTACCCTAGGCGCAAGTACTGGCACCGATCTAAGTCTTCCTCACCCCAGGTGTGAGCGCAAGCAGTTAAAGGTTTGAAAAGCCAGGGGTGCTAGTAAGACCAAGGGAGGGAAAGGAAAGGTTTTGACAAAACGTCCTTACCCACTTGGCATACACCAATATTGGCCCAGTAAGACTCTTAGTCCGAAACCCTTCTCACCCCAGGAGTGAGGCAGGGAATGAGCGACTCAACCCGCCAAAGGGTGATGACCTTGGGGAAAGTAAGAGGGGTTAGCGAGAAACACTTTTCTTTCCCCAAGACGAGGCATCACCTTGAGCGATCGATGTCAAAGTCCTCCATGCACTAAGCGCTAGAGCGACAGAGAAAGCTAAGTAAAGACTAAAGAACGATCACTGATGGGTCGTCAGTAATTGGCTAGTGGTGCAAAGCAGCGCACGAGGACTGTTAAACACCAAGCTGAGGGAATAGCCAGTCGTGATCAAGTAGAAGCGAAAGAATAAGAGAAGCAGATCGCGCTAAGCCTAAGCTGGTTAACACTTAGTCGTGCGCAAAGTGAAAGACGAAGCTCAAGATCGCGCTAAGCCTAAGCTGGTTAACACTTAGTCGTGCGCAAAGTGAAAGACGAAGCTCAAGATCGCGCTAAGCCTAAGCTGGTTAACACTTAGTCGTGTGCGAAAGGAAAGGTAAAGCCCAAGATCGCGCTGAACCTAAGCTAGCTAACAGTTAGTCGCGCACATAAAGATAAGTGAAGTTCAAAGAAAATACAAGGGCAGAAACTGATGCAAGAAAAGAAGCATTGAGATATTACATTCATACCCAAGTCTTATACAATTCCAAAGTGCAAAGAAAAACTGTGCAGAAGCTAAATTTACAGAGAAAAGAAGGGTTTAAGGGGCAGGGGGAATGAGCTTTCCATCCACCACTTCATGGTAGATGCTGAACTGCGAGAGGTCCAGGTCTGGGAGAACGCATTTGATTTGCTCGAGTGGTAGCTCGAATCCGTCTGTAAGGGCATCAGCACCCACATTCATCAAATCAGCCTTCTCCACCTCCAGTTCTTGCTTTGAAGCCTCCGCAGCATCTCTCTCAGTGGTGACGGCAGCAAGGGAGGAGGCAGCTTCAGACAATTTGCCCACCACCTCCTCAAGTCTTTTCTCCCCAGCAGCTGCCTCTTTGGCGGACTCGAGCTCCCCCAGTAGCTGAGTGTTCTGTTGGCGCAGGGAGGAAGTCTCGGCCTTAAGCTCCACCACCTCGCAGTCCAAAGAGCTCACCATCTGCCCCATCAAGATCTCCGTCTTGATGGTCTCTTGGACCTGCGCTAGGTATTCCCTCCTAGCCTTCTCCACCATGCCTCGCATCAGTTCAACGGACCCTTGAGCGGCTTCGAAGTCACTTCGCAGCGACTCCTTGTCGTGCTCAAGCTCCTTCACCCTCTTCTCCAGGGCTATTTGTTTGCGATGCTGGGTGGAGAATTCTAGAGAGAGCACCACCTGCCTTGCCAGGTGCATGTCAACCTCATCACCATTCCACTCGACGAGCTCCCGGTTACTTATGAGCTGTCGAACCAGGGTGATGACCCTGCTGAAATTCTCGTGGGTGGCCCCAGAAGCGCTTGGGCGCGAGCTAGACCCACCACATTCAGCAGCGGTGTTAGGGATTGGCAGCAGTGGTGGTGGTGCACCCCCAGCTTGGGCAGAAGCGCCCCCAGCAGGATGAGCGGATGGACCAGGTGATTGGCCTGCTGGGGGGGAAGATGGCAGTTTGGTAGATGGAGGCAGCTGCTGGCCTGGAGAAGGAAGGTTGATGGGCTCTGAGGCAGTTTGAGCGCAGGGAGGAGGGGAAGACCCTTACTCTACTTCCACCACCTCAATCTCTCCAGGCTGGAAAGATGAGGCCCCCTCAACTGCTGCTCTCTTCCTCTGGCGGTGCACAAGAGGAGAGCCTGAGCTCTCCTCTTCAGTTGAAGCAGCAGCAGCAGCAGCAGTTGAAGTGGAAGCCTTCACCAGCCTTTTCCTTTTCTTCCCTTGCTCGGGGCCTTCAGCTGGCGCGACCGAGAGTGGAGGGGCTGCAATGGGCTCAGTTGTAGAAGAAGAGGAGCCAGTGCCCTTGGCTCCCCTACGTTTGGCAAGCTCCAGCAAGGCCAGCTTCCTGTCTTTCCCCGTCATTGAGTCTGCATAGACGAGAAAGGGAGGGGTTAGTTGACCAAGGTATGCAAGTAAGGTAAAAAACACATAAAACATGCATGAAAAGGTGCAGGCATCCTAAGAGAGGTGAAAGAAGAAGAGCTACCTATATATTTTTTCAGAGCCACCACATCAAACTCATGTTTGATGAGGAGTGCAGAGTTGTACTTGGCCCCCAGGAACAGCCCACATAGCTCGCGCTCGTAGGGGGCCATGGTTTCGAGATCCCGGGGTTTCTTGAACTCAACTCCAGGAACCCAGTAGAGGGGGTATCCCTCGAGCAGACTTGGACTTTGAGGGGTAGCAGATATCATGTAGAATCTGCCCTTCCAATCTTTGAAGGATTGCTGGTACAGGCCCAGGAGCACCCGTCCAGCAACCCCGTTCAGGCTGACCCAGGACCTGTCCCCAGGGTTCTTCGCTTCGAAGAAGTAGAGGAACACGTCCACAGAGGCGTTGAGCCCGAAATAGCTGTAGAGGATTTGAAATGCCCGGATGAAGGCCCAGGCATTTGGATGGAGTTGGCAGGGCGCGACGTTTAGCTCCATCATCAGCTCCTTTTCGAAGAAGGTGAAAGGGAGACGCAGCTTCAACCTCTTGAAGATAGCGGAGTAGACAAAGACGAAGGGCACCCCATTGGTGGCCCTGTCATCCGCGCAGATAGGCATCCCTCGAGGAGGGATGCGAATTTGAATGTTGAAGTCATTCTCCCTGTCGACGGAGCAGGAGGGCTCATCAGGATTGCGACTTAGCAGGGACTTGAGATGGCCCTCAGGCAGTAGAGTGGAGGTTTCAGCGAGCAATGCCAGGGGAGCCCATTCGTAGACCCTGGCATTGTCGTGGTAGGAGGTAGCCACAGGCGGTGGTGGAGCTGGCGCACTCGCGGAAGGCTGTGCACCAGAAGAAGAGGCAATGATGCGCGCAGTTTGTTTCAAGCGAGCCATCGTGAGATAGCTGCAAATGGAGGAAAAACGAAAAGGTCAGAATGAATGGGGGAAGAAGGAATGATGAATGTTTCGGTGAAAACAGAAAAGGGAAAGGAGAAGGAGATGCCCAGATGAAAAGAAGAAGAAGAAGAAGCAGAAGCCAGAGTAAGAGCATGAAAAAACCCGAGCGCGGGTTCGAGAGAGGGAAATAGGGGAGATGAATGCATGATAACTAAAATGATAAATGCAATCGGTAAAGATGACCGAAAGGGGGCCAGGAAGAAGAAAAACCATACCTTTGGATGATCGCAAGAGATTGGGAAGCAGAGAATTTGAAGAAAGATGGGTGCGCAGAGGAGAAGTTCGCAGAGAGTCTGGGAGTCGAATGAAGAAGATGAAGGAACAGTGAAAGGGCGCGCCAATTTGAATAAGAGAAGCGCTAGCGATGCACAACGCTGGCCGTTGATGGGGCCACGTGTCGCGAGATTAAGAGAGGGAGTCCAAACGTTAAAGAAGCAGACGTGAGGTGGCACGTGAGGCGGCCCCACTTGCCACGTGGACTGAGGGCACGACCACTTAGTCTCTTCGCTGAGAACGAGTTCTCGACTCGAGACTGGGGGGCTTGTGATCCGATCGGTCATCGGTAGTCGGTGACGTCAGCATCAGAGAACCACGTGGACCACTCGCAGGGTGACACGTGGACCAGGTGGCAAAGAGGTCAGGGGGACGATCGCCAAGAAAGGTGATCGGTGGTCAGTAACCAAGTGACCACCAACAGATCAGGCGGCAGAGAGGTCGGGGGGCAGATCATCCAGAACGGTGATCGGTGGTCAGTAGCCAAGTGGCCACCAACAGACCAGTTCTCAGACTAACGCCTGGAGGCAGAACGCGAGAAACAGATAAACACTGATCAGTCATCGGGGTAGTGTCATCGGGGTCTCGTGTTACACGCAGTTAAACTGGGAATGAGGTTCCCAGCGAGAGCGTTACGCATGGATCTCGCATGAGCACACCTCAGGGAATCATGCACGAGAGTGGCCTGAGGGAACTAGTAAACCAGTCAGTGGTTGATGGTTCCCTCAACCCATTACGTGCATGGCATCGTGAAGGGTAAGTTGTATACGCAGGGAGCAACGTTTGGTGAGTGTGCCTAGACCAGCCACACCCGACGTTCTCCCGAGAGTATGCGATCTGCCCAGATAAGAGAAACATCCTAAGTTACTCCGCAAGGGCGTAACTTAGGCACACAAAGAGAAGCGCTAGAGCCCTTCCAGTAAGTGACACGTGTGTGGTTAGATGTGAGTTGCAGGCCTCCACGTGTCATCATCTGAGAGGGGTGCGGTCCAGACAAAAGAGCACTCCGTACCACTAAAGGTACAGACAGGCGCAGCCAAGCGCAGAGATGCGCAGACATGCACAGACTCTCACGCTCCCCACTGCTGATTCTGAAGGTACGCTTTCTCTGAAAAGCATAACAGGGTTCTGACACATGCCAGAAAAGCATAATAGAATTCTGTTATGCCCAGAAGCAGGGAAAGAGAGATAAAAGAGAGAATCAGGGGAGAGTGAGGGAAAGAAGAAAAAAACAGAGTGCAAGAGTTCTCACACACACGCTACTAGTTTTCTAGTCTTTGGTGGTTCTGTGGACTAACTTGATCGTCGGAGTGCAAACGGCCGCTAAAGGCGCCGTCTGTGTGTTTTGCAGGTCACGTTTGGAGAAGCAAGAGAAGGTTCTGAGGGTGATTCTGCAGAAGACGCAGTCGTGTAGACAGGGCAGAGAGTGCTACGAAGCGATTCCTCCACGTTCGAGTTGCCGGCAGGATCATACAGCAAAAGGCAATCATACACAATTACAAGCCTAATTACAAATGGATCTAAAAACCTATTACAATCTTCAAAGCACTTAAGCCATTTTCTTCATTAAACCCACATCAAGCCTTGGTAGGGAAGAAGCTTCCTCCAGCTTCAAGAGCAGAACAAACAAATTTAGAATTGATGTACCTGCAGATTTAACATTTGAATCATATCAGCAACCTCTGTGAATATCAACTGTAGAACCTGTATTAGACTATTCTTCTCCCCCTTTGGATTCATCAAACAGAATGGGAGCACAAGATATCAAAGAAATCATAGCCATACATAACAGTTCAAATAAAACCAACATAAAGGTCCATTACAAACCACAAATCAACTAAAAACTAGTACAAAATAAAAACAATACAGATTAATCCCAAATTGTTCAACAACATATAAAAGATAAAGACTTAGAAATAGGATCACTTGTTGTTGTAATACAGCTCAGCTAGCTGCACTTGAACTCCTTCAAGTTGGTCATCCAAGTGTTGAAACCTGGCGTAAGTCATCTCATAGTGTGCCTTCTGCTCATCTGTGAGTGTGTCCAGCCTGCTTAGCACCTGTCTTTCAAACATAGACAGAGGTTCACCTCTGTACTCAGGTGCCTCATATGCAACCATTGCATTCTGACTCGTAGCAGCAACATCTTCATGTTCAGCAGAATGTACTGGTGATTCATCCATGTGTTGCACACCATCAGCATTTGCTTCTCCTTCATTTCCTTGAGGAGCAGCTTCTTGCTCAGCCCTCTGTCCAGTATTTCTTCTGAAAACCCAGCCATCTTCTTCCTTATAGAATCCCATTTTCATGAGTGTGGAGTTATCTATTTCACTTGCAGCTTTAATAGAGTCATTCCTTTCATCGGTAGTGTCCACTTTAAAATGATCAATTAGTTTTGACACAAATATTGCATAGGGAAGACGATAATCAGGAAGCCTTACAGATTTCATCATATGTTCAACCATAGTACTTACCCAATTTACCTTAAGCTGGTTCATGATGCAGTACAATAGTATCAAATCTTCCTCATGAAGTACAACATGATTACTTCCTCTAGGGGTGAGTTGCCAAGCAATTATATGAGCTAAGAGTCTAGGAATTAGAGTTAGACTACCTGCGTGATACCTAGCTACTGGTTCAGTAGGATTCCTTACACAACTTCTATAAAATTGCAACTTGTTGAACCCTTGAATTCCAGCAGTGTTCCCTTTGCTTACTTTCAGCCCTGAATATTTGATTCCACCCACACTGCTCCAGATTTCCCTAGTGATCTTCAGCTTTACTCCTTTCACATGGGAAACCAGATTTTTACCATCTTGTTCAAGGTTGCAGTAAAACACCTTCACAAGATCTGGATAAACATTTCCATTCATTTCCAGAAATCCTTTCAGCGTTTGATGCTTGAGCAAGTCTTTGGCCTCTATCAGATTCTCCTCTCTCAGCCATGAGAACTCAAGCAGCTTGGGTACATTGATTTGCTTTTTGCCAGTCTCATGTATGAACCTTGTCATTGCCTCTGAATCTCCAGCAAACCAGTTTTCCAGGATGCCTTGGCTGCTTTGAGATTGCTCCTTGGATTTCTTCTTTCTATGTGAAGAGGATGCCATGCTTAATTTGTTTTTCCCTGCATCAGTTTATTAACATGCAATTCTAGAAAAAAAACATTACAGATTATCACTCAAAACAGAAGCAAAAACCTGTGGTGAAGCAATGTGCACCTGGACAGCTTATAGTACAAGTGAGAAGGTGTGAGAGAAAAGCTAAATTGTGCTAGGTTTATATAGGATTATTAAACCAAATTTGAAAAACACAGATTTTAACTCAGGGCAATTTGATCAGATTTTGGAAATTATGAATTTTGAAGAAAAATCAAATCCCTCAGATATGCTACAGATTTTATTCCAATGGTGCAGCAGGTTCAGGTGTGGATTCACGTAAGAATATCTTGGAACCTGATTTTGGCACATCAAATCTGTTGCATCTACACAAAATCCAATTAGTTAGGATACCCACACATTAATTTGCATAGACCTGCTGGTCAATAACCGTAAAAGCAGTCAACAATAAAGTGGGAGAGAGAAAAGTAAATCTTTCTCTTTCCTAGTCACAACTGAAATTTCTGAAACAGGGAACAGAACATGTTAAAACATAAAACAACATATTGAAATTTTCACTGCAGAGGACAATTTAAGCTAATAATACCCAATTCATTTAGAAGAAAGTAAAACCTGTCTTTAGCAAGTGGTTTAGTGAATAGATCAGCTAGTTGAAATTCAGTACCAATGAATTGTATATCTCATGTTCCATTAGCTATATGTTCTCTTAGAAAGTGATGTCTAATTTCAATATGTTTAGTCCTTGAGTGCATGACAGGATTCTTAGACAGATTTATGGCACTAGTATTATCACAATTTATAGGGATCTTGTTTAACAAAATTCCAAAATCACTTAGCTGCTGCCTTAGCCATAAGGTTTGAGCACAACAACTTCCAGCAGCTATGTATTCTGCCTCTGCTGTAGAGAGAGCAACACAAACTTGCTTCTTGCAATGCCAAGATATTAGACTTGATCCCAGCATATGACAAGTCCCACTTGTGCTCTTCCTATCAACCTTGCAACCTGCAAAGTCAGAATCTGAAAAACCATTCAAATTTAAAGATACCTTGTTAGGATACCATAATCCAACATCCTTAGATCCTTGCAAATATTTCAGAATTCTCTTTGCTGCATTGTAGTGTGATTCCTTTGGATCAGATTGATATCTAGCACATAAACATACAGCAAACATAATGTCAGGCCTGCTGGCAGTTAGGTATAATAAGGAACCAATTAAACCCCTATACTTCATTTGATCCACTAATTTTCCTGCAGAATCTTTATCCAGCTGACAGCTTGTTGAAATAGGAGTGCTGATTGCTTTGCATTGATCCATATCAAACTTCTTGAGCAGTTCCTTGCAGTATTTTTCTTGGCTTATGAAAATTCCATCCTTGAGTTGCTTAACTTGTAGTCCAAGGAAGAAATTCATTTCCCCTAACATTGACATCTCAAACTCACTTTTCATGGTTTTCACAAAGTCTTCACACATCTCTTCATTTGTGGATCCAAAGATAATATCATCTACATAGACTTGCACAAGTATGATATCTTCTCTTTTCTTCTTTAGAACGAGAGTTTTATCAGAATTGCCACGACTATAACCTTGAGAGAGCAGAAATTCACTTAGCCTTTCATACCATTGCCTAGGTGCTTGCTTCAATACATATAAGGCTTTCTTAAGCATATACACATGTTCTGGATTTTTGTGATCTTCAAAGCCTGGAGGCTGAGATACAAACACCTCTTCATTGATGTAGCCATTTAGAAATGCACTCTTAACATCCATTTGAAATAGCTTGAAACCTTGTATGCTGGAAAATGCTAGAAGTAGTCTGACAGCTTCAAGACGTGCTACTGGAGCATAGGTTTCACCAAAATCAATACCTTCTTCTTGGTTATACCCTTTAGCAACAAGTCTTGCTTTATTTCTAGTGATAGCTCCATGTTCATCCATCTTGTTCCTGTACACCCACTTGGTTCCTATGATGTTCATCTCATGCTTTCTTGGAACCAAAGTCCACACTTCATTGTATTCAAACTGATTCAGCTCTTCCTGCATTGCTGTTATCCAATTGCTATCTTGCAGTGCTTCTTCCAGGCTTTTAGACTCAATCTGTGACACAAAAGCCACTGTTCTACATAAATTGTTGAGTGAATTCCTTGTTGAGACTCCTTTCTCAATTTTACCAATTACATTGTCAAGAGTGAGATCCCTTGGAGTCTTCCATTCTTTAGGTAGTCCTGCATTCACAGTAGATTCTTTGATAGAATCTGAATTAGTTGTATCAAGCTCACTAGATTGATTCTGTTGCACAATGGTTCTTAAATCATCCATACCAGGTTCGTCCAAAACAGATTTGGGCACAGAAAAATTTGTTTCATCAAATACAACATGTATAGATTCTTCAACTGCAAGCAATCTTTTGTTATACACTCTATAAGCATGACCATTTATAGCATATCCAATATGTATTCCTTCATCTGATTTAGGATCAAATTTCCCCAGATTATCCTTACCATTATTTAAGACAAAGCATTTGCAGCCAAACACCCTAAGATGACTAATGCTAGGCTTCCTACCTTTATACAATTCATAGGGAGTTTTCTTAAGAATTGGTCTAATCAATGTTCTGTTAAGCACATAAGAAGCAGTGTATACAGCATCAGCCCAAAAATATTTAGGTAAACCAGATTCATTTAGCATAGTCCTAGCTAACTCTTCTAGTGATCTATTCTTTCTTTCAACAACACCATTTTGTTGGGGTGTCCTAGGAGCAGAATAACTATGTATGATCCCATGTTTTTCACAATATTTATCAAACTTTGCATTTTGAAATTCTCCCCCATGATCACTACGAATCTGTTTTATCCTATTTTCATTTTCATTATGCAGAACCTTAGCTAGTTTCTTAAAGGCTTTATATGCATCATTTTTAGAAGCAAGAAACAAAGTCCATGTATATCTTGAAAAGTCATCAACAATCACCAAAGCATAGTAATTTCCAGCTAAGCTAGCAGTCCTAGATGGTCCAAACAAGTCCATATGCAGAACATCCAAAGCTTTATTTGAAGAAACCATATCTTTTGATTTAAAGGTAGTTCTAATCTGTTTTCCCTTTACACAAGCATCACACAATCTGTTATTTTGAAATTTTATATTTGGTAAACCAGAAACAAGTTCCTTAGATTTTAGCTTATTCAAGTGATTTGTGTGAATGTGAGCTAGTCTCCTATGCCACAGCCATGACTCATCATTTTTAGATAACAAACACTCATTTTCAGAACAACTCTTTATAGTGTCTAGGAGATAGATGTTGTTTACCCTTTTTCCAGTGAACAGCACCTTACCAGAATTTTCATTTGAAATTGTACAAGTGTTGGCTTCGAAATTGACCTTGTATCCCTTGTCACACAGCTGGATAATGCTTAGAAGACTATGTTTTAGCCCTTCAACATATAGGACATTCTCAATAGTAGTTGAGTCTTTAGTACCAACATCTCCTCTTCTAAGAATTTTTCCTCTATTATTATCTCCATATGTGACATGCCCTTCAGCTTTGAGTTTCAAATTTATGAACTGAGTCACATCACCAGTCATGTGTTTTGAGCAGCCACTGTCAAGGTACCACTGGTTTCTCCTGCTGTTTTTCTGCAACAAAACAGATTTAGCACTTATGGTACCCCTTTAGTCTAGGGTCCAGCATGATTAATACCTTTCCTTAGGAAGCCATTTGGCCAATCCTTTAGGAACAAGGTACCTCCTAGCTTTACAAGTTTTAGATACATGACCAGACTTCATACAATAAAAACATGTTGCAATATGCATTGTTTTTGAATAACTAAAAGAGGAAAAACCTGTTTTGGAAGGAACAAAGAAACTGGACAGCTTTTTCACATTACCTTTCATTCCAGGATTATATCCTAGACCATTTTTATTGAAAACAGAATTCTGTGAACCTAATAAGGTTTCAAGATTTTCTCTTCCTTTAGTGAAATTTGAAAGTGTTTTTAACAAATATTCAACCTGTTTTTTCAGCTTTTTACAATTATCACAAGTTTTAATTGATGCATGCAAACATGTCAATTCAAGACTAATCAATTCAGTTTTAGCTTTGTGCAGTTCTTCTTCAAGAGCTTTGACCTTAGGTTCAAGTACCCTATTTACTCTATTCAATCTGTTGCACATTATAGCCAACCTGTTTGCTTCATCATGCGTTTCCTTAAAAGCTATTAACAGCTGATCATAGTTTTCAGAATCAGTGGAGAAATTACTTACTGAGTCAGAGTTGGATCCCTCATCATTCACCATGAAGCAAAGATTTGCTTCTTCACTTTCAGTTGAGGAATTACTGGATGAGGATACATCATTTTCTTCCCATGAAATATATGCTCTTCTACCTTTGCCTTTTTCACTCCTCTTGTTTGCAGATTTTTCTTTATTTTGATTGTTTGGACAATCAGCTTTTATATGACCTGGTTTACCACATCCAAAGCACGTGTAATTGGAAGAATTTGAATCATTAGGTTGTTTGGAATACCTCTTTCTTTGTTGAGTTCTGTCACGGTTTTTCTTTCTAAGAAACCTGCTGAATTTTCTGGTGAGCAGACTCACGTTCTCATCATGATCAGAATCACCTTCTTCCTCACTTGTATCATGTTCCATGGTAGTTTTCAGAGCAATTCCTTTGGCCTTCTTCTCCCCTGTTTCTTGTTCTTTCAATCTTTTCATCTCAATTTCATGCTCTATCAGCTTTCCAAAAAGTGCAGCAGTGGACATCTTGGATAAATCTCTGGATTCTGAGATTGCTGTTACCTTAGGCTGCCAGCTCCTATCAAGACATTTTAATACCTTAATGTTAAGCTCTTCCTTGTCAAAGACTTTACCAAGGCCAGTGAGGTGATTTACAATGTGTGTAAATCGTTTCTGCACATCTGCAATACTTTCTTCAGATTGCATTCTGAACAGCTTGTACTCCTGAATTAGTGAGTGCTTCCTTGCCCGTTTCACATCATCAGTCCCTTCATGAGTCACCTCTAGTACATCCCACATCTCCTTTGCTGAGTTACATTGAGAGACTCTAAAGAAATCATCCATATTCAGTGCAGATGTGATGATATTCTTGGCCAAGGAGTCATATTGGGCCTTCTTCTTCTCGGTTTCACTCCATTCAGACCAAGGCTTCTCTATTGTTTCATCTTTGACAACCTGCATAGGTATGAAAGGTCCACTGACCACTGCATCCCAGATTCCCATGTCAATAGACTCCATAAAGATCTTCATCCTGATTTTCCAGAAAGAATAGTTAACACCACCAAACATAGGAGGTCTATTAATAGACGCACCTTCAGCAAAAGGCATTTTAAACTCAGACATCATGCATACACTTGAGCAAAATACAAGCCCTAGCTCTGATACCAATTGTTGGGACTATTAGTGTCTAAGTTCAAGAGGGAGGGGTGAATTGAGCTTATAAAATTTTCGCAAGAACACAATTTACAGTATATCAGAGACAAAAAGAACAAATTGTTTTTACATGAAACAGATTGATTCTTCAGAGCATTCTAGCACAATTTGAATTTGTTCAATATGAAATTGTGATCAACAAAGGATTATAGCAGAGACAGATCAGCTGAAAATTATAAGGATGAAGGATACAACTATGCTTAGAAATCAAACAAATTTACTCAACACAAGGTTTTAATGAGAATGATTCTTCCTCAGATTTTAATGATTAGATTATTTGTTCACAGATCACTTAAGCCATCAAATGCAACTGCCTTGTTTGTGATTAGAAAGCTTTAACAAATCAGGAAGAACAGTTCTTAATTAAACCCAAAATTAACAGATTCAATTTCAAAAGAACAAATTTAGTTCTTGACAGAATTAAGCAAAACCAAAAATGAGTGCAGGGATGAGAAGACAAGGCACACAAGTTTTTATATTGGTTCACTCATACAGAGCTACATCCAGTCTCACCTTACCCCAACGTGGAATTCACTAAAAACAGTACCAATTACTTACAAACACAGCAGTTCTTGAACACTACAAGAACAACACACACAATGCTGAAAAACCCTATTTCAGCATACCTTGCACTCCAAGAAACCCTATCAAGGAGTGACTAACACTTACACCTTTACAAAACAGAATAAAGGAAAGATTACACCTGAAAAGAAGATGCAAGAACTCAAAACCAGTAGTTCACTTTGCTGCAGAACTGCACCAGCACCTTCACCAAGATCAAAGGTTTCCTAGAACAAGCACATTTAAAAATCTCTTTGGAAAACCCTTCAAAAATCTTTCAATCCTTCTTCTCACATGGAAAATGTTTGATCTCTGTCAAAACCGTAATTGCTCAGCACACCCTCATGTGAGAGAGACTTTTCTTTATATAGAAAACAGTTTCTAACTTCTTTTCAAAAAACAGTTGAAAAGCAGTTATGAAAACAACATATTCATTTTTGAACTTAACAGATTTATTTTGTGAAAACCTTCAACTCAGCTAACTGAAATAACTGTCTGAGTTGTACCTTTGGTGCCCTAACTAACTTGTGAAAAACCTTTTAACTGACCAGAAGGGCAAACCGATTCTTTCACAGTGAAACAGATTAAATGAGAGCAAATAGGCCAGCTCAGCTTTAACTGAAATAACGACCTAAGCTTTGCCTGTGGTGCCCTAACAAAATTTTAGAAAAGCCTTTTAACAGAGAAGAAATAAACAGATTCTTTCTCCATAAAACAGATTTATTTGTGTACTGATTTAAAACTTTTAAAACCATTTTAAAAAGCTTTTCAAAAACCATTTAACCACATCATGTGCTTGATCTAGACTTGGTTAGGCATCTAGGATAGGTTATACAGCAAAAGGCAATCATACACAATTACAAGCCTAATTACAAATGAATCTAAAAACCTATTACAATCTTCAAAGCACTCAAGCCATTTTCTTCATCAAACACACATCAAGCCTTCATAGGGAAGAAGCTTCCTCCAGCTTCAACAATTCTGAAATTTGATATGCAAGATATTCAAGATCTTAGCTAAAATCTGGCTTTGGAATCACTCAAAACGCATGCACCAATTTGTTTTAATAAATTTTTCAATTTTGGTGTTCAGTTACGCCAGCTGTAGCGCCTCAGATTTGCACACTGATTTTAAAAGATTTATTATTTTTTTTCTGTTGATTCTTTTGGACTTATTCTTTTTTTGTCCTTTCTATAACACTTCAAACTTGCATATTCCAGAGAATCAAAATTGTCCTATGAGTGAAAATATTTTTCTGGAACAAAACAGCCAGCACAGAAAATGTGAAACAGGGGATTCTGGAATCTGGAAACAAAAACAGCAAGATACCAACATTTAAACACAATGGAATTTGTGAAATAGAATTTGTGTAGGATCTAAACACAAATAGGAACTCAAACTAAAATTAAAAAGGCACCAAAAGATCAAAGAACAGCAGATTCAAAGCAATTAAAGATACCCAAAATCAAGAAACAATCAAGCCAAATAAAGGACTGCTAAGAATTGTTGACATTGTGGATGAACATGACTTGACAAAACATATATGGATTCAGAAATTAAAGACTCAAAAGCATAATATGAACCAAAAATTAAAAGTGCAATAAAGACTCAAAAACCTAAAAGAAAACAGCAACTCAAAGGTGTATGGAATCCTATCACAATTTGCACAAGAAATTGTTCAAGATCAATTGAACAAAACTGCTTCGGTTGGATCTTCCAAATAGCACACCAAAACAAATAAAAATGCAAAAAACAGCAAGACAATTATGCAAATAAGATGAACAACATGAAATAAAGAAGAACTAGAAATGAAAAGATCAAAAGCAACTCATCTTGAAGAACCCAAGCTCATGATACCAAATGATGGCATTTTCATGAAGGTCTTCTTGAATCATGTAAGAAAATGGTGTGGAAGCTATGAAGGTGTGTGTGCAAGATCCTCCTAAGAGTGATGTTGATCTTGAAGGTGCATGATAGGTATGAACATAGGGAGGTTCGGCCAGCCCAAGGAAAGGTGAAGGATGTGAATTTTAGAGCCTAGAGTTCTAGGGAGAAGCAAAGCTTGGCACAAAATGGCAGCATAACTTTACTCACAATAAACTTGAAAATACAAGGTGTAGGCTCCTCCTTTTATAGGCTAAGGTGATGGAGATCAAGCTCAAGAGGACATGGAGGCCAATCAACAAGATCAAGAAGAGGTAGAGGCACAAATGGAGGACGCCCATGGAGGTCAAAGCCCACCTCAAAGGATTACAAGAAGCATGTTCAAAGCTTTAGGAGCTAGGGGACATTTATTTTCTCTTTTTGTAATTTCTTTAGTTGAAGGTGCTTAGAGGGAAACATTAGAAACCTCTTTTGTTATAGCATCTTTTAGGCTTTAGTTAGGAGCTTTAGGAGGGGGGGGGGCATTAGTAGATAGGTGTAGAAGTAGAATAAGAGGTGCCAAAGTGAAGGAAGAAGTCACACCTTCCTCATGCATAGGTTTAGGCGCCGGTTTTGAAGAAGTTTAGGAGGTGTACCGTCCTGGTAGTCGGAAGTGATGACGTGGCACCAAGCTACAGTGTAGGCGTGTTGACAAGGCGCCAGATTCGCAGAAGTGAAGGAAGTCGGGGGGTTCGTGTAATCACCAGTTATTAAGTTGGCGTGCTCCGATCTCCAGCACACCAGGCGATCGCCCAGTTGAAGATAAAGTCGCCAGATGGTAAACTCAGGCGACCAAGTGATTGGAGATCGCCAGAGCAAGCACATCGCCGAAGATGAAGGTGATGCAGATTGTGAAGGCGGCCGGCGAGACCACAGGGAAGGTGTACGAGAGCACCCTAACTCGCCAATTCCAGTAGAGATCGCGCTCCCAGGTTAGCTATGCACTGGGCAGTACCGTGCATAAGTAACTTAGCCAAAAAGAGAGTCAGGAGCAGCGCCCAAGTCAAGGAGGCTCCAGATGATGGCACGTGTATGACTGGATGCGAGCCACGTGTCCAGGTCTGTAACTGCCAGGAGAGAGAAAGTGACCAGGTATATAAGAGTTCTCAACGAACTTTCTGAGGTACGCACGTTCAGAATATACTTTTTACGCTTGCGAGTTCTTAAGCATACTATGAGAGAGGACATTGCACGGTTCCTTGAGATTTCTTGAGTGTTCTTGCTCTTAGTATTTGGTGGTTCGGTCACTAACTTTGGCGTTGGAGTGCGATCGGCCGCAGCGGCGCCGCTCTGTTCTTTTGCAGGTTCTTGAGGTGGATCTTGAAGAAGGACGGAGGTTTGAAGCGGTGCACACGTCGATCCTTTGACGAGGCAGGTTCCAACGTTCTGGTCAACAGGCTGGATCATGAGGCCCCACCGTGGGGCCGTGTAAAACCTGTTCCCATCCACAGCGTGAGTTCTTGGAGGTTTTCGTGATTTTCTGTGTGGTTGTGTGCTGGTGCAACCGTAGTTTGCTGTTCGCTTGAGATTTGTTCGGTGTTTTCGCGTTTTTCGCCATTCGTTTGGGTTTTTTTTCGGTGAAGTGAGGTTTCCTGCTGTTTACGCGTGATTTGTTCGGTGGAGTTTGAGTTCCTTCGCTCGTTTGGTTATCCGTGGGAGAAGCGGTGGTTTCTGGTGGAGTTGCAGGTTTCTTTGGAGGTTCGCGGTGTTCTTGAGTTTCTTGCAGAGTTTCGCGCAGTTTTTTTCGATGAATCGCTGAAACGATCGTAGTTGAAGTAAGTGTTGTTCGCTGCATTCTGTGATTCGCTAAGTTTCATGAGAAAAATGAGAAGCAATTGTTCAAGTCCGGTTGCGCCCGTCGCTGCTGAAGGCGCTGCCACCATGACCATGGCACAGATGGCAGAGATGATGCGTTCGTTGCAGGCAACTGTGGAAGCCTCGCGCATAGAACAGGCGAGAATGCATGAGGACCTGGTCGCCTCTCGTGCCAGGAATGATGAGCTTAGCAACGTGACTGAGGAGCTGCGTCAGGCCCTTCAGGAGCAGCAAGGGCGTTCTACTACTGAAGAGGTTGCGCCGTCGTCGCCACCTCGTGTTTTTCCTATGCCTTTTGTTCAGGCGATCACTGACACGCCTATTCCTACGAGTGTGGTACCTGTCGAGGCTGTTTTCACCGGCGTGGAGGATCCTGAAGCTCATCTCACCACGTTCCATACGCAGATGATGCTGTCAGGGGGATCGGATGCCGTGTATTGCAAGATGTTCGTGAGCACGCTCCAGGGAATGGCGCTGGAATGGTTTGTGAGCCTGCCTAACGGTCACATAACCAGTTTTCAACCGTTCTCGAAGATTTTCGTCGAGCAGTACATTGTGAATAAGGCGCCGCCCAGGGTGTCTTATGATTTGTTTGATATAAGGCAATATCAGGGAGAGTCCCTCAGGGACTACCTAAATCGCTTTGGGGCGCAGATGGTCAGATCGCCGGCCAAGGATGAAGAAATGCTGGTCTATGCATTCAAGAAGGGCATGTTGCCGGGACCATTCTGCGAGGCGTTGATCAGGGCACACCCCGCCACGTTTGCTGAGGTTAGGCGACTTGCGGTGGCCCACATCGCCGACGAGAGCGAAGTCGCCGAGAAGAGAGGAAGCGTGGCTCCCGCTAGGCCACGCGCCCAGACCAGGATCCAGCCACAGAGGGTGCTGGAGACAGCGGCGGCCAAGAGGGATCAGAGGACTCGCCATCCTTATGATCCAAGGAAGAACAAGGGTAGGGGCCAAGGACGCCAGCAACCAGCACGCCAGGATTACAATCGCCCGCCTAAGCACAAGTTTGTCATGGGATTGGCGGATCTGATCGCCATTCCCAACATATCCGCTAGGTTGAAGGCGCCAGAAAAGGTGGGCGACAAGGTGCTGGGGCCAAAGCCAGATGCCTGGTGTGAGTTTCACCAGGGCTTTGGCCATACAGTGGACTCGTGCTTAGCATTAGGATACCAGCTCGACGATCTGGTAAAGAGCGGGTTCCTAAATGACTATTTGCTGGATAGAAGGACGGGGGGCGCGTCGAGCTCCCAACCAGCAGGTGCTGAAGCTCAGCAGCACGAGATGCCTACGCATGGAGAAATCCACACCATTGCAGGGGGTTTCTCAGGAGGTGGATGCACCGCGTCACAGAGGAAGAAGTACGGGAGGTCTGTGATGACGGTGGACATGTTTGAAGACCACTCGCCAGAAGTGGATATTACATTCACCAAGCAAGATCTCAGGGATGTTGTGCCTCGTGACAACGATCCCATAGTAATTTCGTTGATAACAACGGGAAGAAAGGTCCACAGGGTACTGGTGGACCAAGGAAGCTCGGCAGACGTGATGTTCTGGCCGACTTTCACGCAGTTGGAGCTGCCCCTTGACCAGCTGAGGCCCTATGGAGGGTGTTTGTATGGGTTCGCTGGTGACCAAGTGGAGGTCAGGGGGTACATAGAGTTGAGGACAACGTTTACAGACGTGGCGGGTTCGAGAATGGAGAAAATCAAATACCTCGTTGTGAACGCTCCTTCAGTATACAACATCCTGTTGGGAAGACCCACGCTCAACAGGATAGGTGCCATATCGTCGACCCGGCACGTGAAGGTGAAGTTGTCGTCCATGGAGGGGGTGGTTATCACCATCGAATCCGATCAGAAGGAAGCAAAGAAGTGCTATGAGAATAGCCTGAAAAACAAGAGATCGGTGAGTTATGTAACGACCACCCCGCCTCCTGGTGTGAAGCCCAGATCGACGGTAACAGAAGAGATCGCCGGAAGGGACGTGGAGATGGTGGACGCTGAGCTGGGGGAGGGGAACGCTGGTCTGGAGGAGGAAGAGGCGAGGAATCGCCCTGAGGAAGCGAGAGAGCTGGGAATCGCCAGGGCGGTGATCGCCAGAGAAACCAGACCAAAACCCGTCGAGCAGTGGCTCGAGAGAGAAATCGGGGGAAAGATCTTCAAGCTGGGAAGATCCTTGGAGGTTGAGCTCCAGGACCAGATCGCCAAGGTGATTGAGCGGCATCTGGACGCGTTTGCATGGTCCGCTTCGGACATGCCCGGGATCGACCCCGACTTCTTGTGCCATCATCTGGCGATGGACGACTTGGTAAGACCAGTGCGACAAAGAAGAAGAAAGTTCAACGAAGAGAGGAGGCAGGCGATCAGGGACGAAACACAGAAACTCCTCGCTGCAGGCCACATCAGGGAAGTCCAGTACCCTGAATGGCTGGCCAATGTTGTGCTGGTGAAGAAGAGTAACGGGAAATGGCGCATGTGCGTCGATTTCACTGACCTGAATAAGGCTTGCCCAAAGGATTCATATCCTTTACCGACCATAGACGCCCTGGTAGATAGTGCTGCAGGGTGTAAGTTGCTGAGTTTCCTAGATGCCTTCTCGGGGTATAATCAGATCAAGATGCATCCCATGGATGAAGAAAAGACAGCCTTCATGACGGAGAGATTGTGCTATTGCTATAAGGTGATGTCGTTTGGGCTGAAGAACGCGGGGGCCACGTACCAGAGGCTGATGGATCGAGTACTTGCACCGATGCTGGGAAGGAACGTGCAAGCGTACGTCGATGACATGGTCGTAACCTCGCCGAAAAAAAGCAAGCACGTTGCAGACTTGGAAGAATTGTTCACGACGATCACCAAGTTCAGACTAAAGCTTAATCCAGAGAAATGCATTTTCGGCGTGGAGGCTGGAAAGTTTTTGGGTTTCCTCTTAACTGAAAGAGGCATAGAGGCCAACCCTGATAAGTGTGCCGCCATCTTGGCGATGAGGAGCCCAGCTACGGTGAAGGAAGTTCAACAGCTAACAGGTCGGATGGCAGCCCTGTCTCGCTTCGTGTCAGCTAGCGGAGAAAAGGGCCTTCCCTATTTTCAGTGCTTGAGGCGCAATAACAAGTTTGCTTGGACGAAGGAGTGCGAGGAAGCCTTTGTCAAGCTGAAGGAATATCTGGCGAGCCCGCCGGTCTTGTGCAAACCACTGGTGGGAACCCCTCTCAGGTTGTATTTTGCTGTAATTGAGAGGGCGGTGAGTGCGGTGCTCGCCCAGGATCAAGATCAGGCCCAGAAGCCTATTTATTTTGTGAGTAAGGTGTTGCAGGGCCCCGAAACGAGATATCAGGCCCTGGAAAAGGCTGCGCTGGCTGTGGTATTTTCGGCGAGGAGGTTGTGCCACTATTTCCATAGCTTCACCATACTGGTGATGACTGACCTGCCCATCCAGAAGGTCTTGAAGAAGCCTGACGATGCAGGAAGGATGGTGAAGTGGGCAGTAGAATTGTCAGAGTTTGATATTAAGTATGAGCCCCGAGGCCCGATCAAGGGACAAATCTTTGCAGATTTTGTGGTCGAGCTCTCGTCTGAGGCGACACGAGTTGAAGGGGACGACTTCCGTTGGGTACTCTCGGTGGATGGATCGTCGAACCAGCAGGGTAGCGGTGTTGGTGTCATTCTGGAAGGACCCAACGGCGTGCTGATCGAACAATCTTTGAGATTTGCTTTCAAAGCCAACAACAATCAAGCGGAATATGAGGCGCTGATCGCTGGGATTTTGCTGGCCAAAGAGATGGGAGCCAGGGTGCTAATGGCTAAGAGTGACTCGCTGCTAGTCACAGGGCAAGTAACAGGCGAGTTCCAGGCTAAAGATCCACAAATGGCGGCCTATTTGGAGTATGTGCAGGAATTGAAGAGTTCCTTTGCCTCCTTTGAAGTGGTGCATGTGCCCAGAGAGCAGAATGCCCGAGCTGACTTGCTAGCTAAGCTCGCCAGTTCAGGCAAGGGGGGTAGGCAGAGGACGGTGATTCAAGAAACTCTGAAGACGCCGAGAGCATTTGTAGCAGATCACCTGGTCCTTCAGATAAGCAAGTCGACGGAGAAAGCAGCGAGAAGTCATAAGTCCTGATGGCATTTCATGTGTTCTTCTTGAATCAAAGTAGTAAAAAAGATGCGGAAGCAATGGGTGAGTGAAACAAAGCCCTCCTAGGAGTTGTGTTGGCTTTGAAGGTGCATGATGAGTATGGGTTTGAGAGGTTAGGCCAGCTCAAAGGAGAAAGGTGAAGGAATGAAGTTTATAGCCTAGATTTCTAGGAGAAGTATAGCTAGTGCACAAAATGGGCAGCATAACAATACTCAATTAAACTTGTCAAATACAATGAGATAGCCTCCCTATTTATAGGCTATGTGGACGTAAATGTTAAGCCACCTTTCTAAAGAAAATAAAACCAAAAATTAAATCTAAATCTAAGGTGCAATGACCGGCCATACATTACCCTAGATTCTAGAAGGTTTCCATCAAAAATGCTTCCTACACTATCCTATCTACTAAGTACCCCCATAGCACTTAAAACACTTGACATCTCTAGCTCGGATGGGTGGGGTTGAGGTTTCTTTGGTGAAGGGCTTGGTAGGCTCTTTTGGTTTTTCCTTGGATGTACTACCCTCCCTTCTAAACTCTTTCTTGGGATAAAAGCTAGAATAGGGGCTCACCTTTTGACTTGAGGTTTTGCGCAAGTTTTGTTGCTCAACTTTAATGCAAAGTTGAACCAAATCATTCAAGTCTTGATAAGGTAAGAGCTCTACTCTATCTCTTATCTCAAGTGATAGGCCACTAAGGAACCTAGCAATGGTGGTTTCCTCTTCCTCTCTAATAGAGGCTCTCATCATATAGAGCTCCATCTTTTGTCTATACTCCTCTACGCTCATATTTCTTTGTTGGAGTCTTTGGAGCTTGTCCATCAACTCCCTATGGTAGTAAGAGGGTATATGTCGACGTCTTAGGGCTCCCGTAAGGTCATTCCAATATGTAATGGAAGGTTCTCTATGAAGACGTCTATCTCTTTCGAGAGAGGTCCACCAATACATGGCATTTCCTTGGAAACTAAGGGTGGCTAAGGGTACTTTTCGTTCCTCACTTACCCTATGGCAAGCAAAAAGTTGCTCTACCTTCATCTCCCAATCTAGATATACTTCTACATTTTCCTTCCCATGGAAATGAGGTAGGTCTACTCTTGTTTCCCTTGGCACCTCTTGCTCCCTTTGCCTAGTTCTTCTAGGGGGTGGTTGGTAATAATCATTGATTCTACGGCTTCCCTCCCCTAGAGACTCAATACTTTGAGAATGTGATGCATGAGTTTTTTTTGATTTTTGTGATTTTTGGGACTTCTCTTCTTGAGCTTTAGCCAACTCATTGATTTTGTTCTCATTCTCCAATTGTCTAAAAGATATCAATTGTACCGCTTGGGATACTTCTTTTAAAAGAGTTTTCAAAGATTTTACTTCACTTTCTATAGACTTTGGAGAGTGAGAGGAAGAAGACATGGCTAAAACTTTGTGTATATAGGTGTTTTACTTGGAGAAAGTTTAGGAAAGTTAGAGAAGGGAGTTTTCCAGGTAAGGGAGGTGAGTCACAATGGACTACTTAAGTACCAAGCCTTTTCCTTGCCAAAAACTTTTCCTCCAATGACTTCACACAAAATTTTCTCTTAGTAGAACACTTAGAACACAAGAAGTTGAGAAATCAAAAAGCAAGAAACTATGTAAGCTAGATATGCAGCAAAACTAGTCGGTATAGCACAAAGTTAAACAAAACTAAGCATGCAAAACGTTTCTACCGAAACAAAGAAAACAAGTTCAAACAAGCAACAAATTACTAAGCAAAATTACTATGCTATTCGGCCCTAGGTGAGGCTTCTTGGACACTTTGAGCCCTTGAAGACACACTCACCGTCTAAAACGTAATTTAAAAGAGGTAATTAACAATAAACCAAGTTGTAAAGGAGATAAGAAAACCCCCTTTGTTGTTCCTCTTTTTGGTTAGTGCACTTTCTTTGTTGTCTTGATTGTTGATCTTCTAGGTGTTTGTAGTGTTTGTTTTCAAGATGCTTGTTTCGCCTTAGCTTGACTCCTCCTTAGAAAGTAGGCTTTAATTCTCCAATTTCCAGCACCTATTCACAAGGGCTTAACCTTAAACCAAGTCAAATTCCATGCACATAAGCACCAAGAGAGAATTAAATTCCAGCACCCAAATTGAGAGGTCAAGAAACAAAAGCAAGAAACAAATTTAATTGAAAGAAAACAGTACCACCAAAAGGATTTATAATATGACAACTTAGAAAGAGATTCAAGAAATTAAAGCAAACAATTAAAGGTACTCAATAAAAGTTGGCACACAAAAGGAATTCCTAAAGAAAAGCACTAGATTAGATGACCAAATAAAAAAAACAGCACCACTGGAAAATGTTGTGGGCCAGAAAACAGTTTTGTTCCCCGATTTATGCTGAGCTTTAATTGTAAGATTTGTTTCTGAAATTTGGATGCAATAAAATTCAGGATCTTATCTAAATTTTGGCTTTGGAATCACCTAAAACGCATGCACCATTTTTTTTTAATAATTTTTGCAAATTTGGTGTGCAGTTAGGCCAGCTGTAACGCTCAAGATTCGCACTCTGATTTTGTGAGATTTATCATTTTTTTTCTGTTGCTCCTTTTGACCTCATTCTTTTTATGTCTTTTCTATAACACCTTAAACTTTCATTTTCCAGAAATTCAGAATTTTCCTATGGGTGGAAAAAATTTTGTAAACAAAACAGCCCAGAACAGAGAGGTGTTACAGGGGAAATCTGGAAAACTGGAAGAAAACAGCAAGATAACCAAAATTAACACAATGGAAATGTGAGAATGGAAATTGTGTATGAACTAAGACACAATTATGAACTCAAACTAAAAATAAAAAGCACCAAAGGATCAAAATAACAGCAGATTAAAGCAATATAAAGAGACCCAAAACAAGAAACAATCAAACCAAAAAAATAGGACTACTAAGAATTGATGACAATATGGATGAACATGACTTGACAAAACATGTATAGATTCAGAAAATTAAAGACTCAAAGCATAATATGAAGCAAAATAATGAAAGCAATAAAGACTCAAAGCCTAAAACAAAATAGCAACACAAAGGTGTATGGAATCCTATCACAAATTGCACAAGAACTTGTTCAAGATCAAATGAACAAGAGTGCTTGGGTTGGATCTTCCACAAAACACACCAAGAACAAATTAAAATGTAAAAACAGCAAGACAAGTAAGGAATTGAAATGACAAAGATGAAAATAAAGAAGAACTGAAATTAAAAAGACAAGCTACTCATCTTGAAGAACCAATAGCTCATGATACCAAATGATGGCATTTCATGTGTTCTTCTTGAATCAAAGTAGTAAAAAAGATGCGGAAGCAATGGGTGAGTGAAACAAAGCCCTCCTAGGAGTTGTGTTGGCTTTGAAGGTGCATGATGAGTATGGGTTTGAGAGGTTAGGCCAGCTCAAAGGAGAAAGGTGAAGGAATGAAGTTTATAGCCTAGATTTCTAGGAGAAGTATAGCTAGTGCACAAAATGGGCAGCATAACAATACTCAATTAAACTTGTCAAATACAATGAGATAGCCTCCCTATTTATAGGCTATGTGGACGTAAATGTTAAGCCACCTTTCTAAAGAAAATAAAACCAAAAATTAAATCTAAATCTAAGGTGCAATGACCGGCCATACATTACCCTAGATTCTAGAAGGTTTCCATCAAAAATGCTTCCTACACTATCCTATCTACTAAGTACCCCCAATGGGCCTTTATGCAAACATATACAAAGCCTTCTCTCTTCCATCCGTGGCCTCATTTGCTTGTGTTTGAATATGTTTGGCCATTGATCTTGTAAGGGGTCCTAGACGGTTTAGCTCCATGGATAGCCTCCCTCCTTCACGGTCTAGACGCTCACCTTCACGTCCTAGACACTTACTTTCTCGTCCTAGACGCTCTCCTTGGTCTTGGTCTTGGTCTAGACGCTCTCCTTGGCTTGTACCTTGGCTTCCTTGGGTAGGTGTGCTTGGCCCTCCTCCATCAAGTCCCTGACGCAAGAGACTTTGAGATCGCCGAGAATTAGGGCATGTCGAGGAGAGAAGGTGAACATGACGCAGGTCTGCGCTATCCATGAGCCAGACACCTGGATAACACAGTACAAGCGGTGCCTGGCAGATGGCCTTCTCCCACTGGATCCGACAGAGGCTAGAAAGGTAAAGAAAAATTCTAGCAAGTACACATTGATTGATGGCGATCTGTACAGGTTTGGGTTCACTCACCCACTCCTGGAATGCGTACATGGCGAGAAGTGCACAAGAATCATGGCAGAGCTCCACGAAGGTATATGCGGAAGCCACGTCGGGGGTCGAGCTCTGGCCGCAAGGACTCTCCGTGCAGGTTACTACTGGCCATCGATGAGAGAAGACTGCAAGAAGTATGCCCAATGTTGCAAACAATGCCAACAGCACGCCGATTGGCACAAGGCGCCTCCCGAGGAGTTCAAGTCGATCTACAGCCCTTAGCCGTTTCATACTTGGGGAATCGACATCCTGGGACCATTCCCGCTGGCGATCAGGCAGATGAAGTACTTGGTGGTGGCGATTGAGTATTTCACCAAGTGGATCGAAGCAGAGCCAGTGGCCCAGATCACCGCACACAAGATCGAAGGTTTCGTGTGGAAGAATATTGTGTGCCGGTTTGGAGTGCCCAAGCGCCTGGTGTCCGACAATGGGACTCAGTTTGCAAGCCACTTGTTGAAGAAGCTGTGCGAAGGGGTGGGAAGAGCACCCTCAGACGAATGGCCAGGTAGAGTCAGCTAATCGGGTGTTGCTGAGAGGTTTGAAGAGAAGGCTAGAGAAAGCCAAGGGAAGCTGGGCTGAGGAAGTACCCCGTATAGTCTGGGCGTACCACACCACCGAGCAGTCAGGAACCCATGAGACCCCGTTCAGCTTGGTCTATGGGTGTGATGCAATGATTCCAGTAGAGATCCAGGAGAGCTCGCCGAGATTCCAGAACTTTGTAGAGGAAGACTCGAATGAAGAGAGAAGGCTGAACCTGGATCTACTGGATGAGGTCAGGGAAGAGGCGAGATTGAAGGCTGAAGCGGTGAAGAGAAGGATTGAACGAAGATACAACTCGAAGGTGATGCCAAGACAGTTTAGAGAAGGTGACCTGGTGATGAGGAAAGCCCACCAGTACGAGATGGAGAATAAACTGTCGCCCAAGTGGACGGGGCCGTTCAGAATAACCGAGGCGCTCGGGAACGGCGCCTACCGCTTAGAGACATTGGAAGGAGGGGCGATTCCTCGCACTTGGAAGGCCACGCACCTGAAGTTGTATTACAGTTAAGAAGCCTTGTAAGTAAAGACGAACACGAAGTTATATTACAATGTCTCTTTTAAAACAGTTTGAAGGGGGCACTCTTTTTTCCCTAAGGAGGGTTTTTAATGAGGCCACCCAATAAAGAGAAGTTTTCGAAGTACAAGTTGTTTTAGATTGCGTGCCTGTTGTTTTCAGAAAGTTTTGAAGCAAGACCTTGTCACTTGTATGTGGCTTAAGGCAAGTTAAAGATATATTGTACGCTTTCTAAAAAGTTTTAAGTCCTCATTGTCTTTCGGCGATCGGAGGCACCAGTTAAAGTATTAAGTCCTCATCGTCTTTCGGCGATCGGAGGCACCAGTTAAAGTATTAAGTCCTCATCGTCTTTCGGCGATCGGAGGCACCAGTTAAAGTTTTAAGTCCTCATCGTCTTTCGGCGATTGGAGGCATAAGTTAAAGTTAAAGTCCTCATCGTCTTTCGGCGATCGGAGGCACCAGCTAAAAGACCTCAACTCCCTCGCGCGTCCTGAGGCGAGTTAAAGACCTCCTCGCCGTCGAGCGAGTGCAGGCGAGGAAGAGCGAAAAGTCCTCAGTGTTTCTGGGGGCGAGGAGATGTAACCCCTGGGGCAATGTAGAGGCACCAGTGAAAAGTCCTCAGTGTTTCTGGGGGCGAGAAGATGTAACCCCCGGGGCAATGTAGAGGCAAGTAAAAGACCTTCTCGCCTATGAGCGAGTTCAGGCAAGTAAAAGACCTTCTCGCCTATGAGCGAGTTCAGGCAAGGTAAAGTCCTTCTCGTCTCGAACGAGTTCAGGCATGGTGTTAAGGGTGGACGAAGTTGGGAAGGTGGCTAAGGTAGGTTCGAAGAGAACGCCTAGCCACCCGGTCTTTTGTTCTGAAGTTCAGGAAGGTAGAGAAGGATCCGAAAGGCGCCTCTACCCCCAGATAAAAGAACAATGGCCAAGGCATGAAGCCAGGAAGAAGCTGATATTGCCAAGAGTCTTTGGCGACCAGGAGAAATTCAAACAGTGGCGAGAAAGTTAAAAACCCGTTTTGATGAAGCAGATCGGGTGAAGAAATGTTTTAAAGCCAGGGGTTGAGTTAAAGTTCGTTGCTTGAAGAGTGATTTTGCGCTAAGGTTAATTACCTTAAGATTACAAGTTGTTAATGTGATTATTGTTTGAAGTTGAAATAATTCGAAACAGTTAAGTACGAGATCGTGCCTACGAAATTACTAAGTTATTCCTCTGAAGTAAATTGCGCAAGGGAAGTCGAAGCAGGCAAAGAAGTTACAGGAAGAAATACAAAGGCAATTTCATTAAAGTAAATGACAGTTCAAGGCACATGTACAGGAAAATATGAAGTTTATTACAATTGCATACAAAGAAAAAGCATAAAAGTGGTGGATGAGGGGAAATTGATCAGTCTTCGACGGGAACCACTTTCCCATCCACCACCTCGTTGTTTAGGGACACCATGCTGAGATCCAGGTCGGGGAACAAGCATGCGAACTGTTCCCGTGCAGCCGCGAATCCAGCAGCCAGAATTTGGGCAAAACTCATATTAAGTGCTTCAATTTGTTTCTGGAGTTCTTCAGTTTGTTCCTTCAGCCCCTTATTCTGCTGCTCCAACTCTTCGACTTGCTTCTTGAGTTTTTCGTTGATCTCTTGAGCCTGGAGAAGGTCTTCAGTAACCTTCTTGGATTCCGCTTACACTTGGCCCAATTCAGCAGCGATCTTCCCTTTCTCTTTGTTGGCCTCGGCAAGCTCAGCCATGGCGTCATCCCTCGCCTTCTCCACCTTACCAAGGAAGATCTCCCGATCAGCGGACCTCTGCTCCAGTTTCTTCACCTTGGCGGCGTCAGTTTTTATCAAGGCTTCTAGGTCAGCCACCTTAACGCGATAAGGCACAATCTTGCTCTCTAGTTCGATTTTTTCTTGAGCCAGTTGCTGCACCTTATGGCGGAGTTCAGTGGCCTCCTTGCGCGCCAACCGGAGCTCGGTGCTCATTGCATCTTCTACTCGGGAGTGTTCAATCTCCGCGAGTGTCAGATTGAAGGACAACTTCTCCACCTCAACCCTCATGGTGCTGTTCTCAGTTCTAAGGTTGAAGAGGTTGTCCTGGAGCTTCCTGGTGGAGCTCTCCACAGCTCTGGTTATGATGGTTGGGATGTCTTCTGCTATCGTCTTCAGCTTGGCAGATAAAGGCTCCCACATCCTCGTGACCTCGAGAGGGAGGTTTGCTGCTTGTAGAGGTGCTGAGTGGGCCTGTTGTTGGTTTTCGTCGCCACCTTCTTTGGTTGGTTCTTCAGTAGGCGCTTCTGGGCGTGGTGGTGACGTCGGGGATTCGGTAATCAGAATTGGAGAGGCATGGGCAACCTCATCCCCGATTAGAGCAACATCTGCAGCTGAGGCATTTGAAGGAGGACCCCCTCCAACTATTGCACAAGGTGTGGAGGCGCTCGAGGGGTCCTCCATGAAGTTTGGCCCGGGGGCCTCAACCGCGGGTGGCGCGGATGCCAATGGAATGGCTTGGACTGGGGAAGCAGGAGCTTGTAGGGGTGGCGATGATGGAGGTGGAGCAGGCGTAGATGGCGGCGTTGATGTGGGAAGAGGGGGTGGTGCAGGTGGTGAAGAAGGTGCCACCCTCTTCCTCTTCGTGACAAGGCCATCTTCAGTGGCCTCGTCGTCCTCCTCTTCCTCCTCGTGGATCACCTGGGGGGCTTTCCTCTTGGGTCTTTTTAGGACAAATTTCTTGCGTTGAGCGGCGGGTTGGGCATCGGAAGGAGCTGGGCCCTTGGGTGGCGATTGGCCCTGTGCGGCGGCGATCTCCACCACAGAATTTGGCACTGTTTGGGAACCCGTTGCCAACCCGTGGATTCGGGCGAGCGTCCTTAATTCAGCAAGCTTGCCCTGGCCCAACATGTTATCTACATAGAGCCAAAATGCATGGGTTAGCTAAGAGAGAAGATAAATGCATAAGACAGTATGCAACAAAGCAGACAAATAGTGCAGAAAAATAAAACCAAAGTCTTGCGCACAACGCACAAGACGCCCAGAAACAGTTAACAGAAGCAGTGTTAGAAGAAGAACTTGAATGTTCTAACCTATTCGAATTTCGAGCTGGTCCTCGAAGAACTCGAAGCATATGAGTGTGGTGGTGAGAAAGGTGATGTTGGCATCCGCCACACTCTTCCAAAAGAAGCAGAGATCTCTGTCCAATGCGCCCATGCTATCAGGACTTCTGGGTCTCCTGAAGCAGCTTTTGGACTCTTTGTTCCCCTTGTTTACCCAATACAGGGGGAAACCGTCGAGCAGCAACGCGTCTTTCTCGTTGGGGCGTATCTGGACAAATTTGCCCTTCCAGTCTTTATAGGATTGCTGGAAGATGGAGAGGATTGATCTCCCAGCAATCCCATTCAAGCTTACCCAAAGGCGGTCTCCCGGGTGCTTGGCTTCGAAGAGAAATAAAAATACATCTACAGATGCTGGCAACCCCAGATGGTCGCACATCACTTGGAACGCTCGCACGAACGCCCAGCTGTTGGGATGAAGTTGGGCGGCGGCGATGTTGAGCTCCGTGAGAAGCTCCCTCTCAAAGCGGGTGAAGGGAAACCTGAGTTTCACCTTCTTGAATAGGGTTGTGTAGACGAAACAGAAGGCTCCACCGGTGTTTGCCTTGTCGTCAGCACAAACTGGCAAGCCAGGGGGGCAAGGTAGCACTGTCATCTTCTCGTCGTGCTCCTTATGGAATGATTGGTGAGGCTCATCCCCCTTCGTCAGTCGCAGAACTGCCCCCGCAGTGTTCACAGAAGAGGTTTCCCCCAACAGGGTCAAGTTGGCCCAGGGGTATAGTTTTTTGAAGTCTGATGGGGGAACAAAGGCTCCTCCGGTGACAGGCGGAGTAGCCTAGGCCAGGTTGGGGCGGGAAGGTGCAGGCCTCTCAGCCTGAGAAGATGAAGCGCCACGTACTCGCGGTGGGTCGTGTGCTTATGAAGAGGGGTTTCGTGATGAAGGAGGAGGATTGGGGGTGATCTTTGAGCGAGTCATTGTTGCAGCTGCAAAGGAAGAAGAAAAGGAAAAATGATCAGGGGTCACAGAGGCTGACTCGATCATGGAAGAAAGGTGAAAAACGAACGAACGTAGGTTCGTTGTGACGATGACAGAGCCCTAAGTTACGAAGAAGGAGAAATCACAAAAACAACCCACAACGTATGCACCAGACAGTTACAGGATGATGCGAATCGGTTAAAATGCAGGAAAAACCAGCAGAAGAAGGAAAGGAGGTACCTTTTGATGATCAGGAAGACGATGAAGGATGCTGATGATTCAGAATGTTGAAGAACGCTGAGAGCTTTTTTGCAGAGGGAAGTTAGAGCGTTTGCGAACACGAAGAAAAGTGATGGAACAGTGGAGTGAAAATGGGTTTAAGGGTTTTTCGAAATGGGTTTGGGAAGCGCAAACGGTAACTGAAGGTAACCGTTGATGAAGCCACGTGTCAAGCGATGAGTGAGGGGTTTGGTGGAGCGTCAGAGAAGCAGAAAGTACAACCGCTTGGAATTCTGCGTCAGTGCCACGTAGGTCGGTGTTGACGTAACTCTTTCAGTCTTTTCGCTGGACAAGTCTTCGCTTAAGACTGGGGGGCTTGTGTACCGTCCTGGTAGTCGGAAGTGATGACGTGGCACCAAGCTACAGTGTAGGCGTGTTGACAAGGTGCCAGATTCGCAGAAGTGAAGGAAGTCGGGGGGTTCGTGTAATCGCCAGTTATTAAGTTGGCGTGCTCCGATCTCCAGCACACCAGGCGATCGCCCAGTTGAAGATAAAGTCGCCAGATGGTAAACTCAGGCGACCAAGTGATTGGAGATCGCCAGAGCAAGCACATCGCCGAAGATGAAGGTGATGCAGATTGTGAAGGCGGCCGGCGAGACCACAGGGAAGGTGCACGAGAGCACCCTAACTCGCCAATTCCAGTAGAGATCGCGCTCCCAGGTTAGCTATGCACTGGGCAGTACCGTGCATAAGTAACTTAGCCAAAAAGAGAGTCAGGAGCAGCGCCCAAGTCAAGGAGGCTCCAGATGATGGCACGTGTACGACTGGATGCGAGCCACGTGTCCAGGTCTGTAACTGCCAGGAGAGAAAAAGTGACCAGGTATATAAGAGTTCTCAACGAACTTTCTGAGGTACACACGTTCAGAATATACTTTTTACGCTTGCGAGTTCTTGAGCATACTGTGAGAGAGGACATTGCACGGTTCCTTGAGATTTCTTGAGTGTTCTTGCTCTTAGTATTTGGTGGTTCGATCACTGACTTGGGCGTTGGAGTACGATCGGCCGCAGCGGCGCCGCTCTGTTCTTTTGCAGGTTCTTGAGATGGATCTTGAAGAAGGACGGAGGTTTGAAGCGGTGCACACGTCGATCCTTTGACGAGGCAGGTTCCAACGTTTTGGTCAACAGGCTGGATCAGGAGGGAATTTTGAATTCTCTTAGCTTTGATTTTCAGCACCTTAGGCTATAAATAGAGGTGCTCTCCTTGTATTTTTCAGATTTGAATTTATGTAAAGAAACTATAATCAAAATTGGAGTGAGCATTGGAGAGCTTTTGAGCCTTCTTCTCTAGTCTTATCTTGAAGGATCATGGTTTCCTCAAGTGGCGGCTTGCACACTCATCTAGGAGCATCCATACTTCTAGTGGCGTGATCATCCAACCATTCTTCCAACTTCATGAGCATTCTCTTCTCCTTCCTTTCTTCTCTTGTTAATTTCCTTGTCTTAGCTTGTTTTCTAGTTCTTTTGGTTCGGCAATTTCAGCTTGTTTTGTGTAGCTATGGTTCATTTGTGTTCTTGGCTGTTTTTCATCTTTTCTTCTTCAATTCCAGCAATTTGATTCGGTTCCTTACTGTTTTGTGTTGTTAATTAGTGTTTTTGCCTTTCCTCCATCTCTTTTGGTTCAATTTGACAATATGTGGAACATCCAAATGAGTTTGGGATTTGGTACTAGTTTTTGGTGAGTTCTTGTCTTAGAACAATGATCCAACTCTAAGAAAAGTGCCTCAATAATGTCCAGCTCAAGGTGATTCCTAAGAATGTCAAGAATCATTCTCTATATGGCTAGTGGAATCACATCATGTGGTATCATGAGTCTTAGGTTCTTCTTGTTTAATTGTTGAGTTGTGTGCACTTCATTTCAAGAGCTCTTTAATTTTCTTGCAATTTAAGTTTCTGTTTTAGGTATTAATTGAGTTTTCTTGCTGTTTTTCTTTTGTTACACCAAGTGCTTGTGAAAAGGTTTATAGCACTCATTATTCATATGAGTATGGTTGCTCTTTTGGAATGGCATTATCCTTCCTAGAGTTTACCTTAAGCTTCCTTTCACTTATTGTTATTTTTGTCATATGTCTTTTAATTTTGTAATCATGTCAAGTTTTGTCTTAGTCATGTTATTCCATAATTGTCATTACTTCTAGTAGTACTTTTATTGTTTTTGATTGTTTCTTACTTTAGTGTCATATAATTTTCTGAATTGATATTGATCCTTTGTGAATTTTCTTTTTAGAATTGAGTTCATACTTGTATTCTAGACCTATACAAGTTCCAATACATCATTTTCCATTATGTCTTTGCTAGTTCATAATTCTGTTTTTTATTCCTATTAGGATTCCTCTGTTTCTGAAAAAGAGTGCTTACTGTTTATCCTTATAGCAATTGATTTACTCACTGGAAAATTATGAAATTCTGGATTTGTGATATTCAAAGTGTTAGAAAATATTAAAAAAAAGAATCATTCAAAAATTGAAAGTACACAAAAAATGATAAATAAAATAAAAAAAAGTGTACAATTCTGCCGAAAAGAATACGGTAATCTGGCAGCGATTTTAAAAATTTTATCTCAATTAATTGGCTTACGGTTTTTAATTGATTCCAGTGCCATTATTGAGTTAACATCTTGAAGTTTCTGTGGTTTAAATTTCATAATCCAGTTCGCTTTACATCATTCCAGTTAAATCAGTGAATATCAAGCACAGTTTGCATTTTTTTAAATTTTTTTTTTCCAGTAGCTAATTTTTTTTTGTTTTCTTCATCTACTCTAGTGCTTTTCCTTAAGTATTCTTTTGTGTGCCTACTTTCTCATTGAGTTCTTTATTTTCTTGATTGTCTTTCATTCTTACTCTTTGAGTTTGTCTTACATATTGATCCTGCCGACAACTCGAGCGCGGAGGAATCGCTTCGTAGCTCTCTCTGCCTCGTCTACGCGACTGTGCTATCTGCAAAATCACTCTCAGAACCTTCTCTAGAATCTCCAAACGCGACCTGCAAAACACACAGACGGTGCCTCTAGCGGCCGTTTGCACTCCGACGATCAAGTTAGATCAAAGAACCACCAATGAGAAAAACTAGTAGTGTATGTAAACTCTTGTTCTCTCTTTCCTTCTTTTTACTCTCACCCTGATTCAGTTTTATGCCACCTCCTGCATCTGGGCCTAACAGAATTCTGTTATGCTTTCTGGCATGTGTCAGAACCCTGTTATGCTTTTCTGTGACAACGTACCTCCAGAATCAGTAGAGTGTGAGTGTCTGTGCGTGTCCGCGCGTCTCTGCGCTTGTCTGTACCTTTAGTGGTACGGAGTACAGCTTTATCTGGGCCGCGCCCCTTTCAGATGGTGACACGTGGAGGTATGCAACTCACATCTAACCATTCACGTGTCACTACTTGAAGGGCTCTAGCGCTTCTCTTTGTGCGTCTAAGTTATTCCCTTGCGGAGTAACTTAGGATATTTCTTCCACCTGGGTAAATCGCATACTCTCAGGAGAACGCCGGGTGTGGCTGGTTTAGGCACACTCACCAAGCGTCGCTCTCTGCGTAACGGCTTACCCTTCACGGTACCGCGCACGTAATGGGTTGAGGGAATCACCAATCACTGACTGGTTTACTAGTTCCCTCAGGCCACTCTCGTGCACGATTCCCTGAGATGTGCTCATGCGAGGTCCATGCGTAACGCTCTCGCTGGGAACCTCAGTCCCAGTTTAACTGCGTGTAACACGAAACCCCGATGACCATGCGCCCGATGATGGATCGGTGCCCTGTTGCTTCTCGCGTTCTGCCCCCAGGCGTTCATCTGGGAACTGGTCTGTTGGTGGCCACTTGGTTACTGACCACCGATCATCGTTCTGGGTGGTCTGTCCCCTGACTTCACTGCCGCCTGATCTGCCGGTGGTCATTTGGTTAGTGACAACCGATCACGTTCACCCCGATCTATCTGTCACCTGGTCCGCGTGTCACCCCGCGAGTGGTCCACGTGGTTCTCTGCTACTGACGTCATCGACTACCGATGACCGATCGAATCATAAGCCCCCCAGTCTCGAGCCGTGAACTCGTTCTCGGCGAAGAGACTAAGTGGTCGTGCCCTCAGTCCACGAGGCAAGTGGGACCGCATCACGTGCCACCTCACGTGCTGCTTCTTTAACGTTAGGACTTCCTTCCTTAATCTCGCGACACGTGGCCCCATCGACGGCCAGCGTGGTGTGTCGCTAGCGCTTCTCTTATTCAAATAGGCGCGCGCCTTCACTGTTCCTTCATCTTCTTCAATCAACTCTTAGACTTCCTGCGAACTCTCTCTCTGCGCACCCATCTTTCTTCAAGTTTTCTGCTTCGAAACCTCTCGCGATCACCCAAAGGTATGGCTTTTCTTCTTCCTGGGTCTATCTAGGTTATTTTTACCGATTGCATTTATCTTTCTCGTTATCATGCATCCATCTTCTCTGTTTTCCCTCTCTCGACCTGCGCTAGGGTTTTTCGCGTTCTTGCTCTGATTTCTGCTTCTCCTTCTTCCTCTTTTCACCTGGGCATTTCTTTCTCCTTCCCCTTCTCTGTTTTCACCGAACCATTCATCATTCCCTCTTCTTCCATTCATTCTGACTTTTCGTTTTTCCTCCATTGCAGCTATCTCGCGATGGCTCGCTTGAAACAAACCGCTCGCATTATTGCCTCGTCTTCTGGTGCACAGCCTTCCGCAAGTGCGCCAGCTCCACCACCACCCGTTGCAACCTCCTAGCATGACAACGCCAGGGTCTACAACTGGGCCCCCCTGGCGTTGCTTGCAGAAACCTCCACCCTACTGCCCCAGGGCCACCTCACATCCCTGCTGAGCAACAACCCCTATGAGCCTTCCTGCGCCATCGACAGGGAAAACGATTTCAACATCCAAATCCGCATTCCTCCTCGAGGGATTCCCATCTGAGCGGACGATAGGGCCACCAATGGGGTGCCCTTCGTCTTCATCTACTCCGCCATCTTCAAAAGGTTGAAACTACGCCTGCCATTCACCTTTTTCGAGAAGGAGCTGATGATGGAGTTGAACGTCGCGCCCTGCCAACTCCATCCAAATGCCTGGGCTTTCATCCGGGCATTTGAAATTCTCTGCAACTACTTCGGGCATAACGCCTCCGTGGATGTGTTCCTCTATTTCTTCGAACCCTGGGGACAGGTCCTGGGTTAGTCTGAACGGGGTTGCTGGACGGGTGCTCTTGGACCTGTATAAGCAATCCTTCAAAGATTGGAAGGACAGGTTCTACATGATATCTGCCACCCCACAAAGTCCAACGTTGCTCGAGGGGTACCCCCTCTACTGGGTTCCTGCGGTTGAGTTCAAGAAACCCCGGGACCTCGAAGCCATGGCCCCCTACGAGCGCGAGCTATGTGGGCTGTTCCTGGGGGCCAAGTACAACTCTGCTCGCCTCATCAAAGATGAGTTCGATGTGTTGGCCCTGAAAAAGTACATAGGTAGCTCTTCTTCTTCCACCCCTTAGGATACTTGCACATTCTCATGCATGCTTGCATACATTTTGACTTACTTGCGTAACTAGGCCATCTAATTCTTCCTTTTCCCATCGATGCAGATTCAATGTCAGGGAAGGACAGGAGAAAAGCTTTGCTGGAGCTTGCCAAACTCCGGGGGGCCAAAGGGACTGGCTCCTCTTCTTCCACCACCGAGCCTATTGCAGCCCCTCCTCTCTCGGTCGCGCCAGCTGAAGGCCCCGAGCAAGGAAGGAAGAGAAGGAAGCTGGTGAAGGCCTTTCCTTCATCTGCTGCTGCTACTGCCGCTGCTCCCTCAACAGAAGAGGAGAGTTCTGGCTCTCCTCTTATACATCGCAAGAGGAAACTGCCAGCGGTTGAGGGGGCCTCAGCTCTTCAACCTGGGGAGATCGAGGTGGTGGAGGTAGAGGAAGGTTCAACCCCTCCTCCCTCTACTCAACCTGCCCCAGAGCCCACGTGCCTTCCCTCTCCCTGCCAACAGCCATCTCCATCTTCTCAACCATCATCTCCCCCCCCAGCAGGCCAATCTCTTGGTCCATCTGCTCCTCCTGCTTGGGGCGCTTCTGCTCATCCGGAGGGTCTCCCACCACCACTGCCAACCTCCACTGTGGTGGGTCTAGCTCGCGACCAAGCGTCTCTACGGCTAGCCACGAGAACTTCAGCCGGGTCATCACCTTGGTTCGACAGCTCATCAGCAACCGAGAGCTCGTCGAATGGAACGGAGATGAGGTGGACATGCACCTGGCTAGGCAGATGGTGCTCTCTTTGGAGTTTTCCACCTAGCACCGCAAGCAAATAGCCTTGGAGAAGAGGGTAAAGGAGCTTGAGCATGACAAGGAGTCACTGCGAAGTGACTTCGAAGCTGCCCAAGGGTCCGTAGATCTGATGTGGGGCATGGTGGAAAGAGCTAGGAGGGAGTACCTAGCGCAGGTCCAAGAGACCATCAAGACTGAGATCTTGATGGGGAAAACCGTCAACTCTCTGGACTGCGAGGTGGTGCAGCTGCGGGCCGAGACCTCCTCCCTACGCCAACTGAACTCTCAATTAGTGGGGGAGCTCGAGTCCACCAAGGAAGCGGCCGCTGCTGGGGAGAAGAAGCTTGAGGAGGTGGTGGGCAAACTGTCTGAAGCTAAGGGCCAATTTGAAGAAGCTGCCTCTTCCCTTGCTGCCCTCACCACCGAGAAAAATGTTGCGGAGGCCTCAAAGCAGAAACTGGAGGCGGAGAAAGCCGATCTGATGAACGTGGGTGCTGACGCCCTTACTGACGGATTTGAGCTGGCACTCGAGCAGATCCGATGCGTTCTCCCAGACTTGGACCTCTCGCAATTCAGCATTTATCATGAAGTGGTAGATGGAAAACTCACCCCTCCTCCTTGAGCTCTTCTCTTTTTTGTAAATTTATACTTCTGCACAACTTTTTAGTACTTGGAATTTGTATAAGACTTGGTGTGAATACATACTCGTTTCAGCTATAAGCTTCTTCTCTTGTATTTTTCTTGAGCTTCACCTTTCTTTATGCACACGACTAACTGTTAGCTAGCTTAGGTTTAGCGCGATCTTGTACTCTTCGATCTTGGCCTCTACTTTGATCGCGACTAACGACTTCCTTAGCTTTGTCTTTAACAGCCCTTGTGCGCTGCTTTGTACCACTAACCAATCACTGACGACTTATCAGTGATCGTTCTTCGATCTTCACTTAGCTTTTCTGTCGCTCTAGCGCTAAGTGCATAGAGGACTTTGACATCGATCGCTCGAGGTGATGCCTCGTTTTGGGGAAAGAAAAGTGTTTCTCGCTAACCCCTCTTTCCTTCCCCAAGGTCATCACCCTTCGGCGGATTGGGTCGTTCATTCCCTGCCTCACTCCTGGGGTGAGAAGGGTTTCGAACTAAGAGCCTTACTGGGCCAATATTGGTGTATGCCAAGTGGGTAAGGACATTTGTCAAAATCTTTCCTTTCCCTCTCTTGGTCTTACTAGCACCCCTGGCTTTTCAAACCCTAGTCGCCTGCACTCACACCTGGGGTGAGGAAGACTTAGATCAGTGCCAGTACTCGCGCCTAGGGTGAGTAAGGCCTAACCGATCACCTGCACTTGCGCCTGGGGCAAGGAGGATTTTAACTTTAATACTTGCGCATACTTGATATGCTGGAAATTTTTCATTGGGTGGCCTCGTCAAAAACCCTCCTTAGGGAAAAGAGTGCCCCCTTGTCTGTTCAACTATTCCCACTATATACAAAGCATGTGTCTTTAGCGCGAGAACGCAACTACTTTACAGCTTAACTGATGTAAAATTTTAAGTGGGTGGCGTTCCACGTTCTGTGGATTGCTCCTCCCTCCAGAGTTTCTAGCCGGTAAGCTCCGTTCTCCAACGTCTCAACCACTCTGTACGGGCCTGTCCACTTTGGAGACAACTTGTTCTCCATCTCATTCTGATGCGCCTTTCTCATCACCAGATCACCTTCCTGGAAGCGCCTGAGCCTCACCTTAGAATTGTGCCTCCGTTCTACTCTTCTCTTTACGGCTTCAGCACTGACTCTGGCTTCTTCTCGCACTTCGTCCAGTAGGTCGAGATTCACCTTTCGCTCTTCATTGGACTCTTCAGCAATGAAATTCAAGAATCTGGGGGAGCTCTCCTGTATCTCCACGGGAAACATGGCGTCTGTCCCGTAGACAAGGCTGAAGGGTGTCTCATGGGTGCTGGACTGTGGGGTGGTATGATAAGACCATACGATTCTGGGGACCTCCTCTGCCCAGCCTCCTTTAGCCTTGTCTTGTCTTCGCTTCAGCCCCCTGAGCAGTACTCGGTTGGCCGACTCCACCTGCCCATTGGTTTGCAGGTGTTCCACTGAAGCGAAAACCTGCTGTATCTTTAACTCCTCACACATCTTCCTCAGCTGATGACTCGTGAACTGGGTGCCATTGTCGGAGATCAACCTCTTGGGTATTCCGAAGCGACAAACGATGTTCTTCCAGACGAAGTGCTCGACTTTCTGTGCGGTGATGTCTGCGACTGGTTCTGCCTCCACCCACTTGGTGAAGTACTCGATGGCCACGATGAGAAACTTCATTTGCCTTATCGCCAGGGGAAAAGGTCCTAGGATGTCGATCCCCCATGTGTGGAATGGCCACGGGCTATGGATGGACCTCAACTCCTCAGGAGGTGCCTTGTGCCAGTCCGCGAGAAGTTGACACTGTTTGCAACGCTGAGCAAACCTCACGCAGTCTTCCTTCAGCTTTGGCCAGTAGTACCCCGCGCGGAGTATCCTGTTTGCCAAAGCGCGACCACCTACATGGCTTCCGCACACCCCCTCGTGCAGCTCAGACATGAGTCTGGTGCATTGCTCGCCGTGCACGCAGATCTGCACAGGGTGAGAAAATCCGAATCTAAAGAGGTTTCCATCAATTAGAGTAAACTTACTTGAGCTCCTCTTTATCCTTTTTGCCTCTGCCACGTCAAGTGGGAGTACACCATCTTCTAAGTACAACTGGTATGGTGTTATCCAGGTGTTGGGTTCCTTCACCGCGCGGACCTCCATCGACTCATCGATCTTCGACGGTCGCGCTCTCACCCTCGGTGCTTTCAACGTTTCTTGAGTTAACGACCGATGACCGATCGTCAGACGCTCCATTGATTTGTACACATGAAGTACCTGGTTGTCTGACACGAACGCTCGCGGTACCTTCAAGGTCTCCTGAATGACGGTCCTCTGCTTCCCCCCCTTGCCTGAGCTGGCCAGCTTGGCGAGCAGGTCTGCTCTGGCATTTTGCTCTCTTGGCACATGCACGAATTCAAACTCGGTGAAGGACGTCTTCAGGAGCTGTACATATTCCAGGTAGGCTGCCATCTGGGGATCCTTTGCCTGGAACTCCCCTGTAACCTGCCCTGTGACTAGCAAAGAGTCGCTTTTAGCCAGCAGGTTCCTTGCTCCCATTTCTCTTGCTAGCAACATTCCTGCGATCAGGGCTTCATACTCCGCCTGATTGTTGCTAGCCTTGAAGGCAAAGCGGAGGGACTGCTCGATCAGTACCCCGTTTGGACCTTCCAAAATGACTCCAGCGCCGCTCCCCTGTTGATTAGAGGAGCCGTCCACCGATAACACCCATCGGAAATCTAAACCTTCTGCAGGTGTCGCGATCGACGACAGCTCGACCACAAAGTCCGCGAACACCTGCCCCTTGATCGGTCCTCGGGGCTCGTACTGAATGTCAAATTCTGACAATTCCACCGCCCACTTGACCATCCTTCCTGCTACGTCAGGTTTCTTCAGCATGTTTGGATGCGCAGATCTGTCATTACCACCACTGTGAAGCTGTGGAAGTAATGCCTGAGTCTCCTTGCTGAAAATACCACCGCCAGGGCAGCCTTCTCGAGGGCCTGGTACCTTGTTTCAGGGCCTTGCAGCACCTTACTCACGAAGTACACAGGCCTCTGGGACTGATCTTGCTCTTGCACCAGGACTGAGCTGACTGCTCTCTCCGAAACAGCGAAGTATAGGCGAAGAGGGATGCCTACCTGAGGTTTACACAAGACTGGTGGGCTCGCCAGATACTCCTTCAGTTTGATGAAGGCCTCCTCGCACTCCTGTGTCCAAAGGAATCTGCTGTTGCGTTTAAGACACTGGAAGTACAGATGACCTTTCTCCCCTCTAGCGGACATAAACCGGGATAAGGCTGCCAAGCGACCGGTGAGCTGCTGCACCTCCTTCACCGTCGTCGGGATCCTCATTGCCGCGATTGCTGCGCACTTCTCTGGGTTAGCTTCGATTCCCCGCTCTGTTAAGAGGAAACCCAAGAACTTGCCAGCCTCCACGCCAAAACTACACTTCTCAGGGTTGAGCTTCAGCCTGTACTTGGCGATGGTGGTGAATAGTTCCTCCAGATCAGCTGCATGACCACCATATCATCTACATATGCATGTACGTTCCTTCCCAGCATGGGCGAGAGCACCCTATCCATGAGTCGCTGGTAGGTAGCCCCCGCGTTCTTTAATCCGAACGGCATGACCCTGTAGCAATAGCAAGACCGTTCCGTCATGAACGCGGTCTTGCACTCATCCATGGGGTGCATCCTGATCTGGTTATACCCTGAGAAAGCATCCAAGAAGCTGAGTAGCTTCCCCCTCGATGCGCTATCAACTAGGGCGTCTATACTGGGTAAGGGGTAAGAATCTTTGGGGCATGCCTTGTTGAGGTCAGTGAAGTCCACGCATATTCTCCACTTGCCGCTTGCCTTCTGAACCAGTACCACGTTCGCTAGCCACTTGGGGTACTGGATCTCTCTGATGTGCCCTGCAGCAAGGAGCTTCTGTGCTTCGTCGTGGATCACCTTCCTCCTTTCCTCGTTGAATTTCCTTCGCCTTTGTCGCACAGGTCGAACCTTAGGATCCATCGACAGACAATGGCAAAGGAAATCGGGGTCGATTCCTGGCATGTCGGACGCTGACCAGGCAAAGGCACCCATGTGCTTCTCGATAACACCAACAATCAGCTTTCGCTCTTCTTCAACGAGGGATCCCCCCAATTTGAACTTTTTCCCCCTGACGTCCACTTCGACCCATCCTTCAGCTGGGTGGGGCCTTCTCTCACTGGCGATGACCGCCCTCGCGATCCCTGACTCGTGAGGAGCGATCGCGCCTTCCTCTTCTTCTTCAACCTGAGCTACCTAGGAGCCCCCCACCGTAGCGTTCTCCATCCTCTGAGCACCCTGTGTTTCCCTAACCACCGATCGCTCTTCGCGCACACCTGGTGGTGGTGTCGTGGTGACGTGACATACGCTTCTCTTCTGCTTTAGGCTGTTCTCATAACAGCGTCTAGCCTCAGCCTGATCCGACTTGATGGTTATTACAGTCCCCTCAATCGACGGCAGCTTCAGCTTCATGTGCCTCGTTGATGGTATTGCGCCCAACCTATTGAGGGTTCGCCTCCCCAACAAAATGTTGTACGCAGAAGGGGCGTTCACCACCAAGTACTTTATCCTTTCGGTGCGGGCTGTCGTTCCATCAGTGAATGTTGTCCTCAGCTCAATGTACCCCCGCACCTCTACCTGATCCCCTGCAAAGCCGTAGAGACACCCGGTATACGGCCTTAGTTGATCAGGGGACAACTGCAACTTGTTAAACGACGTCCAGAACATGACGTCTGCCGAGCTTCCTTGATCTACGAGCACTCTGTGCACTCGTCTTCCTGCCGTGATGAGGGAAATGACCACAGGGTCGTTATCGTGTGGGACAACGTCCCGTAGGTCAGCTTTCCTGAAGACAATATCTACCTCAGGGTAATGGCTCTCGTCTACCGAGTCTACCGCCATAACCGATCGAGTGTACCTCCTTCTCTGTGACGCGGTGCATCCCCCGCCAGAGAAGCCTCCCGCGATTGTTTGCACTTCCCCGTGCACAGGGACTTCATGTTGTTGTTCTCCAGCCTGGGATCCCGACCCGCGATCACCCTGCGGCTCACGCATGTAATCTGCCAGGAATCCAGACTTCACCAACTCTGCCAGTTGGTGTCCCAACGCCAAACAGGAGTGGAGTGTGTGGCCAAAGGCCTGGTGAAACTCACACCACTCATTCTTCTTCCTACCAAGTACCTTATCTGCCTTCTCCGTTACGCGTAGTCTCGCTGCTACAGCAGGAAGGACGATGAGATCCACCAATCCCACCATGAAATTGTATCTTGGGGGTGCATTATTCTCCCTTGTACGCCCCCTGCCCTGGTCCTTGCCTGGTGGATAGGGACGAGGTTTTCCCTGCACCTTCTTCCCTTCCTTGGCCTCATGCACCCTTGCTTGCTGTTGCGGCTTCCCCTGCCCTCCACGCGGTCTTGGTGGTGCAACATTTCCTCTTTTCTCAGAAACCTCTGTTTCTGCCACTATGTGCGCCACCGCGCGTCGTCGGATCTCTGCAAAGGTGCTGGGATGGCTCCTGATGAGGGACTCACTGAAGGGACCAGGCAGCACTCCCTTCTTAAATGCGTGCACCAGCATATCCTCATCCTTGCTGGGCAGTCTAACCACTTGTGCTCCAAAGCGGTTGAGGTAGTCCTTCAGCGACTCGCCTTGGTACTGTCGTACATCGAAAAAATCGTATGACACTACTGCGGGCGCTTTGTTAACGATGTACTGCTCAGTGAAAAGCTTTGAAAACCGAGGGAAGGACGTGATATGTCCTTTTGGTAGGCTCACGAACCACTCCATGGCGATTCCGCTTAGTGTGCTCATGAACATTTTGCAGTACACAACGTCTGAGTCCCCAGACAACATCATCTGGGTGTGGAACGCCGTCAGATGCGCCTCCGGATCTTCTACCCCCGTGAATGATGCCTTCACTCCCACCAGGTTGGGAGGCACCATGGTTCCCATGACTTCAGGGGAGAATGGCATGGGGAACGCTCTTGGAGGCGACGGTGGCCTCGACACCCTTTCTTCAACCGCGCGTTCCTTCTGTGCCTGCAACGTCCTCCTTAGCTCTTCATTGACGCGAATCAGCTCGTCGTTCCTACTCTGCGACGCAGCCAACTCCGTCTGTATCCTCTCTTGCTCAACTCTCAATGCCGCGGCGTTGTCCTGCAGCGTACGCACCATCTCCAGGACCTGCGCCATTGTCATAGCTCCTTCGTCAACAGATGGCGCAGGTGATGGTTTTCTGTTTCTTGGCATCTTTCCCTAGCAAAGAGCTTGGCAAAACTTCGGTAAGCTTCAAAAACTGTGGTGTAAATGGGACCACGATTCACTCGGGCCCCACGGTGGGCGCCAAATGATCCTGCCGACAACTCGAGCGCAGAGGAATCGCTTCGTAGCTCTCTCTGCCTCGTCTACGCGACTGTGCTATCTGCAAAATCACTCTCAAAACCTTCTCTAGGATCTCCAAACACGACCTGCAAAACACACAGACGGCGCCTCTAGCGGCCGTTTGCACTCCGACGATCAAGTTAGATCACAGAACCACCAATGAGAAAAACTAGTAGTGTATGTAAACTTTTGTTCTCTCTTTCCTTCTTTTTACTCTCACCCTGATTCTGTTTTATGCCTCCGCCTGCATCTAGGCCTAATAGAATTCTGTTATGCTTTCTGGCATGTGTCAGAATCCTGTTATGCTTTTCTGCGACAACGTACCTCCAGAATCAGTAGAGTGTGAGTGTCTGTGCGTGTCCGCGCGTCTCTGCGCTTGTCTGTACCTTTAGTGGTACGGAGTACAGCTTTATCTGGGCCGCGCCCCTCTCAGATGGTGACACGTGGAGGTATGCAACTCACATCTAACCATTCACGTGTCACTACTTGAAGGGCTCTAGCGCTTCTCTTTGTGTGTCTAAGTTATTCCCTTGCGGAGTAACTTAGGATATTTCTTCCACCTGGGTAAATCGCATACTCTCAGGAGAACGCCGGGTGTGGCTGGTCTAGGCACACTCACCAAGCGTCGCTCTCTGCGTAACGGCTTACCCTTCACGGTACCGCGCACGTAATGGGTTGAGGGAATCACCAATCACTGACTGGTTTACTAGTTCCCTCAGGCCACTCTCGTGCACGATTCCCTGAGATGTGCTCATGCGAGGTCCATGCGTAACGCTCTTGCTGGGAACCTCAGTCCCAGTTTAACTGCATGTAACACGAAACCCCGATGACCATGCGCCCGATGATGGATCGGTGCCCTGTTGCTTCTCGCGTTCTGCCCCCAGGCGTTCATCTGGGAACTGGTCTGTTGGTGGCCACTTGGTTACTGACCACCGATCATCGTTCTGGGTGGTCTGTCCCCTGACTTCGCTGCCGCCTGATCTGCCGGTGGTCATTTGGTTAGTGATAACCGATCACGTTCACCCCGATCTATCTGTCACCTGGTCCGCGTGTCACCCCGCGAGTGGTCCACATGGTTCTCTGTTGCTGACGTCATCGACTACCGATGACCGATCGGATCACATATAGTTTTCCTTTAGCAATTACCTTTCCTTGCTTATACCTTTTCTTGTTGACGTCATGCTAATTTTTGTTGCTTAACTTGTTTGCTGTTTTTGTGTGTTTGCTGTTTTTTTTTATTTCCAAAATGGCTGGATTGTCAAGTGATGCATCATACAAGCATAATTCTCCATCCAAAGCTTCAATCCTTGGTGAATTATATGAAGCTCAAAGAACCATTAGACGGTTGGAGGAGAAATTGCAAAAGATGGAGGTGCAACAAGCTAGACCATCTCCTTCAATTCATGATGAGCATCATAGACCTTCCACAAGAGCTTCTTCAAATGATTTTGGCCGTGAAGATGAGCATAGGAGAAGGAGACCTCCACCCCAAGTCCATGGACAAAGACATCATCACCAAGGGGAAATAACTCACTACGGCAATGGCTTCTATCATGATGCAAAGTCAAGGCTTCCTTCGGTCAAGCTACCTTGTTTTAATGGCTCTAGTGATCCTAATGTATATTTAGATTGGGAGGCTAAGTGTGAACAAATATTTGAGATCCATGAGATCCAAGATGAGCATAAGCTTAAGCTAGCCACCCTAGAGTTTAGTGATTATGCCATGAAATGGTGGCATGGAATTGTAAAGGACATTATCTATCACAAGGGTCCTCCCGTGGACTCTTGGAACTCTTTAAAGGATCATATGTGCGCTAGGTTGGTGCCCCCACATTTTAGGAAAGACCTCATGTTGAGACTCCAACGGTTTCAACAAGGCACGCTAAATGTGGATGAATATTATAAGGAGCTTGAAACGCTTGTGCTTAAAATTGTACCGTCCCATACCCGGGCGTTGACTAAGTCAAGGTCAAAGTCAGCGTCGAGGTCAAAGTCAACGTAAGGCGTCGCCCAGGTGGGGTGACGCCAAGCGCAGGCGTCGCCAAGAGGAAGCATCACCAAGAGGAAGCATCGCCAAGATAAGGCGTCGCCTAGCAGGGCGTCGCCAAGATAAGGCGTCGCCTAGCAGGGCGTCACCAAGATAAGGCGTCGCCTAGCAGGGTGTCGCCAAGGTGGAATGACACAAAAGCAAGGTGACCACAGCGCTGCTCCCCGACACCCATGGGTAAGAAAGACCATGGAGGGGGCGACGCCGTGGGAAGGCCTCAGACCCCTGATAACCAGGGAACAGTGATAAAGAGAAGAGAAAGGTGGCTTCAAGGCCACAGAAATAGCGCCAGTATAGAGCAACCTGACTCGTGAAGTGCCCCTGCCATCCAGAAATGCCCTTGGGATAGATACGACCCAGGAGAGGGGTCATGCCCGGGGGCAGCCAGGCACAGGGCACGAGAGGAAGGTAGATACGCTCTCACAGTGAGTGACTAGAGGCTTGGGGGCATGAGTTGGCACCCTAAAAGTCACCCCTTGCGCAGTTGCACTCCCAGGTAGGAGGGCTCACGCGAGGAAACACCCTCAGATAGGGTAACGGTGCTGTGGGGTCCTCCACGTGTACAGCAGCCAAGTCAGAATGGTAACGCCACGTTGTCAAGTACAAGGTAATTAAGGTTATTTAATACAGTTTTCCGTTTCGAGCGTTTAAGGTACTATAAATGCTCCCGAACGTTTCGAACGTCTTAAATGCGCTGAGCGTTTTTATAATTAAATGCGCTTTAAGGCGCTTTGAATTACCTTGTACCTGACAACGTGGCGTTTCCATTCTGACTTGGCTGCTGTACACGTGGAGGACCTCACAGCATCGTTACCCTATCTGAGGGTGTTTCCTCGCGTGAGCCCTCCTACCTGGGAGTGCAACTGCGCAAGGGGTGACTTTTAGGGTGCAAACTCATGCCCCCAAGCCTCTAGTCACTCACTGTGAGAGCGTATCTACCTTCCTCTCGTGCCCTGTGCCTGGCTGCCCCCGGGCATGACCCCTCTCCTGGGTCGTATCTATCCCAAGGGCATTTCTGGATGGCTGGGGCACTTCACGAGTCAGGTTGCTCTATACTGGCGCTATTTCTGTGGCCTTGAAGCCACCTTTCTCTTCTCTTTATCACTGTTCCCTGGTTACCAGGGGTCTGAGGCCTTCCCACGGCGTCGCCCCCTCCATGGTCGTTCCTACCCATGGGTGTCGGGGAGCAGCGCTGTGGTCACCTTGCTTTTGTGTCATTCCACCTTGGCGACACCCTGCTAGGCGACGCCTTATCTTGGCGATGCTTCCTCTTGGTGATGCTTCCTCTTGGCGACGCCTGCGCTTGGCGTCACCCCACCTGGGCGACGCCTTACGTTGACTTTGACCTCGACGCTGACTTTGACCTTAACTTAGTCAACGCCCGGGTATGGGACGGTACACAAGCCCCCCAGTCTTAAGCTGATGACTTGTCTTCAGTGAAAAGACTAAGGCCTCGCCCACGCCATCCACGTGGCACCCGGTGATGTGTCATTCTTGCTGACGTGGCAACCTTGAAAACATTGAAACCGTTGGAGTCTCAACATGAGGTCTTTCCTAAAATGTGGGGGTACAAATCTAGCGCGCATGTGATCCTTTAAAGAGTTCCAAGAGACCACGGGAGGACCCTTGTGATAGATAATGTCCTTTACAACACCATGCCACCATTTCATGGCATAATCACTAAACTCTAAGGTGGCTAGCTTAAGCTTATGCTCATCTTGGATCTCATGGATCTCAAATATTTGTTCACACTTAGCCTCCCAATCTAAATATACATTAGGATCACTAGAGCCATTAAAACAAGGAAGCTTGACCGAAGGTAGCCTAGACTTTGCATCTTGGTAGAAGCCATTTCCATAGTGATGTCTCTCCCTTTGGTTGTGATGTCTATGTCAATGAAATTAGGGTGGAGTTCTCCTTCTCCTATGGTCTTCTTCACGGCCAAAATCATTTGAAGAAGCTCTTGTTGAAGGTCTATGTGAATGATGCCCATCATGGATAGAAGGAGATGGCCTAGCTTGTTGCACCTCCATCTTTTGCAATTTCTCTTCCAAACGCCTAATGGTTCGTTGTGCTTCATGTAATTCACCAAGGATTGAAGCTTTGGAAGGAGAATGCTGCTTGTAGGATGCATCACTTGAAAATCCAGCCATTTGTAATTAAAAACAGCAAACACACAAAAACAGCAAACAAGTCAAGAAACAAAATTAGCAAAAACAGGTGTGTTTGGCAATGCAATTGCCGAAGTGAATTTGGCCAGAAAAAATAGGTCACTCTCAAAGAAATAATGTCCTTGCACCAATCTGATCTTGAGGTCTTGGAATCCTCAAATGAAAGATGTCAAGGCAAGGCACACCAATCTCAAAGCCAACCACAACAAAACCAATGAAACAATAAAGACAAACAAGAAAAAGTATAAGCAAAGAAAGGCTAGAACAAAAGGAATACTAGATATTTGACAAACTTCAAAGATTAATGAACAAAAGACAAGCAAGAAAATTAAAGAACTCAATGAGAAAGTAGGCACACCAAAGAATAACTAAAGAAAAGCACTAGAGTAGATGAAGAAAACAAAAATTAGCTACTGGAAAAAATATTTTTTTTGCAAACTGTGCTTGATGTTCACTGATTTAACTGGAATGATATAGGGCGAACTGGATTATGAAATTTTAAACACACAAACTTCAAGATCTTACCTCAAAAATGGCACTGGAATCACTTCAAAAAAGTAAGCCAATTAATTGAGATAAAGTTTTCAAAATCGCTGCCAGATTACTGTATTTTTTTAGGCAGAATTGTACACTTTTTGTATTTTATTTATCATTTTTTGTGTACTTTGAATTTTTGAGTACTTATTTTTTCTAATCTTTTATAGCACTTTGAATATCACAAATCCAGAACTACAGAATTTTCCAGTGAGTAAATCAATTGCAATAAGGAAAAACAGTAAACACGTTTTTAGAAAACAGAGGAAGCCTAATAGGAATGAAAAACAGAATTATGAACTAGCAAAGACATAATGGAAAGTGATGTATAGGAACTTGTATAGGTCTAAAATACAAGCATGAACTCAAACTAAAACAGAAAATGCACAAAGGATCAAGTATCAAACTCAGAAAATTATATGACACTAAAGCAAGAAAAAATAAAACAATAAAAGTACTACAAGAAGTGATGACAATTATGGAAAAACAAGACTAAGACAAAACTTGTATGGATTCAAAAAAGGAAAATACTCAAACATATGATAGGCAAAAGAATTAAAACAGCAAGTAAACTCAAATAAGCCTAAACCAAAACCTTAAATTGCAAGAAATTAAAGAGCTCTTGAAATTAAAGTGCTACACAACTCAAAATTTAAACAAGAACACACCTAAACGATTGATACCACATGATGTGATTCTACTAGCACAACTAGAATGATTCTTGACATTCTTAGGAATCATCTTGAGTTGGTTATGAGATAGGCACTTTATCATAGAATTGGATCAAGGTTCTATGAACAAGAACTCACCAAAACTAGTGCCAAAACACAAACTCATATGGAAGTTCCACATATTGTCAAATTGAACCGATTGAATTGAAAGAAAAATGCAAAGGCACCGATTAAACAACACAAAAACTAAATTGCACCGAACAAAAGACTTGAATTGAAGAAGAAAGGATGAAGAACAGTCAAGAAACAAAAGCACTGAAGCAAAACTAACACAAGCTGAAAAAATACCAAACAGAAATTCAAAGAATGCAAGCTAAGACATGAACAAGTAAAGAGAAGGAAGGAAGGAAGGAGAAGAGAAAGCTCATGAAGATGGAAGAATGGTTGGATGATCACGCCACTAGGAGGATGGAGACTCCAAGATAAGTGTGCAAGCCGCCACTTGAGGTAACCATGGAACCATCAAGATAAGACTAGTGAAGAAGGCACAAAGCTCTCCAATGCTCTCTCAAAAATTGAGTATAGTTTCTCTAATTAAAATTCAAATCTGCAATGTACAAGGGCAGCACCTTAATTTATAGCCTAGAGGTGCTGAAATGCAAGCTAAAAGAATTCAAAATTCCCTCCTAAATTCAAATGCAACCGGCGCCAACTAAGGTCATGGAGAAGGTGTGACCCTCTTTCTCACTTTGGCACCTCCCTAGTTACTCCTACACCTATCTACTAATGCACCCCCCCTAATACACCTAACTAAGGACATAAAGATGCTTTAACAAAAGAGGTTTCTAATGTTTCCCTCCTAAGCACCTTCACACAAAGAAATTACAAAAAGAGAAAATAAACGTCCCTTAGCTCCTAAAGCTTTTGTTCCGTCCGGTTGACCGGGACGTCTTCGTGCACGACCTCAACCGTCAGCTGGGGTCTCCTTCCCGCTGGTTGCCCGCGGATTCCTGCAAAAAAAAGGGACAAAGAGGCGCCCTACCGACCGTGTGCACTCCGACGCTCAAGTCAGCCAGCAAGAAACACCAAAAAACTGACCACCCACGTATCTGAGCACCGCGTGTGGCACTCTGAAGGTGGTAAAAGAACTGTGTATATGTGTGTGTGTTGTCTTCTTCAGGCAAAAATATTCTCCAGTCACTTGTACGTAATCTTAAAGCACGGGCAAGCAACCAGAGAGTTTCTCGTAAATTTGCCAAAGGTTCGAACCCTTTTTCCGACATTCTCAGCGCTATTTAAACTGCCCCAGCATTTAAAGCGCCTTAAAGCGCTTTTAATCTCAAACGTAACGCACTCATTAAAGCGCTTAATTACGAAACGTAGCGCATTTAAGACGTTGAAACGCTCGGGAGCCCTAATAGTACCTGAATGCTCGAAAGGGAAACTGTATTGAATATCTTTAATTACCTGGCACCTGACTAGAGGGTGTTTCTATCCTGGCATGGCTGTCGTACACGTGGAGGGCCTCACGACGCCATGACCCCATCTGGGGGCGTTTCTGCCCACCTGGGGACGTCTCTACGTGTGAGCCCTCCTGCTTGGGAGTGCTACTGCGCTAGGGGTGGCTTTTTGGGTGCCAACTCATGCCCCGAAGTATCTAGCCACTTACTCTGAGAGCGTATCTGCCTTCCTCTCACACCCTGCACCCGGTTATCCTGGGCGTGACCTTCCTCTTAGGTCGTATCTGTCCCGAAGGCGTCTCTGGGGCAACAGGGGTACTTCGCGAGTCAGGCTGCCCTTCACTGGTACTATCACTATGGCCTTGAAGCCACCTTTTCCTTCTCTTTATCACTTTCCCGAGATATCGGGACCTGAGGCTTTCCCACGACGTCGCTCCCTCCATGGTCTTTCCTACCCATGGGTATCGGGGAACCACACCGTGGTTGCCTTGCTTTTACACTGTTTGATCTGGCGACGCCCTGGTTGGGCGACGCCTGGCCTTGGCGACGCCTTGCCTTGGCGACGCCTTGTCTCTATCTTGGCGACGCTTCCTCTTGGCGTCTCTACACCTGGGCGACACCTTGAGTTGACTTTGACTTTCCAGTCGTTGACTTTGACTTAGTCAACGCCCTGATACGGGACGGTACACAAGCCCCCCAGTCTTAAGCCGAAGACTTGTCTTCAGCGCAAAGACTAAAGCCTTGCCCCCGCCATCCACGTGCCTTCCTGATGACGTGTCATTCTCTGCTGACTCAGCAATTTTTCGAATTACTGACTCGACATTTTCTGAACCACAGGGGTATTCTTAATGACCGATTGGACATTCCCTGAAATGGGGATGATTACACCTTTTGGGCTACCCTTGATCGCGCGCCATGTGGCCCATCGCGTGGCCCCCCTTTAGAGACCTTTGCGCTTCCCCTGGGCAATCGACCCTCTGACGCGTGGCCCGATCCTGCGGCCCTTACTTAGCGCCTCTTGGGTTACGGAATGTAACGTTTAAGTTACTCCAAACCCCGCACTCACCCTACTGTTACATTCATTCACTCTGCTACTTCGCACTGTTCATCGCCTCCAAAACCTTTTTTCTCTGCGACTGCGATTCTCCCCTTCCTGCGCTCTCCTACTGCCTCCATTTCAACAGCAAAGGTATGGTTTCGAGCACTCACAACTCTTTACTTCCGTCGCATTATAGGAAACTGCCTAGGATTGTTGTTACTCTCGTATTTCTCTGGATATTGTTTGTATGCTTCGTTGTTCCTCTTGCTTCCCTTCGTTCTCTTGTGGGTAGGGCGCTCCTAGGGTTCTTCCATTTTCCCCTTTTCTTCTGCCCAAACCCCTTTTCTCTGAACCCTTTCTTTCTCTTTTGATCTTCAGCATTGGCGTTGATGGCGAAAACCAAGACCACCGCGCCTCCCCCACTCCCCAAGTCTTATTACAAGGGCGAATATGACTGGGCCCCCGATGAACTTCTGGACGAATGTTCCCTCCTGAACTCCGTTGAGGACGTGGAGGCCCACAGGGGGGACCCTGCTCTCTATAACTTCAATGCTTTCCACAAAAGTCATGACTCCCAAGTCCTGGTAAGCCGAGTGCGACCTGGGATGCCAGAACGAAGCCTATCAAACTTCTCTGAGACAAATACAAGAGTCTAAATCGGAAACAGAGAGGCAACTGGAGGAGGCATTGGAGCTCCAGGCAGGCTTCTACACCCGGGAAGTTGCTCTTCAAGTGCAGGTAGCGGGTCTTCAGGAAGTGGTCAAAGCGGATGCAGAAACTCACAAGGACCTGAAGGACCGTTGCTGTGAACAGGCTGCCAAGGTGGAGCGGATGGAGGAGGAGATGGCCACCCAGGCCAAGGCTATGGACCTTCTCCGAGTTGACTACGACAAACTGCAGGTCGAGGTTAGCCGGCTTCGTGTGGAGAAAGAGGCTCTGGAGAAGCAGGTGGCCTCTGGAGACGCCGCCATTGAGGAACTGGAGAAGGAGAAAAAGTCCCTTATCCAGGAGATGGCGGGCACCTTCGAGGAGGGGTTCCAAGAGGCCCTGTCCCAGGCGTCCTGCGAGAACCCTGGCGTCAACCTTTCGAACTGCGACCCCACACACCACATAGTCGACGGGAAGGTCGTGCCCATGGATTTGAACGACTGAACTGCTGCCCCTCATCCGCCACCTTCCTCTTCAAGCTTAACTCTTCATTCTTTACCTTCGCTTTTTGATTTTATTTGCCAAAACTTGTAATTCTTTGAACTATCCGCACTCTTGTTACTGATTTGGGACGTTCGCATGGTTGTCTTTATTTCTTTGTCACATACGATTCTGCCTATGCGATCTCGTTCTCATCTTTTCCCTTCATACGCTTCAATTATTTTATCTGTGTTCTGCCCATTTCTCACACTTCGTTGGGCGGTTTGGTATGATTGGGTAAGGTCGCCCGCCAACCCTTACGCCCATGGAGAGGCTCACTAAGTGGCGCCGTATCGTCCACGGGACGTCTCTGATACCGAAAGGCTCTTTCTTTGATCTTTTAACGCTCGGCGCCCACGCCTAAGGAGAGGCCTGCTAAAGCAGCACCGTATCGTCCCCGGGTGTCTAAAACGCTGAGTGCTGTGGGGTTTTTGTTCCCTCCATGGTCTTTCCTGCCCATAGGTATCGGGGAACACCCTGCCAGTGACTCGCTGGCGCTCGGCGGTCTCGCCTCCCTCCACAGTCTTTCCTACCTGTGGGTATCGGGGAGGCGACGCCTGTGACTAACTTTGCTTTTCTTTGCTTTCGTCTCCCTCCACAGTTTTTCCTACCTGTGGGTATCGGGGAGGCGACGCCTGTCGGTAGTTGGGTTGGCGACGCCCGCGACATCTCGCGCTGTCGTCGCCCTTTCGTCCTTCCTGGCGACGCCTCGGGCGTTACCTTTACCTCGACATTGACCTTAACTCTTGCCTTGGTCAACGCCTGATAACAGCGAAGAGCCCAAGGCTTTGTCTGTGCCATCCACGTGGCGCTCCTTGTATAGCTGATGGGACCTTCTGTCATTCGACTTGATCCACGTGGCGCTGCTTACATGGTTGGTGGGGTATCTAGTCATTTCATTTTCTGACTCCTGCTGTACCGCTGGCTCATTTTCGACGGCGCATCGTACCACTGGATATTCTGCGGATACGACGTTTTCGGATTTAAACCAGTGGTGCCAGCGTCATCCTTTCATCTTCTGCCACGTGTATTAATCGCACGGTGCATCCGTTCGCGTCGTTTGGCGCTCTAACCGCTTTATTTAACTCTTCAAACTCTGGAACTATCTTCACCATTTTCTCACTCTTCATAACCTACTTGCGTTCTTTCTTCTTGCACCCTTTCTTCTTTGTCGAAGGGCTGTTCTAACCTTCGCTCCCCTCGCTCAACCCTTGCATTTCTAGCCATCCTGATCTTGCTAAAGAATGTCTTCTCACGATGCTTCCCCCAGGGTCCGTCCCAAAGACTTGTACCCTTGAGCCTCGAGTGAACTTCTTGATGAGTGTTCATGCTTGCTCTCCACCAGGGTCGTACGGGAACACAAAGGGGAGTTGTGTTCTTACGACCACCGGGCCTTCGCGAGGAGGCGCGATGACGACATCGCTGTGCTCCCTTGCACTCTGGGGGAGCCAGTGTGTGGAGACGAACGGGCCAACAACGGGGTCCCTTTCTTTTACTTTTACCAGGTGGTGTTCAAGACCATCGGGGTGCGCTTACCCTTCTCCTGGTTCGAGAAGGAACTACTGACGGAGATCAACGTGGCTCCAGCCCAGTTATACCCCAACAGCTGGGCCTTTGTCAAGGCCTTCGATGTCCTCTTTGGGTTTCTGGGTTGTGCACCCTCGGTTGACCTCTTTCTTCACTTTTTTGAGGTGAAGAGACAGAGACACAACCTCTGGGTAACTCTCAGCAATGTACCCGGAAGAGTTCTCTTCACGCCCTTCCAGAGCTCGTTCACCGGGTGGAAAGGCCAGTTCTTCAAGATCTGTCGTACTGACCTTGTTCCCGACGCTCTGGATGGGTTTTCGCTGTACTGGGTGAGAGAGGAAAAGGCCCTCAAAGCCAAACCCCTCAAGAATCTGGCTCCAAGTGATCAAATAGCTTGCCGGATTCTTGCTGAGGCGGGAGGTTTTGACTCTGCTACGGTGATCAGCTTGGAGTCCAACGCTAGGACTCTTGAGAAGTACATAAGTAAGAACCACTCCTTAGGCGACTTCGGCCTTCGTTCCTTTCTAACTGTGCCTGTCTTCCTTCACGGTGTCGCTAATACATCTGTTCCCTTTGTGCAGGTTCGAAAATAGGCCAAAAAAAGAGGACACGACTTACTCGAGCGCTGCGGGCTGGGAAAGGGGCTTCGCCTTCCTCCAGTGACGACTCTGATGAGCGCTGAGAAGTGGCTTGTTTGTGTTTTTGCCTTTTGTACTGAACATTGCTTGTAACAACAACTTTTCAATATCATAATTCTTTACAACGCCACTTTACTTTGCATATGCTTCATATACCGCGCGACTTCCTTTCGTCTCGTTCTGCCAACGATGCATGCTTTTACTTGGGCGACGCCTTCTTTCTGGGCGACGCCAAGGCCTAGGCGACGCCCTCTTCCTTGGCGACACCATGGCCTAGGCGGCGCATCACATTACTTCTAGCAAGGAAAGATAAAGGCCGAAAACCAAGGCACTTCTTTTTCTCAACTGGTTTTTCCATTTATTAGGGTGACCTCATTAAAAAACCCCGAAAGGGAAAAAGAGCGTCCCCTTCAACTAAATTGTTACATGCTGCTTACATAAATCAACTGAAATAAAATTTTAAGTTGGCTGCATTCCAACTGCGCGGGATAGGGCCTCCATCTAAAGTCTCCAGGTTGTACGAACCGTTGCCCTTAGCCTCAGTAACTCTGAAGGGCCCGGTCCACTTGGGAGACAGCTTATTCTCCAACTCGTATGGGTGAGCTTTCCTCATCACTAGGTCGCCCACCTGAAACTGTCGCGGCTTTACTTTAGAGCTATATTGCCGCTCCACTCTTCTCTTCATCGCTTCAGCTTTTATTCTAGCTTCTTCCCTGGCCTCTTCTAGCAGATCCAGGTTTACCCGCCTCTCCTCACTAGATTCCTCCACCACAAAGCTTTGAAAACGTGGTGAGCTTTCGTGTATTTCTACTGGAATCATCGCGTCCGACCCGTACACCAAACTGAAAGGCGTCTCCATAGTAGAGGATTGGGGCGTGGTGTGGTATGCCCATATAATCCTTGGCACCTCTTCCGCCCACGCCCCTTTGGCTTTCTCTAACCTTCTTTTTAACCCCCTAGAAGGACTCTGTTTGCTGACTCTACTTGCCCATTGGTCTGGGGGTGCTCAACCGACGCGAACACTTGCTTGATTCCGACTTCAGCGCACAGATTTCTCAACTGCTGACTGGCGAACTGGGTTCCGTTGTCAGATATCAGGCGCCTGGGTACGCCAAAGCGACACACGATGTTTCTCCACACAAAATGCTGTACCTTATGCGCAGTGATTTGTGCCACGGGCTCTACCTCTATCCACTTAGTGAAGTATTCGATGGCGACGACCAGATACTTCATCTGCCTGATTGCTAGTGGGAAAGGGCCCAGGATGTCAATTCCCCATGTGTGGAAAGGCCACGGGCTGTATATGGACTGCAACTCTTCTGGTGGCGCCTTGTGCCAGTCGGCGTGCTTTTGACATTGCTTACACCGCTGGGCGTGCCGTGCGCAGTCCTCTTTCACTGTGGGCCAGAAGAAACCTGCGCGTATTACCTTGGAGGCCAAGGACCTTCCTCCTACATGGCTTCAGCAGATGCCTTCATCTAGCTCCGCCATTATCCTGGTGCACTCATTGCCACTGACGCATGTTAGGATAGGGTGAGTGAAACCGTGTCTGAACAGCACCCCATCCACCAAGGTATATCTTGCGGCATTTCTTTTGATCTTCTTACCCTCTTCAGGGTCCACTGGAAGAGCCCCATTCGCCAGGTATCGTTTATAGGGCGTCATCCAGGTGTCTCCCTTGGACAAGACACAGACCTGCATCCGCTCTTCCTCAGACACACCCGCGTATATACTGATGCGGGGCGCCCTCTGCGTATCTTGGGTCAAAGAGGAGTGACTCCTCGGCCTTCCTCTTGATGCATAAATCTGGAGGACATCTACCCTGTTGTCTTCCACGAATCGACGCGGAGCTTTGAGGGTCTCCTGGATCACTGTCCTCTGTCTACCCCCCTTGCTTGAGCTGGCCAGCTTTGCGAGCAGGTCAGCTCTGGCATTCTGCTCCCTCGGGACGTGCATCAACTCAAGAGCGTTGAATGCCACTCTCAACAACTGGACGTATTTTAGATACGCCGCCATCTGTGGGTCCTTCGCCTGGAACTCACCCGACACCTGCCCCGTAATCAACTGGGAGTCGCTCTTCACTAGGAGATTCTGTGCGCCCATCTCCTTGGCCAAGAACATTCCTGCAATCAGGGCTTCATATTCTGCTTGATTGTTACTTGCCTTGAAGGCAAAACGCAAGGCCTGCTCGATCAGTATGCCGTCGGGTCCTTCCAGCACTATTCCCGCACCACTCCCTTGTTGGTTTGAGGAGCCATCAACCGAGAGCAGCCACTGTGAACTCGCTTCCGCCTCTTGCTCACCTCCGGGCGAAAGTTCTGCTACAAAATCCGCGTACACCTGCCCTTTGATGGATCCTCTAGGCTCGTACTGTATGTCGAATTCTGACAGTTCCACTGCCCAGCGTACCATCCTTCCTGCCACATCGGGTTTCTGCAGCACTTTCTGTATGGGGAGATTGGTCATCACTACCACCGTAAAACTGTGGAAGTAATGACGGAGCCTCCTAGCCGAGAACACTACCGCCAGCGCCGCCTTCTCCAGTGCTTGGTACCTTGTCTCAGCTCCCTGTAAGGCCTTGCTTACAAAGTAGATGGGTTTCTGACTCTGGTCCTGCTCTTGGACCAACACAGAACTGATGGCCCGCTCCGTTACAGTAAAATACAACCGGAGGGGCACGCCCGTTACCGGCTTGCAGAGAACCGGTGGCGTCGCCAGGTACTCCTTCAGCTTAATGAAAGCCGCTTCGCACTCATCAGTCCAGGCAAAGCGACTGTTTCTCTTGAGGCACTGGAAGTACGGGTGCCCCTTTTCTCCTCCGGCGGAAACAAACCTCGAGAGCGCCGCCATCCGCCCTGTCAACTGTTGAACCTCCTTTACCGATGTCGGACTCCGCATGGCGATAATAGCCGCACATTTGTCGGGGTTCGCCTCTATCCCCCTCTCGGTGAGCAGAAAACCCAAGAATTTACCGGCCTCTACCCCGAAAACACACTTCTCGGGGTTCAACTTGAGGCGGTATTTGGATATTGTGTTGAACAACTCCTCCAAGTCTACCATGTGCTGCACCCTGTTCTGCGACGCCACCACCATGTCGTCTACATAAGCGTATACGTTCCTCCCAAGCATTGGCGCCAGGACCTTGTCAATTAACCTCTGGTACGTGGCGCCCGCATTTTTGAGCCCGAAAGGCATCACCTTATAGCAATAACTGCATGTTTCAGTCATGAACGCAGTCTTGCTCTCGTCTCTGGGGTGCATCTTGATTTGGTTATACCCTGAGAAGGCGTCCAGGAAGCTTAACACCTTGCTGCCAGACGCGCTGTCCATTAGGGCGTCGATGCTGGGCAACGGATAGGAATCCTTTGGGCACGCCTTGTTCAGGTCCGTGAAGTCAACGCACATTCTCCACTTTCCGCTCGCCTTTTTCACCAAGACAACGTTGGCGAGCCACTCAGGGTACTGAATCTCCCTAATGTGGCCAGCACTCAGCAGCTTCTGCGTTTCGTCTTTCACCACCTGTTGTCGCTCCTCATTGAACTTCCTCCTTCTCTGACGCACGGGGCGGACCGTGGCGTCCATGCTGAGGTGGTGACACAGGAAATCGGGGTCGATGCCCGGCATATCCGAGGCGGACCATGCGAAGGCGTCCAGGTGGCGTGAAATCACTTCTGCCACCCCTTCCTGTTCTTCTGGACTTAGCGAGCTTCCTAACTTGAAAGCTTTGCCGCCAATCTCCCTTTCTAGGGTGTTAGCTGCAGGTTGCTCCCTATTATCATCTTCGGCGGGCGCCGCTTCTTCTACGGGCGCCGCTTCTTCGGGGGGCACCGCCTCTTCCACGGGCGCCTCCTCCATTGGCACATCTGCTTCAGGCATCGCCCTTTCTGCTATGGCCTCTTCAAGCGTCAGCCCAGCGGGCGTCGCCTCAATCATCGTTGCGTCCGCGCTCGGCGGACATTCGTACACCATGAAAACGCCTCTCTTCGTCTTCAGGCTGTTTTCGTAGCATTTCCTCGCCTCCTCCTGGTCTGATCTGATGACTATCACCCGGCCGCTGAGGTCTGGTAGCTTCATCTTCATGTGACAGGTGGAGGACACTGCGCTTAACCGGTTTAACGCCGGCCTGCCCAGCAAAATATTGTAGGCAGAATTAGCGTTCACGACGAGGTACCGGATACTCTCGGTGCGGGAGGCCTCTCCGTCTGTGAACGTAGTCCTCAACTCCAGGTACCCCCGGACTTCTACCTGGTTATCCCCGAACCCATACAAACATCCCGTATAGGGACTCAGCAGATCGGGGGACAACCGTAATTTGTTGAAGGTCGACAGAAACATGACGCCTGCCGAACTTCCTTGATCCACAAGCACTCTGTGAACCTTCCTTCCGGCCGTGACAACAGAGATGACAACGGGATCGTTGTCGTGGGGTACCCATCTCAAAGGTCTCGTCGTGTGAACACGATATCTGACTCCCATGGCTCCCCTGAGAGCCTCTCTTCAACTGAATTTACCCCCCTCGTGTATTTCTTCCGCTGGGAGGCGGTGGGCCCTCCGCCAGAGAAACCCCCAGCAATGGTATGGACCTCGCCAAGCACTGGCATCTCGTGCGCTGGCTCATCTGCCGGCGACGGCAAGGTGGCGGTCGTTGGGGAATCTGCGACATAATCTTTCAAAAACCCAGTCCTCACCAGCTCATCTAGCTGGTAGCCCAACGACAGGCAATTATCAATTTGGTGCCCGAAAGCCTCGTGAAATTCGCAACAAGAGTCTTTGCGGGGCCCTAACACCTTGTCGGTCTTCGCCGGTCGCCTCAGCCTCTCGGCTATGTTGGGTACGGCGATCAAATCCTTCAACTCAACTACGAAGTTATACCTCGCCGGTCTTGCTCTTTCTCTGGCGGGGCGTTCGCCTCCTGCGGGGCCCCGGGGCTGGGGCTTTCTGGCTTCGTAGGGGCGTCTCGCCTCTGGCTTCTTTCTCCCCGTCGTGGTCTCATTGACTCTGACGGGTTGAACTCGCGCCGGTCCCCTCGGGCGTGAGGGCACGGCGCTGGTGCGCTTCACACATACCTCCCCTTCCGAAGCAATGTGCTCTACCGCCCTACGCCGTAATTCAGCGAAAGTCCTAGGGCGATTGCGGATAATAGATTCTCCAAAGGGGTCGGGGCATACGCCTTTCACAAATGCGTACACGATCATAGGCTCCTCTGTTGTACCAACCTTCACGACCTGGGCCCCGAAGCGATTGATATACTCCTTCAGGGTCTCCCCCTGATATTGCTTCACATCAAACACGTCGTAGGAGACCGGCGGCGGGGCCTTGTTGGCTAAGTATTGTTCTCTGAATAACCGCGACAACTGGCGGAAAGATGTGATATGGCCCTCGGGGAGGCTAATGAACCAGTCCATAGCCATCCCGGTCAGGGTGCTCATGAAGAGCTTGCACTTGGCAGCATCAGAACCGCCTATCAGGACCATCTGTGTGTGAAATGCAGCCAGGTGCGTCTCTGGGTCCTCCATCCCGGTGAAGATCACCTTGGGTCCCGCGTCTAGGATCTCCTGTGAGAAAGGAGTGGAAAACTCCCTTGGTGGGGAATGGTTCTCCGTCTCGTCATGCCCAGGCCGCCTCCTATCGTTTCTCAGGCCCTGGCGCAACTCCTCATTCACACGGTGGAGCTCTTCGTTCCGCTCATGCGAGGCGTCAAGGTCTGCCTGCATGCGCTCCTGCTCCATTTTTGAATCCGCCATGTCCTGTTGCAGCCCCCTCATTATTTCCAGGACCTGCTGCATGGATAGGTCTGCTGGGGCTGCGCGCGCTGTTCTTCGTCTGGTGGGGGCCATTGTCACTCCAACCTCCTTCAACGTTACTGTAACTTGGTAAATTTTTCTCGAACTTGTGATGGGACTGATGTTTTATATCGGGCCCCACGGTGGGCGCCAAATGTTCCGTCCGGTTGACCGGGACGTCTTCGTGCACGACCTTAACCGTCAGCTGGGGTCTCCTTCCCGCTGGTTGCCCGCGGATTCCTGCAAAAAAAAGGGACAAAGAGGCGCCCTACCGGCCGTGTGCACTCCGACGCTCAAGTCAGCCAGCAAGAAACACCAAAAAACTGACCACCCACGTATCTGAGCACCGCGTGTGTGGCACTCTGAAGGTGGTAAAAGAACTGTGTATATGTGTGTGTGTTGTCTCCTTCAGGCAAAAATATTCTCCAGTCACTTGTACGTAATCTTAAAGCACGGGCAAGCAACCAGAGAGTTTCTCGTAAATTTGCCAAAGGTTCGAACCCTTTTTCCGACATTCTCAGCGATATTTAAACTGCCCCAGCATTTAAAGCGCCTTAAAGCGCTTTTAATCTCAAACGTAACGCACTCATTAAAGCGCTTAATTACGAAACGTAGCGCATTTAAGACGTTGAAACGCTCGGGAGCCCTAATAGTACCTGAATGCTCGAAAGGGAAACTGTATTGAATATCTTTAATTACCTGGCACCTGACTAGAGGGTGTTTCTATCCTGGCATGGCTGTCGTACACGTGGAGGGCCTCACGACGCCATGACCCCATCTGGGGGCGTTTCTGCCCACCTGGGGACGTCTCTACGTGTGAGCCCTCCTGCTTGGGAGTGCTACTGCGCTAGGGGTGGCTTTTTGGGTGCCAACTCATGCCCCCAAGTATCTAGCCACTTACTCTGAGAGCGTATCTGCCTTCCTCTCACACCCTGCACCCGGTTATCCTGGGCGTGACCTTCCTCTTGCGTCGTATCTGTCCCGAAGGCGTCTCTGGGGCAACAGGGGTACTTCGCGAGTCAGGCTGCCCTTCACTGGTACTATCACTATGGCCTTGAAGCCACCTTTTCCTTCTCTTTATCACTTTCCCGAGATATCGGGACCTGAGGCTTTCCCACGACGTCGCTCCCTCCATGGTCTTTCCTACCCATGGGTATCGGGGAACCACACCGTGGTTGCCTTGCTTTTACACTGTTTGATCTGGCGACGCCCTGGTTGGGCGACGCCTCCACCCAGGCGACGCCTGGCCTTGGCGACGCCTTGCCTTGGCGACGCCTTGTCTCTATCTTGGCGACGCTTCCTCTTGACGTCTCTACACCTGGGCGACACCTTGAGTTGACTTTGACTTTCCAGTCGTTGACTTTGACTTAGTCAACGCCCTGATACGGGACGGTACAGCTTTGAACATGTTTCTTGTAAGCCTTTGAGGTGGGCTTTGACCTCCATGGGCGTCCTCCACTTGAGCCTCAACCTCTTCTTGCTCTAGATGATTGGCCTCCATGTCCTCTTGAGCTTGATCTCTATCAGTAGTGGAGCTGGAGTTATTTTGGAGGGGCCCAACAGTGTGTTGATAGAACAATCTCTGAGGTTTGCCTTCAAAGCCAACAATAATCAAGCGGAGTATGAGGCTTTGATCGCCGGAATTTTGTTGGCAAAGGAAATGGGAGCAAAAGTGCTGGTGGCCAAGAGTGATTCCTTGTTGGTCACTGGGCAGGTAACTAGCGAGTTTCAGGCCAAAGATCCGCAAATGGCGACTTACCTGGAGTATGTGCTAGAGTTAAAGGGGTCTTTTGTTTTGTTTGAAGTGGTACACGTGCCAAGGGAGCAGAATGCCCGAGCTGACTTGCTAACCAAGCTCGCCAGTTCGGACAAGGGGTGCAGGCAGAGGACCGTCATACAAGAAACTTTGAAGACACCTCGGGCATTTGTGGCAGATCACCAAGTTCTTCAAATTTGCACGCCGATTGGCACAAGGCGCCTCCAGAAGAGCTAAAGTCAATTTACAGCCCCTGGCCGTTCCATACGTGGGGAATTGATATTCTGGGACCCTTTCCATTGGCGATCAGGAAAATGAAGTACTTGGTTGTGGCGATCGAGTACTTCACGAAGTGGATTGAAGCAGAACCAGTAGCCCAGATCACCGCGCACAAGATTCAAAGTTTCGTGTGGAAGAATATTGTGTGTCGGTTTGGCGTGCCTAAGCGTTTAGTATCAGATAATGGGACTCAATTTGCAAGTCACCTGTTGAAGAAGCTGTGCGGGGATGTTGGAATACAGCAGGTGTTTGCTTCTGTGGAGCACCCACAAATGAATGGGCAAGTGGAGTCAGCCAATCGGGTTTTGTTGAGAGACTTGAAAAGGAGGTTGGAGAAGGCCAAGGGGTCTTCGGCTGAAGAAGTTCCCCGTATAGTGTGGGCATATCATACCACTGAGCAAATAGGAACCCATGAAACCCCGTTTAGTTTGGTGTATGGGTGTGATGCAATGATTCAAGTTGAAATCCAGGAAAGCTCATCGAGATTCCAGAACTTTGTGGCGGAAGACTCAAATGAAGAAAGGAGAATGAATTTGGATTTGCTGGATGAAGTCAGGGAGGAAGCACGGGTGAAGGCTGAAGCAATGAAGAGAAGAGTTGAACGCAAGTACAATTCTAGAATAAAACCAAGGCAATTCAGAGATGGCGATCTGGTGATGAGGAAGGCCAACCAGTATGAGATGGAGAACAAATTGTCGCCTAAGTGGACAAGACCGTTTAGAATAACCGAAGCACTCGGAAACGGCGCCTACCGCTTGGAGATGTTGGAAGGAGGGGCGATTCCTCGTACTTGGAACGCCACCCATCTCAAGTTTTATTACAGTTAAAGTATTGTAAGTAGTGATTAACTTGAACAGTTTAAAGCAGTTTCAGTTAATACAGTTTTTCAAGGGGGCACTCTTTTTTCCCTAAGGAGGGTTTTTAACGAGGCGACCCAATAAAGAAGGTTTCGAAGTTTATCAAAGTTTCCAAGTTCATTAAGTTTGCATGCTTATCATTTTTAAGTTTTCGTAAAAGAGACCTTGTCGCCCTTGCGTGATTTAAGGCAACGGTAAACTCAGATCGCATGCATTCAGTACAAAGTTTTAAAGTATAAAGTTTTAAGTCCTCATCGCCATCTGGCGATCGGAGGCACCGGTGTAAGGTTTTAAGTCCTTGTCGCCCTCGTGCGATCGAAGGCATCAGAACAAAGTGAAAAGACCTCCTCGCCGTGATCGAGTGTAGGCGAGAAGAGATTAAAAGGACCTCCTCACCTCGAGCGGATGCAGGCTAGAATAGATTGCAAGACCTCTTGGCGTAAGCAAATTGAGGCAAGTTTGAAAGTCCTTAGTGCATCCAAGGGAGGAGGAGATGTAACCCCTGGGCAAGTTGAGGCACCAGGAAAAGTCCTTCTCACCCTCGAGTGAGTTCAGGCAAGATAAAGCTGAAAAGTCAGGGGTGTTAATGATCTTAAGTATGGGAAAGGAAGGTTGATGGAAAACGCCTTTTCCCTTAAGTGAAACATCAATATTGACCTAGTAAGACCAGTTAAAACTTCCACGCTTGCGGGCATTGTGAAGATATAAAACCCTTCTCGTCTTGAACGAGTTCAGGAACGGTGTGAAGGGTGGAAGAAGTTAAAGGATGGCTGGGGAAGGTTCTTAGAGGACACCTCACCACCCAGGTCATTGTTCTAAAACTCAGAGAGGTAGAGAAGGATCTGAAAGGCGGCTCTACCCTCGGATGAGGCAACAATGATCAAGTTATCTCAGGTTAAAGACTCAGGAAAGGTAGAGGGAGATCCGTAAAGGGTACCTCTCCTTCCCAGATGAGTGAAGGAAAGTAAAGGTTGAAAGCTCTGGGAGGTAGAGGGAGATCCAAAAGGCAGTGATGTGAATGCAACTACAAGAATACATGATTCTTTGACATTCTTAGGAGCAACTTGAGTTGGTCATGAAATGGCACTTTACTTAGAATTGGATCAATGTTCTAATTCAAGAACTCCCCAAGACTTTGCACCAAACCAAACCTCATATGGAAGTCCATATATTGTTAAATGGAATCAAACAACAAGGAAAGAAGAACAACAATTAAACACTGAACAGAATTGAAGGTAAAGCTACTGCACCGAACAGGAAATTGAAAACAAAGCTGGAAAACACAAATTTAAACGGTGAAAACGATGAAGAACACTAAAACAAACAAAATTACCGATTGAAATTGAAGAACAAGATGAAGGAAGATGACTTATGTCATTGAAGCAAGGATTGGGAATGGACACGCCACTTGGATGATGAATGTTCCAAGATAAGTGCAGATTTGCCGCCACTTGAATGCTCCCAATGCATCACAAGATAAGACAAGGAAAAGGAGAACTAGTCTCACAATCACTCACAAATGGAGCATAGTAACTTTACTCTATTTTTCCAATCTGAATTGTGAAGGACCTAAGCCCTCCTTTTATAGGAGCAAGGGCTGGTCATTTACATAGCTTATTCCCTAAGCTACCCAAAAAGCTCCTAAGATCACACCCCCTCACTAAGCTCACTCCCCAAGCTTCTAGAATTTTCTAAACTAAAGCCTAAAGATGCTTTTACAAAAGAGGTGTCTCATGTTTCCCTCTAAGCACCTTTCTACACATTATTCTATATTATTTACAATTTAAAAGAAACTATCAAGAGAGATATTTAATTGAAGCCCATTCTTGAAAGCTTGTAGACTTCTTTAGGCTTGATCCTCTCTTTATTTTATGTCTTCTTTTAATTTTGAGAAGACTAGAAGGAAGAACTTCAAATGTGAAGGTGAATGACCTCTTCCTTCATTAATAAAAGCCTCCTTTATTTGATTCTCATCATACTCCTCGAGTTGGAGAGAATTCGTCCAGGAATTCTGAATCCCTGCATAGAACAAAGTCAGTTTATTGTGACAAGTAAAAGAGGAAGAAAAAGGCAAACATGACTTAGCTTTTGTAAACAATGGGATTGCAGAAAAGGAGGTTCTAGAAATTGACCAAGTTGGAAAAATTTGTTTGGGAATGATGATATCTTTTGGAAAAAGGCCGCTTAAATGGTGACAACCATTAGGAGGTATGAAAAAATCATTCCTAACATTTTTTAACCAAGATGGTGGTGAAGTAAGAACCTTTGGTAATGACAAAGATAAGGAAGGAAAACACCTTGGATGTGGAAGGATAAGACCCATGTCAATTTGGCCTTCTTTGTCTTTTTCATTTTCACGTGTGGTAGGTGGGTGAATTAGGTCTTGTTTTACCTTGTTTATCATTAAGGTTTGCTTTTGTGGACAATGAAGAGTTATGTGCCCAAAACCTAAACATTTAAAACATTTGGTTTGTAAAGTTTTGGTGGATGACTTAGGGGTAGAAGGATTTTGGGTAGAAACTTTTTGGGAAGAAGTGGTTTCTTTGCAAAAATTTGAAGGAGAATTTTGAGTAGAAACTTTGGTTGCATCCTTCCTAGAAGAGTTGTAGAAACTATCATCATGAGTATTTTTTAAGGTTGTTTTCAAAAGGTGTGATTCTACCTTGATGACTAAGTGAAACACTTTCTTTAAAGAAGTATACTCATGTAGTTTTACCAAATCTTTAATTTCTCTTCTTAAACCACTTACAAACCATTTTATCTTTGATTCGTCATTAACATGCAAATTCATTTTAATCAAAGATGTTTTAAATTCTTGAAAATATTCATCTACCATCCTATGTCCTTGATGAAGCCTTTGGAACTTCAACAAGTGTTCCTTCCTATAAGGAGGAACAAACCTCGTGCGCATACACTCTTTCAAATCATTCCAAGAAACCACGGGAGGTCTCTTGTGATATCCAATGTCCATTACAATGCTATGCCACCATTTCTTGGCAAAATCTAAAAATTCTAAAGAGGCTATTTTCACCTTTTGGTCTTCATAGACCCCATAGGCTTTGAAAATTTGTTCACATTTAGCCTCCCAATCTAAATATACATTAGGATCACTATTACCACTAAAGCTAGGTACTTTAACACTTTGAACATAAGGCAATATCACATGTTGGCTTCTATCATCACGTTTGTGTATTTTCCATTCTTTCTTTTTTTCAAAACTCCCATAGGTGTTGAAACTCTTTAAAACAAGCCCATGATGATGTTGGCCGTGAGCATTGGAAAAATCTTTGGAAGAATGCCTAGGAGAATGATGTCTTTCATGATTGGAATGTGAAGATCTTTCGTACTTCAATTCAAGTTTTGACAATCTTTTCTCCATGCGTTGTACTTCCAAAATTCGAAGCCTTTCCTCCATTTGGCTCAACACCTCAAGATATTGTGCATTTGATTGTTTAACATGTTTTAAATCTTCAATGAGAGCTGCCTTTTGAGGTGAGCAAGGTTTACAAGATTTGCTGCTAGAAAAAGTATCCATGATAATAAAAGCACAAAAAAAACAGAAACAAACAATTAAAGAAACTTGTTAGCAAAATAGAGTAAGATGTAGGTTGATGGAAAAAGGCCAAAAGAATGTGCTCAAACCACTCCAAGAAAATAATTTTCTGTCCTTTACCAAACCTCTCTTGTGGATTGGATGAGCTTCAAGTGAAATATGCCAAAGCAAACCACACTTAATCAAGGAACAATATCACCACAACAACTAGAGAAACAAAGAAGACAATCAAGAAAAAGTATAAGCAAGAAAAGGCTAGAACAAAAGGAATACTTAGATGTATGACAAACTCAAAGATTAATGAACAAAAGACAAGCAAGAAAATAAGGAACTCAATGAGAAAAGTAGGCACTCAAAAGAAGCCTAGAGAAAACTACTAGAGTAGATTTAAGAAATAAAAAAAACAGAACTACAAGAAAAATGTTCTATGCAAACTGTGCTATGTTTACAGTTTTAACTGTAATGATTGGAAGCGAACTGGAAAGTGAAAATTTAACCACAGAAACTTCAATGTCTCAACTCAATAATGGCACTGGAATGAGTTAAAAACAGTAAGCCAATTGAGAGAAATAAATTTTTCAAAATCGCTGCCCAATTACCGTATTTTTCTTGGCAGAATTGTACACTTTCCGTATTTTATTTATCATTTTTTGTGTACTTGGAATTTTTGAGTACTTCTTTTTGCTATGCTTTTGTAACACTTTGAAGACTTTAAATATAAATTTTCACAAATTTCCAGTGAGCCAATTGATTTCAGTAAATTGAAAACAGTAGCACGTTTGTAAGAAAACAGAGTATCCTATTTAGGAATGAAAAACAGTATGATGAACCAGCAAAGACATAATGGAATTTGTGTAAAGGAACTTGTATAGAATGAAAATACAAGCATGAACTCAAATCTAAAAATGAAAATGCACAAAGGATCAAGCAATAAACTCAAAAAAACAGAAAGTAAACCAAAGCAAGAAACAATCAAAGCAATAAAAGTACTACAAGAAGTAATGACAATTATGGAATAACATGACTAAGACAAAACTTGACATGATTACAAAATTAAAAGACATATCACAAGATATAACAACAAGTGAAAGGAAGCTTAAGGTCAGCTCTAGGAAGGAGAGTGCCATTCCAAAAGAGCAGCCATACTCATATGATCAATGAGTGCCATAATCCTTTTCACAAACACATGGTGTAACAAAAGAAAAAACAGCAAGAAAACTCAAAATAAATCCTAAAACAGGATGGTAAACAACTTGAATTAAAGAGCTCTTGAAAGTAAAGTGCAATACAACTCAAAATTTAAGCAAGAAACAAGCCTAGACTCTAGATACCACATGATGTGAATGCAACTACAAGAATACATGATTCTTTGACATTCTTAGGAACAACTTGAGTTGGTCATGAAATGGCACTTTACTTAGAATTGGATCAATGTTCTAATTCAAGAACTCACCAAGACTTTGCACCAAACCAAAGCTCATATGGAATATATATATTGTCATTATGGAATCAAAAAACAAGGAAAGAAGAACAACAATTAAACACCGAACAAAATTGATGTGATTCCACTAGCACAATTAGAATGATTCTTGACATTCTTAGGAATCATCTTGAGTTGGTTAAGAGCTAGGCACTTTATCATAGAAATGGATCAAGGTTCTATGAACAAGAACTCACCAAAACTAGTGCCAAAACACAAACTCATATAGAAGATCCAATTATTGTCAAATTGAACCAACAAAAAGAGGTAAAACTAAAAAGCACTGAATAGAATTGAATAAGAACACATTTGAACCGAACAAAATGAAGTAAAAGGCAACCAAACTATAAAGGAAAGCTGGAAAATGAAAGGTACCGAACCAAAACACAAGAGAAACAAGAACAGCTGCTGGAGAAACCAAAGAACCGAACCAAAAACTCAAGAAAACAAGATAACATGAACAATTGAAAGAGAAGAAAGGAAGGAGAAGAGAGTGCTCATGAAGATGGAAGACTGGTTGGATGATCACGCCACTAGAAGGATGGATGCTCCTAGATGAGTGTGCTGGCGCCACTTGAGGAAACCAAGGATCCTTCAAGATGAGACTAGAGAAGAAGGCTCAAAAGCTCAACAATGATCACTCAAAATTTGAGTATAGTTTCTGTACCGTCCCGTATCCGGGCATTGACTAAGTCAAGGTCAAAGTCAACGACTGAAGAGTCAAAGTCAGCGCAAGGCGTCGCCTAGGTGGAGAAACGCCAAGTGCCAGCATCGCCAAGAGGAAGCGTCGCCAGGACAAGGCGTCGCCTAGGTGATGGCGTCGCCCAACCGGGGCGTCGCCAGATCAAACAATGCTAAAGCGAGGCAATCACGGTGTGGTTCCCCGATATCCATGGGTAGGAAAGACCATGGAGGGAGAGACGCCGTGGGGAGGCCTCAGGTCCCGATAACCCGGGGCAGTGATAAAGAGAAGGAAAAGGTGGCTTTAAGGCCATAGTAATAGTACCAGTGTAGGGCAGCCTGACTCGTGAAGTGCTCCTGCCGCCCCAGAGACGCCTCTGGGACAGATACGACTCAAGAGGAAGGCAGATACGCTCTCAAAGTAAGTGACTAGATAATTGGGGGCATGAGTTGGCACCCAAAAAGTCACCCCTAGCGCAGTAGCACTCCCAGGCAGGAGGACTCACACGTAGAAACGTCCCCAGATGGGCAGAAACGCCCCCAGATTGGGCATGGCGTCGTGAGGACCTCCACGTGTACGACAGCCATGCCAGAATAGAAACACCCTTTAGTCAGGTGCCAGGTAATTAAAGTCCTTCAATACAGTTTCCCTTTCGAGCATTCAGGTGTTATAATGGCTCCCAAGCGTTTCAACGTCTTAAATGCGCTACGTTTTCTAATTAAATACGCTGATTGAGTGCGTTACATTTGTAATTAAAGGCGCTTTAAGGCGCTTTAAATGCTTGGGTAGTTTAAATAGCGCGGAGAATGTTGGAAACAGGGTTCGAACTTTCGGCAAATTTACCAGAACTCTCTAGTTGCTTGCTCGTGCTTCAAGGTTACGAACAAGGGACTGGAGAATATTTTTGCTTGAGAGAGAGAACACATACATACAATACACAGTTATTTCTTACCACCTTCAGAGTGCCATACGCGGTGCTCAGAGACGGAGGTGAACAGTTTTGGTGTTTCTTGCTGGCTGACTTGAGCGTCGGAGTGCAAACGGCCGCTAGGGCGCCTCTTTGTCCTCTTTTTTGCAGGAATCCACAGGTAATCAGTGGGAAGGAGTCCCTAGCTGACGGTTGAGGTCACACACGAAGACGTCCCGGTCAACCGGACGGAACATTTGGCGCCCACCGTGGGGCCCGATATAAAACATCGGTCCCATCACAAGTTCGAAGAAATCTACTAAGTCGCAGTAACTTTGGAGGAGGTTGGAGTGACGATGGCTCCCACCAGACGAAGTACAGCACGCGCAGCCCCAGCAGAATTATCCATGCAACAGGTCCTGGAGATAATGAGGGGGCTGCAGCAGGACATGGTGGAGTCGAAGATGGAACAGGAACGCATGCAGGCAGATCTCGATGCCACGCATGAGCGAAATGAAGAGCTCCACCGTGTAAATGAGGAGTTGCGCCAGAGCCTGAGAAATGATCGGAGGCGGCCTGGACCTGACGAGATGGAGAACCATTCCACACAAAGGGAGTTTTCCACCCCTTTTTCGTAGGAGATCCTGGATGCGGTAATCCCGAACACGTTCGCGGGGCCTAAGGCGATCTTCACCGGGATGGAGGACCCAGAGACGCACCTTGCTCCATTCCACACACAGATGGTCCTGGTAGGCGGTTCTGACGCTGCCAAGTGCAAGCTCTTTATGAGCACCCTGACCGGGATGGCTATGGAATGGTTCATCAGCCTTCCAGATGGTGATATCACATCTTTCCGCCAATTGTCACGATTGTTCAGGGAACAATACTTAGCAAACAAGGCCCCGCCGCCGGTCTCTTACGATCTGTTTGATGTGAAGCAGTATCAGGGGGAGACCCTGAAGGAGTATATCAATCGCTTCGGGGCCCAGGTCGTGAAGGTTGGTACGACAAAGGAGCCTATGATCGTGTACGTATTTGTGAAAGGCGTATGCCCCGGTCCTTTTGGAGAATCCATCATACGCAACCGCCCTAGGACTTTCGTTGAACTACGGCGTAGGGCGGTAGAACATATTGCTTCTTAAGGGGAGGTGTGTGTGAAGCGCACCAGCGTCGCGCCCTCACGCTCGAGGGGATCGGCGCCAGTTCAACCCGTCAGGGTCAATGAGACCACGACGGGAAGAAAGAAGCCAGAGGCGAGACGCCCCTACGAGGCCAGAAAGCCCCAGCCCCGGGGTCCAGCAGGAGGCGATCGCCCCGCCAGAGAAAGAGCGAGACCGGCGAGGTACAACTTCGTGGTTGAGTTAAAGGATTTGATCGTCGTGCCTAACGTAGCTGAGAGGCTGAGGCGACCGGCGAAGACCGACAAGGTGTTGGGGCCTCGTAAAGACTCCTGGTGCGAATTCCACGAGGCTTTCGGGCACCACATTGGTAATTGCCTGTCGTTGGGCTACCAGCTGGATGAGCTGGTGAGGACTGGGTTTTTGAAGGACTATGTCGCAGATCCCACAACGACCGCCACCTTGCCGCCGCCAGCGGAAGAACCAGCACACGAGATGCTTGTGCTTGGTGAGGTCCACACCATTGCTGGAGGTTTTTCCAGCGGGAGACCCACCGCCTCCCAGCGGAAGAAGTACGCGAGGGGGGTAAATTCAATCGAAGAGAGGCTCTCGGGGGAGCCGTGGGAGTCGGATATCGTGTTCACGAGGAGAGACCTCCGGGATGTGGTACCCCACGACAACGACCCCGTTGTCATCTCAGTCGTCACAGCCGGAAGGAAGGTGCACAGAGTGCTTGTCGACCAAGGAAGTTCGGCAGACGTCATGTTTCTGTCGACCTTTAACAAGTTACGGCTGTCCCCCGATCTGTTGAGTCCCTATACGGGGTGCCTGTATGGGTTCGGGGATAACCAGGTGGAAGTCCGGGGGTACCTGGAGTTGAGGACTACGTTCACAGACGGAGAGGCCTCCCGTACCGAAAGCATCCGGTACCTGGTCGTGAACGCCAACTCCGCCTACAATATTTTGCTGGGCAGACCGGCGTTAAACCGTCTGAACGCGGTATCCTCCACACGCCACATGAAGATGAAGCTGCCGGACCTCAATGGCCAGGTGATAGTCATCAGGTCAGACCAGGAGGAGGCAAGGAAATGCTATGAAAATAGCCTGAAAACGAAGAGAGGCGTGTTCATGGTGTATGAACGTCCGCCGAGCGCGGACACGACGATGATTGAGGCGATGCCCGAAGCAGATGTGCCTATGGAGGAAGGCCCTGACGACGCGGCGCTCGTGGAAGAGGCGGCGCCCGTCGAAGATGATAGCAGGGAGCAGCCCGCGGCTAACGCCGTAGAAAGGGAGATTGGCGGCAAGACTTTCAAGTTAGGAAGTTCGCTGAGCCCAGAAGAACAGGAGGGGGTGGCAGAAGTGATTTCGCGCCACCTAGATGCCTTCGCATGGTCCGCCTCGGATATGCCAGGCATCAACCCCGATTTCCTATGTCACCACCTCAGCATGGACGCCACGGTCCGCCCCGTGCGTCAGAGGAGGAGAAAATTCAACGAGGAACGACAACAGGTGGTGAAAGACGAAACGCAGAAGCTGCTGAGTGCCGGCCACATCAGGGAGATTCAAAACCCTGAGTGGCTCGCCAGCGTCGTCTTGGTGAAAAAGGCGAACGAAAAGTGGAGGATGTGTGTTGACTTCACGGACCTGAACAAGGCATGCCCAAAGGACTCGTATCCGCTGCCTAGCATCGACGCCTTGGTAGACAGTGCGTCCGGCAGCAAGGTGCTGAGTTTCCTGGACGCCTTTTCAGGGTACAACCAAATCAAGATGCACGCAAGAGATGAGAGCACGACTGCATTCATGATTGAGACATGCAGTTACTGCTATAAGGTGATGCCCTTCGGGCTGAAAAATGCGGGCGCCACGTACCAAAGGTTAATGGACAAGGTTCTGGCGCCAATGCTCGGGAGGAATGTGTATGCCTATGTAGACGACATGGTGGTGGCATCGCAGAATAGGGCACAACACATGGCGAACCTGGAGGAGTTGTTCGCCACAATATCCAAGTACCGCCTCAAGTTAAACCCTGAGAAGTGTGTTTTCGGGGTAGAGGCCGGTAAGTTCTTGGGTTTTATGCTCACAGAGAGGGGGATAGAGGCGAACCCCGACAAATGCGCGGCGATTATCGCCATGCGGAGCCCGACGTCGATAAAGGAGGTGCAACAGCTGACAGGGCGGATGGCGGCGCTCTCTAGGTTTGTTTCCGCCGGAGGAGAGAAGGGGCACCCGTATTTCCAGTGCCTCAAGAGAAACAGTCGCTTTGCATGGACTGATGAATGCGAAGCGGCTTTCATTAAGCTGAAGGAGTACCTGGCGTACCTAGGTGGCTGATATCCGACAACGGAACCCAATTCGCCAGTCAACAGTTGAGAAACCTATGTGCTGAGGTAGGCATTAAACAGGTGTTTGCATCAGTTGAGCACCTCAGACTAATGGGCAGGTAGAATCGGCAAACATAGTTCTGCTGAGGGGGTTAAAAAGAAGGTTAGAGAAAGCCAAAGGGGCGTGGGCGGAAGAGGTACCAAGGATCGTATAGACATATCACACCACGCCCCAATCCTCTACTATGGAGACGCCTTTCAGTTTGGTTTACGGGTCGGACGCGATGATCCCGGTAGAAATACATGAGAGCTCGCCACGTTTTCAAAACTTCGTGGCGGAGGAATCCAATGAAGAGAGGCGGGTAAACCTGGATCTGCTAGACGAGGCCAGGGAAGAAGCTAGAATAAAAGCTGAGGCGACGAAGAGAAGAGTAGAGCGGCAATATAGCTCCAAGGTAAAGCCGCGACAGTTTCAGGTCGGCGACCTAGTGATGAGGAAAGCTCACCCATACGAGTTGGAGAATAAGCTGTCTCCCAAATGGACCGGACCCTTCAGAGTTACTGAGTCTAAGGGCAACGGTTCGTACAACCTAGAGACTTTAGATGGAGGTCCTATTCCGCGCAGTTGGAATGCAGCCAACTTAAAATTTTATTTCAGTTGACTTATGTAAGCAGTTATGTAACAATTTAGTTGAAGGGGACGCTCTTTTTCCCTCTCGGGGGTTTTTTAATGAGGTCACCCTAATAAAAAGTAAAACCAATTTGAGAAAAAGAAGTGCCTTGGTTTTTAACCCGTATCTTTCTCCGTTTGAAGTAAGGTAAGGCGTCGCCAAGAAAGAAGGCGTCGCCAAGAAAGAAGGCGTCGCCAAGGAAGAAGGCGTTGCCCAGAAAGAAGGCGTCGCCAAGAAAGAAGGCGTCGCCCAGAAAGAAGGCGTCGCCAAGAAAGAAGGCGTCGCCTGGATGGAGGCGGGCGCCGTTGATGAACAAGGCGAAGGAAAGCGCACAATATGCGAAATATATGCAGAGTAAAGTGACGTTGCAAAAATCAATTGATATAGAAAAGGTTGGTGTTACAAGCAATGTCCAATACAATCGAAGTAGCCCAAATGGGGCGAATATTACAACTCATGCAAGTCACAAAAGAGCCACTTTTCAGTGGTCATCAGAATCAGCACTAGAGGAAGGCGAAGCCCCTTTCCCAACCTGCAGAGCTCGAGTAAGTCGTGTCCTCCTTTCTTGGTTTATTTTCGAACCTGCACCAAGGGAGATAAATGTGTCAGAGATACCATGAGGCAAAACACGCACGAACAGAAAACAACAAAGGCCGGAGTTTCTAGGGCAGCGACTCTTACCTATGTACTTTTCGAGAGTCCCAGCGTTGAACTCCAGGCTGATCAAAGTGGCAGAGTCAAAACCTCCCGCCTCAGCAAGAATCTGGCAAGCTATTTGATCACTTGGAGCCAGCTTCTTGAAGGGTTTGGTTTTGAGGGCCCTCGTCTCTCTCACCCAGTACAGCGGAAACCCATCCAGAGCGTCGGGAACAAGGTCAGTACGGCAGATCTTGAAGAACCGGCCTTTCCACCCGGAGAACGAGCTTTGGAAGGGTGTGAAGAGAACTCTCCCAGGTACATTACTGAGAGTTACCCAGAGGTTGTGTCTCTGCCTCTTCACCTCAAAGAAGTGAAGAAAGAGGTCAACCGAGGGTGCACAACCCAGAAACCCGAAGAGAATGTCGAAGGCTTTGACAAAGGCCCAGCTGTTGGGGTATAACTGGGCCGGAGCAACGTTGATCTCCGACAGCAGTTCCTTCTCGAACCAGGAGAAGGGTAGGCGCACTCCGATGGTCTTGAACACCACTTGGTAAAAGTAAAAGAAAGGGACCCCTTCGTTGGCCCGTTCGTCTCCACATACTGGCTCCCCTAGTGTGCAAGGGAGCACAACGATGTCGTCGTCATGCCTCCTCGCGAAGGCCCGGTGGTCATAAGAACACGAATCCCCTTTGTGCTCCCTTATGGCCCTGGTAGCGAGTAAGCATGAGCACTCATCAAGGAGTTCACTCGAGGCCCAAGGGTATAAGTCCTTGGGACTGACCCTGGACGAAGCAGCATGAGAAGACATTCTTTAACAAGATCAGGGATTGTCAAGGGTGTAGGGACTGCCGGAAATGCAAGAGTCGAGCGAGGGGAGCAAATGCTGGAACAACCCTTCGTGAGAAAAGAAAGGATGCAAGAAGGAAGGGTGCAAGAAGAGAGAACGTAAGTAGGTTATGAAGAGTGGGAAAATGATGAGGATAGTTTCAGAGTTTGAAGAGTTAAATAAAGCGGTTAGAGCGCCAAACGACGCGAATGGATGCACCGCACGATTGATCCACGTGGCATAAAATGAAAAGATGCTCTGGCATCCCTGGTTAAGCTCAGAACACATCGTATCAATGGAATACCTGATGGTACGATGCGCCGTCGAAAGGGGATCAGGGGCACAGTAGGAGTCAAGATCAAATCGAATGACTGGATGTCCCATCAGCCATACAGAAAGCGCCACGTAGAGCAGGTTGAATGACTGAACGTCTCATCAGCTATACAGGGAGCGCCTCGTGGAAGATACGGGAAGGGCCTTCAGCTCTTCGCTGCCCCCAGGCATCGACCAAGCCCAAGGTCAAAGTCAATGTCAAGTTGGGGACGACGCCCAAGGCGACACTAACATGAGACGCCTGAGGCGTCGCCTGGAGTCATAAAAGACGACGCCAGCATGAGACGTCGCGGGTGTCGCCAACCCAAATATCAGCAGGTTCGCCTCCCCGATACCCACAGGTAGGAAAAACTGTGGAGGGAGACGAGATTGAAGGGGGCAGAGTTAGTTGCTGGCGTCATCTCCCCGATACCCACAGGTAGGAAAGACTATGGAGGGAGATAAGACCGCCAAACGCCAGCGAATTGCTGGCAGGGTGTTCCCCGATACCTATGGGAGGGAAAGACCATAGAGGGAACGACTCCCCCCCAAAGCACTCGACGTTTTAGACACCCGGGGACGATACGGCGCTGCTGTAGCAGGCCTCTCCTTAGGCGTGGGCGCCGAGGGCTAAGGATCAAGGAGAGAACCGTTTCGGTGTTAGAGACACCCCGTGGACGATACGGCGTCACTAGGTGAGCCTCTCCATGGGCGTGAGGGTTGGCACGCGACCTTTCCCGGACATACAAGGCTGCCCAACGAAGCGAAAGAAGCGAGTATAATACAAACAAAACAACCGAAGCACGCGAAGGTAAAGAGCGATGATAAGATCACATAAGCAGAATTTTATATCGCGAAGGCACAAAAGCAGTCATACGAACACCCAAATTTGTAGCAAGAGTATGAATGGTTCAAAGAATTACAAGTTTAACAGAGAAAGGCAAAAGTAAAGGTAAAGTATAAAGGAATTAAGCTTGAAGGTGAAGGTGGCAGGCGAGAGACAGCGGTTCAGTCATCCAAGTCCATGGGCACGACCTTCCCGTCGACGACATGGTGTATGGGGTCGCAGTTCGAAATGTTGATGCCAGGGTTCTCGCAGGACGCCTGGGTCAGAGCCTCTTGGAACCCCTCCTCGAAGGTACCCGCCATCTCCTGGATAAGGGACTTCTTGTCTTTCTCTAGCTCCTCAATGGCGGCATCCCCAGAGGTCACCTACTTCTCCAGAGCCTCTTTCTCCATGCGAAGCCGACTGACCTCGACCTATAGTTTGTCGTAGTCATCCCGGAGAAGGTCCATAGCTTTGGCCTGGGTGGCCATTTCCCCCTCCATCCGCTCCGTTTTGTCAGCCTGCTCACGGCAACGGTCCTTCAGGTCCTTTTGAATTTCTGCATCAGCTTTGATCAATTCCTGAAGGCCCGTTACCTGGACTTGGAGGGCGACTTCACGAGTATAAAAGCCAGCCTGGAGCTCCAATGCCTCTGCCAGTTGCCTCTCAGTTTCTGCTTTGGACTCTTGCGCTTGCTTCAGAGAGGTTTGGTAGGTTTCGTTCTGGCGCCCCAGGGTCCTCATTTCCTCCTCCAAGGTAGTCGCCTTTATTTCCAAGGCCTGGAGAGTTTGAGCTTGCATGAACGCGTTTCTGGCCTGGGCGCGCCATTCAAGGGCCACTGCCATGAAGGCCCCCAAGTAGAAGGGCATGCCTTCCTTCCTATCAGTGCCCTCTGGCAGAGTCCCGCCACTGAAGCCCCTCATTAGATGCATAATCGGAGGAGGGATGGCGATGAAATCAGGGGCGGCAGCGACGGAAGCAGGGGAAGCAATGGCTTCTGCCGGCGGCGGAGGCGGGGCAGATTCGGCGCCTTCGCCCCCTTCCTCTTGGAGTGTCATGGGAGGGAGTCAGGTCGCGCTTGGGGGGTTTTCCATGAAGGGGTTCCCTCCCTGGGGCGACGCCTCTACCAAAAGAGGAACCCGCGCAGATTTTCTTCTTCTGAAGGGTGCCACGCCTTCTGAGTCCTCATCATCTGATAGAATCTCCAAAACCCGTTTCCCTTTGTCAAGGGGGGTTGGAGCCGGTGACGAGGCCGCGGCTAGGGGAACAGCGGCAATGGGTAGAGGAGAGCGGGGAGTCTGAAGTGCTGCGAGGCTGTGTGGAGATGACGGAGGTGAACTAAGGGGAGCCTCGGCGGTGATCGGAGGAGGCGGTGACACAGTCGGTGGGGGAACCGGATCGGCAGCAGGGGTGGAGGAGGCGCCCGCCTTGGCGGCACGTGCCTCCTTCATTGCTTTCGCCAACATCATTCTCTTAGAAGCGCCCATCACCGATCCTACATCAAGACAGACCAAACAGCAAGAATTAGGACCAAAGCAGCTATGCAAAATTACAACACACATGAAGGCGTGAAATGCAAGTAACATGGCACAATATAAAACGAGCATAATAGTCTGGGGGAACAAACGTCCGATTGCAGGCTGTTCACAACAAGAAAGATGAGGGGAGAGCCCCCTTACCAAAGTAGGTGGTCAGGGCGTGAGCATTGTACTCGCTAGCGACCAGCTTCAAGGTATCAAAAACGATCCCCAACCCGGCCAAGGCTTTGCTTACCTCCCTATCGGCGGGAGATAGCTCTTCCAGGGTTTTAGCCCTGAGCAGTTTAGGGCGCTCCGTCCAGTAAAGGGGGAAGCCATCCAAAGCTGTGGGATCGTGCTTGGCGCTGCACACCCTGAAGAACTTCCCTTTCCAGTTTTTGTAAGAATTTTGGAAGAGGGAGAGGAGGATCCTGCCCGCGATCCCGGAAAAGCTTACCCAGAAGCTCTTCCCCTGCTTCTTCACCTCAAAGAAATGCAGGAAGACATCTACAGAAGGGGGAATACCCAGGTGTCCACAAAGAATTTGAAAACCCCTCACGAATGCCCAACTGTTGGGATGGAGCTGGGCGGGGGCAGTATTGATTTCAGTGAGGAGTTCCCGTTCAAAGGGGGTGAACGGGAGACGCACTCCTACGTGTTTGAACACGGTCTGGTACATGAAGAAGAAGGGTTTCCCCTTTCTAGGTTTGTCGTCCAAACAAACAGGTTCCCTAGGCCTGCCGGGACGGACGGATATGTGGGCGTCGTGTGTGCGGCAGAAGGTGTTAAAGTTGTACAAATGGGGATCCCCACGGTGAGCTTCCAGGTCCTGGAAGGAAGTCAGGCTGGTGCATTCGCTCAGGAGCTCGTCGGGGGCCCAGGGGTAGAAGGCTTTGTAGTTGGACTTGGGGGTCGTGGGGAAGGAATCAGGCTCCGCGTTCGCGCGCGTCATGGTGTAAACAAATAGCTGGAGAAAGAAGAGAAGAAAAAGGGTTTAGCAAGTGTAGCCATGGCAGGAAGGGGAGAGAGCCCCAGGAAACATCACCCACGCGAGAAAACCCAGAGGAGGAAGAAGAAGTGGAGAAACGCAGTAATGCATGAATAACAACAGTCCCAGGCAGTTCAATAAATCATATAATGCGACGAAAGGGAAGAGTCGTGAGTACTCGAAATCGTACCTTTGCTATTGGAGTGGAGGCGGTAGAAGAGCGCAGGAAGGAGAGAATCGCAATTGTAGAGAAAAAGGGTTTGAAGGCGATGAACAGTGCGGAGATGCAAAGAGAATGAATGTAACAGTAGGGTGAGCGCGGGGTTTGGAGTAACTTAAACGTTACATTTCGCAACTCAAGAGGCGCTAACTGAGGGCCGTGAGATCGTACCACGTGTCAAAGGATCAATCGCCTCAGGGAAGCGCAAGGGTCTCTAGAGGTTGGCCGTGAGATGGGCCACGTGGCGCGCGATCAAGGGTAGCCCCAAAAGGTGTTATTATCATCATTTCAGAGGAGGTCCAATCAGTCAGTAAGAGCGCTCCTAAGGTTCAGAGAGCGTCACGTCAACAATTCGAGACTTGTTGAGTCAGCAGGGAATGAGACGTCATCAGGATGGCACGTGGACGGCGTGGGCGAGGCTTTAGTCTTTACGCTGAAGACAAGTCTTTAGCTTAAGACTGGGGGGCTTGTGTACCGTCCCGTATCCGGGCGTTGACTAAGTCAAGGTCAAAGTCAACGACTGAAGAGTCAAAGTCAACGCAAGGCGTCGCCTAGGTGGAGAAACGCCAAGTGCCAACATCGCCAAGAGGAAGCGTCGCCAGGACAAGGCGTCGCCTAGGTGATGGCGTCACCCAACCAGGGCGTCGCCAGATCAAACAGTGCTAAAGCGAGGCAATCACGGTGTAGTTCCCTGATACCCATGGTAGGAAAGACCATGGAGGGAGCGACGCCGTGGGGAGGCCTCAGGTCCCGATAACCCGGGGCAGTGATAAAGAGAAGGAAAAGGTGGCTTCAAGGCCATAGTAATAGTACCAGTGTAGGGCAGCCTGACTCGTGAAGTGCTCCTGCCGCCCCAGAGACGCCTGTGGGACAGATACGACTCAAGAGGAAGGTCACGCCCAGGGCAGCCGGGTGCAGGGTACAAGAGGAAGGCAGATACGCTCTCAAAGTAAGTGACTAGATAATTGGGGGCATGAGTTGGCACCCAAAAAGCCACCCCTAGCGCAGTAGCACTCCCAGGCAGGAGGACTCACACGTAGAAACGTCCCCAGATGGGCAGAAACGCCCCCAGATGGGGTCATGGCGTCGTGAGGACCTCCACGTGTACGACAGCCATGCCAGAATAGAAACACCCTTTAGTCAGGTGCCAGGTAATTAAAGTCCTTCAATACAGTTTCCCTTTCGAGCATTCAGGTGTTATAATGGCTCCCAAGCGTTTCAACGTCTTAAATGCGCTACGTTTTCTAATTAAATACGCTGATTGAGTGCGTTACATTTGTAATTAAAGGCGCTTTAAGGCGCTTTAAATGCTTGGGTAGTTTAAATAGCGCGGAGAATGTTGGAAACAGGGTTCGAACTTTCGGCAAATTTACCAGAACTCTCTAGTTGCTTGCTCGTGCTTCAAGGTTACGAACAAGGGACTGGAGAATATTTTTGCTTGAGAGAGAGAACACATACATACAATACACAGTTATTTCTTACCACCTTCAGAGTGCCATACGCGGTGCTCAGAGACGGAGGTGAACAGTTTTGGTGTTTCTTGCTGGCTGACTTGAGCGTCGGAGTGCAAACGGCCGCTAGGGCGCCTCTTTGTCCTCTTTTTTGCAGGAATCCACAGGTAATCAGTGGGAAGGAGTCCCTAGCTGACGGTTGAGGTCGCGCACGAAGACGTCCCGGTCAACCGGACGAAACAGTTTCTTTTCTCTAAATTTCAAATCTGAATTGTACAAGCTAAGGACCTTTATTTATAGCCTAGAGGTGTTGAAAAATAGGTGGGAAAATTCAAATAAACTCATTTGAAATTCCCACCAAAAACAAGTCACATGGGAGGTGTGACCTTTTTCTACTATGACACCTCCTAAAAACTACACCTACACCACTCTCCTAAGTCATCAAGAATTGAAGGTAAAGCTACTGCACCGAACAGAAAATTGAAAACAAAGCTGGAAAACACAAATTTAAACGGTGAAAACGATGAAGAACACTAAAACAAACAAAATTACCGATTGAAATTGAAGAACAAGATGACGGAAGATGACTTATATGATTGAAGCAAGGATTGGGAATGGACACGCCACTTGGATGATGAATGTTCCAAGATAAGTGCAGATTTGCCGCCACTTGAATGCTCCCAATGCCTCACAAGATAAGACAAGGAAAAGGAGAACTAGTCTCACAATCACTCACAAATGGAGCATAGTAACTTTACTATATTTTTCCAATCTAAATTGTGAAGGACCTAAGCCCTCCTTTTATACGAGTAAGGGCTGGTCTTTCACTCTCTGGGTGGCCCAAATCTACCCTTTGGTGGGCTTGCATGTGGGCTTGTGTTTGGGCCTCTTCCATTATCCCCTCCCTCTTGAAAAGGATTTGTCCTCAAATCCATTGCTTCTTCTTCTTCATGGCTAGGGGAATGGATGTGGCTGGATGGTGTCCATCATCTCCTTCTCGTTGAGAAGATCTATCCTCAAATCTAGAGATTTGATCTCGGATAGCAGCCTCTTGCTTCTTCAACTATGCTTGCCCTCCCGGATCAAACGTCCACCTAGGGGAATTATCTAATAAAGCAAATGAGTTAGTTGAAGCAGTTATATACAAATCAATTTTATGAAGTTGCCATTTTTGTTTTTCTTTTGTTTTTGGCAACTTTTTACAATATTTCTCTTTTGATGGTTGCATGTGTTCTCTAATCCTCTCATGCTTTGTAAAATTTTCAATAGTGGTTACTTGTTCCTTAGGCATAATTCCTTTAGGAAGTGGTAACAACGCAAAAAGAGAAAGAGGACTATGTTCACATACAACTTCAAATGTAGAAATATTAGTAGTCTTGTGGACTACTCTATTGTATGCATGCTCAATAGAAAAAGGATACTCATCCCAAGAATTGTGGTTGGCTTTCATGATTTCTCTAGGCATAGTAACAAGAGCTATGTTTTCAATTTTATTTTGACCATTCTTTTGAGGATGATATGAATTTGAAAAGGACAACTTAGTTGCAAGTTTTTCCAAGAGAATCCTCAAATGATGGTTTTCAAATTATGGAGCTCTATCCAACACTAAGTTTGAAGAGAAATCATGAAGACTTGTCACTTCTTTAAGGAAGAGTTTATCCATGTCTATGACAATGGAATCAAAACCTTTTGTTGTCCTAGGAAGATCTAATATGAAATTTAGGCTTATGTCTTCCCAAGGATCATTTGCAAAAGGTGAAGGAGTATAGAGTTCATGAGACATCGCCTTAGATGTATTTTTAAAACACGGAATGTATCTAGGGTAATGTCTTTGAACATCTTTTCTCATGGGTGACAATAATTTTCCTTTTAAAAGCTCTAGAGTTTTATCAACTCTATTTTGACCCATGAGTTCTCCTTCATGAAGAATTTCTCTTTTATGTGTGAAGGTAGTCTCGTTGATACAACCTTTGTTCATGGAAATTTCAATTCTTTGCAAAGGTTGTCTCAATAAGACATTACAAGTTTCTTTAGGCACTACTTCACATAAAAAATTGTCTTTGTAGATGCCTATAGATGACTTGACCTTCACTTGGTGATATCTTGGCATGTATGTAAAATAATCTACTATATTTTTATCTATGCAAGCCTTTTTTAAGGATTCTTCTTTTTTTTCTAGGCTTGCAAGTGTTCCTTTACAAAAGGTAAGGCTATGTTGTTCAACAAGAGGTATATTTTCAAATGTATTTTCAACTTTTCCTTCTTGTTGAATGACCTTGTGGGAAGGAACACTCTTCTCCCACGCCTTTTGTTTTCCAAGGGTTTTCTCTTGCTTTTCTATTTTTACATTTTCTTCACTCTCACTAGCTTCTTTTTCTTGGCTACTATTCTCATCTTTGTCCCTTAAGATCATAGATCTTTCATTGAAACATTGAGATGCTAATTGATCATTGCCAAGGTATTCTAAACATGGAATTTCTCTAGCTTGAGTGTGAGAGATATGCTTGGTTAGGTTTTCTTGTCTCTCTTTCCTAGCTCTCCTAGGGAATTGTTGATGATATTCATTTTTCCCAAGACTTTCATCCCCAAGATAATCATGATGTTTAGAGCTAGATGCATGAGAATGTAATTTTTTTGAAAATTGAGACTTCTCATTCTTTGCTTTAGTCAATTCATTAGTTTTGATCTCATTCTCCAATTGTTTAGATGAAATTGATTGAATATCCTTAGTAAGTTGTTTCAAAATAGATTTCAAGGATTTCAACTCACTTTTAAGAGATTTAGAGGAGCGAGAAGACATAACTAAAACTTTGTGTGTAGAAGTATTTTACCTTGAGAAAAATTTAGGGAAGTCAAAGAAGGTAGTCTTCCAGGTAAGGGAGGTGAGTCACAAAGGACTACTTAAGTACCAAGCCTTTGCCTTAGCCAAAAACTATCCCTCAATGTCTTCACACAAAACTTCCTCTTAGTAAACTACTTAGAACACAATTAAGTTGAGAAATCAAAACTTTTTTTTTTCAATGCAAGAAAACAAATGTATGCTAACTAATCAACAAAGCTAGATGGTTTGACACAAACTTAACAAAATAATCATGCAAAGCGTCACTAACTAAGCAAAAGAAAAGGCAATTACAAACAATTAAGAATTGCTAATTAAGAATTCTATACTAGTCGGCCCTAGGTGAGGCTTCTTGGACACTTTGAGCCCTTGAAGACACACTCACCGTCTACATCGTAATTAAGAGGTAATTAACACAAATTAAGTTGCAAGGAAAATAAGAAAACTCCCTTTGTTGATCCTCTTTTTGCTAAATGCACTTCCTTGTTGTCTTTGCTTGTTGGCCCTCCAAGTGTTTGTAGTGTTTTTCAAGAAAGCTTGTTTCGGCCTTGGCTTTGTTTTCCCTTAGAATGAAGGTTTTAATTCTCCAATTCAAGCACCTATCAAAAGACTAGACCTTACCCAAGTCAAGTTTCCATTCAATTAAGCACTGTACCGTCCTGGTAGTCGGAAGTGATGACGTGGCACCAAGCTACAGTGTAGGCGTGTTGACAAGGCGCCAGATTCGCAGAAGTGAAGGAAGTCGGGGGGTTCGTGTAATCGCCAGTTATTAAGTTAGCGTGCTCCGATATCCGGCACACCAGGCGATCGCCCAGTTGAAGATAAAGTCGCCAGATGGTAAACTCAGGCGACCAAGTGATTGGAGATCGCCAGAGCAAGCACATCGCCGAAGATGAAGGTGATGCAGATTATGAAGGCGGCCGGCGAGACCACAGGGGAGGTGTACGAGAGCACCCTAACTCGCCAATTCCAGTAGAGATCGCGCTCCCAAGTTAGCTATGCACTGGGCAGTACCATGCATAAATAACTTAGCCAAAAAGAGAGTCAGGAGCAGCGCCCAAGTCAAGGAGGCTCTAGATGATGGCACGTGTACGACTGGATGCGAGCCACGTGTCCAGGTCTGTAACTGCCAGGAGAGAGAAAGTGACCAGGTATATAAGAGTTCTAGAAAAAGTCCATATTTTCTTTGTGACATGTAAACACCATCTTTGAAACAAGAAAATTCAATCCCTAAAAAATATTTTAAGTCTACAATATCTTTAATGTGAAATCGTCGTAATAGACAGTCTTTAAGATGCTGCATTTCTGTTAGATCATTTCATGTTAAAAGAATATCATCCATATAAATCAAAAGGGCAGTAAATGATGAGTTATTCTATCTTGTGAATAAAGAGTAGTCTACCTTAGACTGCCGAAAATCCTGCAAATTTAATCACATGTTGAAAACCATGTTTGGGATGCCTGTTTGAGACCATAAAGGGATTTGTTGAATCGACATACAATGTTCTCCCCCTGTCGACGATGCCCGAGTGGGAAGTCCATGTAAATAATTTCGTACAATTTTCCATGTAAGAAGGCATTTTGCACATCCAGCTGGTGCACAAACCAATTTCTAGGTGCTGCAATGGTGAGAAGACACCAAAGTTATTAATTTTGCTGTTGGTGAAAAAGTTTCACAATAGTCGACACCTTCAATCTGAGTGTACCCTGATCCGGTCGGTCATCGGTAGTCGATGACGTCAGCAGCAGATAACCACGTGGACCACTCGCAGGGTGACACGTGGATCAGGTGGCAGAGAAATCATGGAGGAGATCCCCCGGTATGGAGATCGGTGGTCAGTAATCGAGTGGCCACCGACAGATCAGTTCCAAGATAAAACACCCGGGGGAGAACGCGAGAAGCAATAGAGGACCGATCAGTCATCGGGTGCATGGTCATCGGGGTTTCGTGTTACACGCAGATAAACTGGGACTGAGATTCCCAGCGAGAGCGTTACGCATGGACCTCGCATGATCATACCTCAGAGAAAGAAGAGCTCCTCGTCGGTATAGTCGTGCACGAGAGCGGCCTGAGGGAGTCAGTAAACCGGTCAGTGATTGGTTACTCTCTCAACCCATTACGTGCATGGCATCGTGAAGGGGAAATCGTGTATGCAGAGAGCAATGCTTGGTGAGTGTGCCTAGTCCAGCCACACCTGGCGTTCTCCAAGGAATGTGCGATTTCACCCAGATGGAAGAAACGCGCTAAGTTACTCCGCAAGGGAATAACTTAGGCGCATAAAGAGATATGCTAGAGCCCTTCAGGTGGTGGCACGTGAACGGTTAGATGCGAGTTGCATGCCTCCACGTGTCACTGTCTGAGAGGGGCGCGGCCCAGATAAAAGTGCACTCCGTGTCGTGAAAGGTACAGACAGAAAACTCAGACACCCACGACCCTGACTGTGGTACGTTTTCGTACAAGAGCATAACAGAATTCTGACACGCGCAGAGAACAGCGTAGCAGAATTCTATTAGGCACAGACACAGAGGGAGATAAAAAGGAATTAGAGAGAAATACACACACACGGTTTTTTACAAACATTATTTTCTAGTGATTCTGGGATCTAACTTGAGCGTCAGAGTGCAAACGGCCGCTAGAGGCGCCGTCTGTGTGTTTGCAGGTTGCGTTCGGAGTTCCAAGGAGGAGGTTCTAAGAGTGTTCTTGCAGATACCACAGTTGCCAGAGGCGGGTCAAGCAAGCGACAAGGCAATTCCTCCACGCTCGATTTGTCGGCAGGATCATTTGGCGCCCACCGTGGGGCCCGTTTGAATCGAGGTCCCATCCACACCAAAGTTTCTAGAGTTTCTCAAAGTCTTTGCTGAAAAAATGAGGACAACGCGCTCCAGTTGAGTTGCGCCATCAACCGACGAAGATGCTGTGTCCATGATGCAAGTGATGGACATGATGAGGACGCTGCAGGAGAACGTGGCTGCATCGCGTTCTGAGCAGGAAAGGATGCACGAGGCGCTGGTGGCCTCGCAAGCAAGGAACGAAGAGCTCAACAGGATCAACGAAGAGCTGCGCAAAGCCCTTCAGGAGCGGGAGGAGCGTGCGGCAGGTGACAGATCTGCACCCCCTTCTTGTATGTATACACGGAGAGAAGTGCACGAGGATTATGGCTGAGCTCCATGAGGGAATTTGCGGGAGCCACATTGGAGGTCGATCGCTGGCGACAAGGACTATCTGTGCAGGCTATTACTGGCCCACGATGAGAGAAGATTGCAAGAGATACGCCCAGCGTTGCAAGCAATGCCAGCAGCACGCCGATTGGCACAAGGCACCCCAGAAGAGCTGAAGTCGATTTACAGCCCCTGGCCGTTCCATACTTGGGGAATTGACATTCTGGGACCCTTCCCATTGGCGATCAGGCAGATGAAGTACTTGGTGGTGGTGATTGAATACTTCACCAAGTGGATCGAAGCGGAGCCAGTGGCCCAGATCACCGCACACAAGATCGAGAGATTTGTATGCAAGAACATAGTGTGCCGGTTTGGTGTGCCTAAACGCCTGGTGTCAGACAATGGGACTCAGTTTGCAAGTCACCTCTTGAAAAAGTTGTGCGAAGAGGTGGGGATTCAACAGGTGTTTGCATCCGTCGAGCACCCACAGACGAATGGCCAAGTGGAGTGATGGAGGAGGGCCAAGCACAACCTCACAAGAAAGACAAGAGCCAAGACATAAGCATCCAAAGCCAAACCAAGAGCGTCTAGGCCAATGGAGGAAGCGTCTAGGCCATGGGAGGAGCGTCTAAGCCAATGGAGGAAGCGTCTAGGCCAATGGAGGAAGCGTCTAGACCAATGTGAATCCAAGAAAGATTTGTGTAAGATACATGGACGGCCCATTAAGGGTAGCATGGTATTAATTGTGGTGTAAATAGCACACATGGTTTCATAAGGACTTAACCTAGATTTGTTAAGATTTGGTGCGTTTTCTAGAAGGAATCTTTAGGCTAGGGCCGGCCATGTGCCTTTAGTCTTTGGATGTAATTTGCATTTCATTTTAGTAGCATTAGGGTTGCATTAAGGTCCTCCTTAGCCTATAAAAGGAGGAGCCTACACCTTGTATTTTCAAGTTTAATAGAGTATTGTTATGCTGCCATTTTTGTGCACTAGCTTTACTTCTCCTAGAAATCTAGGCTATAAACTTCAATCCTTTCACCTTTCTCCCTTGAGCTGGCCGAACCACTCAAACACCATACTCATCATGCACCTACAAGGCCAACACAACTCCTAGGAGGGTCTTGATCATCTCACCCATTGCTTCCGCACCTTATTTTCTACTTTGATTCAAGAAGAACACATGAAAATGCCATCATGGAGTCTGCCAATCGGGTGTTGCTGAGAGGTTTAAAGAGAAGATTAGAGAAAGCTAAGGGATCGTGGGCTGAAGAGGTACCCCGCATAGTTTGGGCATACCATACCACTGAGCAGTTAGGAACCCACGAGAACCCTTTAGTTTGGTTTATGGATGTGATGCGATGATTCTAGTCGAAATCCAGGAAAGCTCGTCGAGATTCCAGAACTTCGTGGCGGAAGACTCGAACGAAGAAAGAAGAATGAATCTGGATTTGCTGGATGAGGTCAGGAAGGAGGCGAGAGTGAAAGCCGAAGCAGTAAAGAGAAGAGTTGAGCGAAGGTACAAGGTGATCCTGCCTGTTGACCAGAACGTTGGAACCTGCCTCGTCAAAGGATCGACGTGCGCACCGCTTCAAACCTCCGTCCTTCTTCAAGATCCACCTCAAGAACCTGCAAAAGAACAGAGCGGCGCCGCTGCGGCCGATCGCACTCCAATGCCCAAGTCAGTGACCGAACCACCAAATACTAAGAGCAAGAACACTCAAGAACTCTCAAGGAACCGTGCAATGTTCTTTCTCACAGTATGCTCAAGAACTCGCAAGCGTAAAGAGTATAATCTGAACGTGCGTACCTCAGAAGTTCGTTGAGAACTCTTATATACCTGGTCACTTTCTCTCTCCTGGCAGTTACAGACCAGGACACGTGTCTTGCATCCAGTCGTACACGTGCCATCATCTGGAGCCTCCTTGACTTGGGCACTGCTTCCAGCTCTCTTTTTGGCTAAGTTATTTATGCATGGTACTGCCTAGTGCATAGCTAACTTGGGAGCGCGATCTCTATTGGAATTGGCGAGTTAGGGTGCTCTCGTACACCTTCCCTGTGGTCTCGCCGGCCGCCTTCATAATCTGCACCACCTTCATCTTCGGCGATGTGCTTGCTCTGGCGATCTCCAATCACTTGGTCGCCTGAATTTATCATCTGGCGACTTCATCTTCAACTGGGCGATCGCCTGTCCTAGTATGCTAGAGATCGGAACGCGCCAACTTAATAACTGGCGACTACACGAACCCCCCGACTTCCTTCCCTTCTGCAAATCTGGCGCCTTGTCAACACGCCTACACTGTAGCTTGATGGAGAGGGTCCCCCTTCAAATGCCTCAGCCGCAGATGTTGCTCCAATCGGGGATGAGGTTGCCCATACCTCTCCAATTCTGATCACTGAATCCCCGACGTCGCCACCGCGCCAAGAAGCACCTGTTGAACAACCAACTAAAGAAGGTGGCGGCGAGAGCCAACAACAGGCCCACCCGGTGCCTCCAACAGCAAGCCTCTCTCTCGAGGTCACAAGGATGTGGGAGCCTTTCTCTGCTAAACTGAGAATGATGGCAGAAGACTTCCCTACCATTATAACTAGAGCTGTGGAGAGCTCCACCAGGAAGCTCCAGGACGACCTCTTCAACCTTTGAACTGAGAATAGCACCATGAGGGTTGAGGTGGAGAAGTTGTCCTTCAATCTGACACTCGCGGAGATTGAACACTCCCGAGTAGAAGATGCGATGAGCACCGAGCTCCGGTTGGCGCGCAAGGAGGCCACCGATCTACGCCACAAGGTGCAGCTTCTGGCTCAAGAGAAGATTGAGCTGGAAAGCAAGATTGTGCCTTATCGCGTTAAAGTGGCTGACCTAGAAGCCTTAATAAAAACTGACACCGCCAAGGTGAAGAAACTGGAGCAGAGGTCCGCTGATCGGGAGATCTTCCTCGGAAAGGTGGAAAAGGCGAGGGACGACGCCATGGCTGAGCTTGCCGAGGCCAACAAAGAGAAGGGGAAGATCGCTGCTGAATTGGGCCAAGTGCAAGCAGAATCCAAGAAGGTTGTTGAAGACCTTCTCCAGGCTCAAGAAATCAACGAAAAACTCAAGAAGCAAGTTGAAGAGCTGGAGCAGCAGAACAAGGGGCTGAAAGAACAAACTGAAGAATTCAAGAAACAGATTGAAGAACTTAATCTGAGTTCTGCCCAAATTCTGGCTGCTGGATTCGAAGCTGCACGGGAACAATTCGCCTGCTTGTTCCCCGATCTGGATCTCAGCATGGTGTCCCTTAACAATGAGGTGGTGGATGGGAAAGTGGTTCCCGCCAAAGACTGATCAATTTCCCCTCATCCACCACCTTTATGCTTTTTCTTTGTATGCAATTGTAAAAACTCCATATTTTCCTGTATATGTGTTTTTGAACTGATACTTTATTTCAATGGCAAAGTCTGAGCATTTCCCCTTATGACTTCTTTAACTGTTCTAACCTTCCTTGCGCGATTTACTTCCAAGAAATGACTTAGCGAATTTCATAAGCGCAATCACACACTAAACTGCTTCGAGCCACTCCAACTTCAAACAATAATCACTTTAACAACTCGTAATCTTAAGGCAATGAACATTAGCGCAAAATCACTCTTCAAGCAACGAACTTTAACTCAACCACTGGCTTAAAACATGGCTTCACCCGATCTGCTTCATCAAAGCGGGTCTTTAACTTTCTCGCCACTGTTTGAACTTTTCCTGGTCGCCAAAGACTCTTGGCGATATCAGCTTCTTTCTGGCTTCATGCCTTGGCCATTGTTCTTTTATCTGGGGGTAGAGGCGCCTTTCAGATCCTTCTCTACCTTCCTGAACTTCAGCACAAGAGATCGGGTGGCTAGGCGCTCTCTTCGAACCTACCTTAGCCACCTTCCAAACTTCTTCCACCCTTTACACCATACCTGAACTCGTTCGAGACGAGAAGGATTTTATCTTGCCTGAACTCGCTCATAGGCGAGAAGGTCTTTAACTTGCCTGAACTCGCTCATAGGCAAGAAGGTCTTTAACTCGCCTGAACTCGCTCATAGGCGAGAAGGTCTTTTACTTGCCTCTACATTGCCCCGGGGGTTACATCTTCTCGCCCCCAGAAACACTGAGGACTTTTCACGAGTGCCTCTACATTGCCCCAGGGGTTACATCTTCTCGCCCCCAGAAACACTGAGGACTTTTCACGGGTGCCTCTACATTGCCCCAGGGGTTACATCTTCTCGCCCCCAGAAACACTGAGGACTTTTCACTCTTCCTCGCCTGCGCTCGCTCGACGGCGAAGAGGTCTTTAACTCGCCTCAGAACGCGCGAGGGTGTTGAGGTCTTTTAACTGGTACCTCCGATCGCCGAAAGATGATGAGGACTTTAACTTTAACCGGTGCCTCCGATCGCCGAAAGACGATGAGGACTTAAAACTTTTAACTAGTGCCTCTGATCGCCGAAAGACGATGAGGTCTTAAAACTCTTTAGAAAGCATGCAATATATCTTTAACTTGCCTTAAGTCACATATAAGTGACAAGGTCTTTCTTCAAAACTTTCTGAAAACAACAGGCACGCAATCTAAAACAACTTGTACTTTGAAAACTTCTCTTTATTGGGTGGCCTCATTAAAAACCCTCCTTAGGGAAAAAAGAGTGCCCCCTTCAAACTGTTTTAACAGAGACATTGTAATGTAACTTCGTGTTTATCTTTACTTACAAAGTTCTCAACTGTAATATAACTTGAGGTGCGTGGCGTTCCAAGTGCGAGGAATCGCCCCTCCTTCCAATGTCTCCAAGCGGTAGGCGCCGTTCCCGAGCGCCTCGGTTATTCTGAACGGTCCAGTCCACTTGGGCGACAGTTTATTCTCCATCTCGTACTGGTAGGCTTTCCTCATCACCAGGTCGCCTTCCCTAAACTGTCTCGGCATCACCTTCGAGTTATATCTTCGTTCAATCCTCCTCTTCACCGCTTCAGCCTTCAATCTCGCCTCTTCCCTGACCATATCCAGTAGATCCAGGTTCAACCTTCTCTCTTCATTCGAGTCTTCCTCTACAAAGTTCTGGAATCTCGGCGAGCTTTCCTGAATCTCTACTGGAATCATTGCATCACACCCATAGACCAAGCTGAACGGGGTCTCATGGGTTCCTGACTGCTCGGTGGTGTGGTACGCCCAGACTATACGGGGTACCTCCTCAGCCCAGCTTCCTTTGGTTTTCTCTAGCCTTCTCTTCAAACCTCTCAGCAACACCCGATTAGCTGACTCCAGCTGGCCATTTGTCTGAGGGTGCTCGACGGATGCAAACACTTGTTGAATTCCCACCCCTTCGCAAAGCTTCTTCAACAGGTGGCTTGCAAACTGAGTCCCATTGTCCGACACCAGGCGCTTAGGCACACCAAACCGGCACACAATGCTCTTCCACACGAAACCTTCGATCTTGTGTGCGGTGATCTGGGCCACTGGTTCTGCTTCGATCCACTTGGTGAAATACTCAATCGCCACCACCAAGTACTTCATCTGCTTGATCGCCAGCGGGAATGGTCCCAGGATGTCGATTCCCCAAATATGAAACGGCCAAGGGCTGTAGATCGACTTCAACTCCTCGGGAGGCGCCTAGTGCCATTCGGCGTGCTGTTGGCATTGTTTGCAACATTGGGCATACTTCTTGCAGTCTTCTCTCATCGATGGCCAGAAGTAACCTGCGCGCAGAGTCCTTGCGGCCAGAGCTCGACCCCCGACGTGGCTTCCGCATATTCCTTCGTGGAGCTCTGCCATGATTCTCGTGCAGTTCTCGCCATGTATACATTCCAGGAGTGGGTGAGTGAACCCAAACCTGTACAGATCGCCATCAATCAATGTGTACTTGCTAGAATTTTTCTTTACCTTCCTAGCTTCTGCCGGATCCAGCGGGAGAAGGCCATCTGCCAGACACCGCTTGTACTGTGTTATCCAGGTGTCTGGCTCATGGGTAGCGCAAACCTGTGTCATGTTCACCCTCTATCCCCGACACGCTCTAATTCTCGGCGATCTCAACGTCTCTTGTGTTAAAGACTTGTGACTTCTTGCCGCTTTTTCCGTCGACCTGCTTATCTGAAGAACCAGGTGATCTGCTACAAATGCCCTCGGCGTCTTCAGAGTTTCTTGAATCACCGTCCTCTGCCTACCCCCCTTGCCTGAGCTGGCGAGCTTGGCCAGTAAGTCAGCTCGGGAATTCTGCTCTCTGGGCACATGCACCACTTCAAATGAGGCAAAGGAACTCTTCAATTCCAGCACATACTCCAAGTAAGCCGCCATTTGTGGATCTTTAGCCTGGAACTCGCCTGTTACTTGCCCTGTGACTAGCAGCGAGTCACTCTTAGCCATTAACACCCTGGCTCCCATCTCTTTGGCCAGCAAAATCCCGGCGATCAGCGCCTCATATTCTGCTTGATTGTTACTGGCTTTGAAAGCAAATCTCAGAGATTGTTCGATCAGCACGCCGTTGGGTCCTTCCAAGATGACTCCAGCACCGCTACCCTGCTGGTTTGACGATCCATCCACCGAGAGTACCCAACGGAAGTCGTCCCCTTCAACTCGTGTCGCTTCGGATGAGAGCTCGACCACGAAATCTGCAAAGATTTGCCCCTTGATCGGGCCTCGGGGCTCATACTTAATATCAAACTCTGACAATTCTACCGCCCACTTCACCATCCTTCCCGCAACGTCAGGCTTCTTCAAGACCTTCTGGATGGGTAGGTCAGTCATCACCAGTATGGTGAAGCTATGGAAATAGTGGCGCAACCTCCTCGCCGAAAATACCACAGCCAGCGCAGCCTTTTCCAGGGCCTGATATCTCGTTTCGGGGCCCTGCAACACCTTACTAACAAAATAGATAGGCTTCTGAGCCTGATCTTGATCCTGGCCGAGCACCGCGCTCACCGCCCTCTCAGTTACAGCAAAATACAACCTGAGAGGGGTTCCCAGCAGCGGCTTACACAGAACCGGCGGGCTCGCCAGATATTCCTTCAGCTTGACGAAGGCTTCCTCGCACTCCTTCGTCCAAGCAAACTTGTTATTCCTCCTTAGGCACTGAAAATAGGGATGGCCCTTTTCTCCGCTAGCTGACACGAAGCGAGACAGGGCTGCCATCCGACCTGTTAGCTGTTGAACCTCCTTCACCGTAGTTGGGCTCCTCATCGCCAAGATGGCGGCACACTTATCTGGGTTGGCTTCTATTCCTCTTTCATTCAAGAGAAATCCCAGGAATTTTCCAGCCTCCACGCCAAAGATGCATTTCTCTGCATTCAGCTTCAGTTTGAACTTGGCGATCGTCGTGAACAATTCTTCCAAGTCCGCAACGTGCTTGCTTTTCTCTGGCGAGGTCACGACCATGTCATCGACGTACGCTTGCACATTCCTTCCCAGCATCGGTGCAAGTACTCGATCCATCAACCTCTGGTACGTGGCCCCCGCGTTCTTCAGCCCAAACGGCATCACCTTGTAGCAGTAGCACGATCTCTCGGTCATGAAGGTTGTCTTCTCTTCATCCATGGGATGCATCTTGATCTGATTATACCCCGAGAAGGCATCCAGGAAGCTCAACAACTTACACCCTGCAGCACTATCCACCAGGGCGTCTATGCTTGGTAAAGGATATGAATCCTTTGGGCAAGCCTTGTTCAGATCAGTGAAATCGACGCACATGCGCCATTTCCCATTACTCTTCTTCACCAGCACGACATTTGCCAGCCATTCAGGGTACTGGACTTCCCTGATGTGGCCTGCGGCGAGGAGTTTCTGTGTTTCGTCCCTGATCGCCTGCCTCCTCTCCTCGTTGAACTTCCTTCTTCTTTGTCGCACTGGTCTCACCAAGTTGTCCATCGCCAGATGATGGCACAAGAAGTCGGGATCGATCCCGGGCATGTCCGAAGCGGATCATGCAAAGGCATCCAGATGCCGCTCAATCACCTTGGCGATCTGGTCCTGGAGCTCAACCTCCAGGGATCTTCCCATCTTGAAGATCTTTCCCCCGATTTCTCTCTCGAGCCACTTCTCGACGGGTTTTGGTCTGGTTTCTCTGGCGATTCCCAGTTCTCTCGCTTCCTCAGGGCGATTCCTTGCCTCCTCCTCCTCCAGACCAGCGTTCCCCTCCCCTGGCTCAGCATCCACCATCTCCACGTCTCTTCCGGCGGTTTCCTCTATTTCCGTCGACCTGGGCTTCACACCGGGAGGCGGGGTGGTTGTCACGTAACTCACTGATCTTTTGTTTTTCAGGCTATTCTCATAGCACTTCTTTGCTTCTTTCTGATTGGATTTGATGGTTATCACCACCCCCTCCATAGACGGCAACTTCACCTTCATGTGCCGGGTCGACGGTATGGCGCCTATCCTGTTGAGCGTGGGTCTTCCCAACAGGATGTTGTATGCTGAAGGGGCGTTTACAACGAGGTATTTGATTTTCTCTGTTCTTGAACCCGCCACGTCTGTAAACGTTGTCCTCAATTCTATGTACCCCCTGACCTCCACCTGGTCACCAGCAAAACCATACAAACACCCTCCATAGGGCCTCAGCTGGTCAAGGGACAACTCCAACTGTGTGAAAGTCGGCCAAAACATCACGTCTGCCGAGCTTCCTTGGTCCACCAGCACCCTGTGGACCTTTCTTCCTGCTGTTATCAGCGAAATTACTATGGGATCGTTGTCATGAGGCACAACATCCTGGAGATCTTGCTTGGTGAATGTAATATCCACTTCCGACGAGTGGTCTTCAAACATATCCACCGTCATCACAGACCTCGCGTACCTCTTCCTCTGTGATGCGGTGCATCCACCTCCTGAGAAACCCCCTGCAATGGTGTGGATTTCTCCGTGCGTAGGCATCTCGTGCTGCTGAGCCTCAGCACCTGCTGGTTGGGAGCTCGACGCGCCCCCCGTCCTTCTATCCAGCAAGTAGTCGTTTAGGAACCCGCTCTTAACCAGATCGTCGAGCTGGTATCCTAATGGTAAGCACGAGTCCACTGTATGGCCAAAGCCCTGGTGGAACTCACACCAGGCGTCTGGCTTTGGCCCCAGCACCTTGTCGCCCACCTTTTCTGGCGCCTTCAACCTAGCAGATATATTGGGGATGGCGATCAGGTCCGCCAAACCCATGACAAACTTGTGCTTAGGCGGGCGATTGTATTCCCGGCGTGCTAGTTGCTGGCGTCCTTGGCCCTTCCCTTGTTCTTCCTTGGATCATAAGGATGGCGAGTCCTCTGATCCCTTCTGGCCGCCGCTGTCTCCAGCACCCTCTGCGGCTGGATCCTGGTCTGGGCGCGTGGCCTAGTGGGAGCCACGCTTCCTCTCTTCTCGGCGACTTCACTCTCGTCGGTGATGTGGGCCACCGCAAGTCGCCTAACCTCAGCAAACGTGGCAGGGTGTGCCCTGATCAACGCCTCGCAGAATGGTCCCGGCAGCACGCCCTTCTTAAATGCATAGACTAGTATTTCTTCATCTTTGGCCGGCGATCTGACCATCTGCGCCCCAAAGCGATTTAGGTAGTCCCTGAGGGACTCTCCCTGATACTGCCTTATATCAAACAGGTCGTAAGACACCCTGGGCGGTGCCTTATTCATGATGTACTGCTCGACGAAAATCTTCGAGAACTGTTGAAAACTGGTTATGTGACCGTTAGGCAGGCTCACAAACCATTCCAGCGCCGTTCCCTGGAGCGTGCTCACGAACATATTGCAGTATACGGCGTCTGATCCCCCTGACAGCATCATCTGCGTATGGAACGTAGTGAGATGAGCTTCAGGATCCTCCACGCCGGTAAAGACAGCCTTAACAAGTACCACACTCGTAGGAATAGGCGTGTCAGTAATCGCCTGAACGAAAGGCATAGGGAAAACACGAGGCGGCGTCGACGGCGCGACCTCCCCAGCAATAGGACGCCCTTGCTGCTCCTGAAGAGCTTGACGCAGCTCCTCAGTCACCTTGCTAAGCTCATCATTCCTGGCGCGAGAGGCGACCAGGTCCTCATGCATTCTCGCCTGTTCTATGCGCGAGGCTTCCACAGTTGCCTGCAACGAACGCATCATCTCTGCCATCTGCGCCATGGTCATGGCGGCAGCGCCTTCAGCAGCGACGGGCGCAACTGGACTTGAACGATTGCTTCTCATTTTTCTCATGAAACTTGGCGAATCACAGTATGCAGCGAACAACACTTACTTCAGCTACGATCGATTCAGCGATCAATCGGAAAAAACTGCGCGAAACTCTGCAAGAAACTCAAGAACACCGCGAACCTCCAAAGAAACCTGCAACTCCACCAGAAACCACCGCTTCTCCTACGGATAACACAACGAGCCAGAGAACTCAAGCTCCACCGAACAAATCACGCGAAAACAGCAGAAAACCTCACTTCACCGGACAAAAATCCAAACGAACGGTGGAAAACGCGAAAACACCGAACAAATCTCAAACGAACAGCGAACGATGGTTGCACCAGCACACAACCACGCAGAAAACTACGAAAACCTCCAAGAACTCACGCTGTGGATGGGAACAGGTTTTACACGGCCCCACGGTGGGCGCCTGATGATCCTGCCTGTTGACCAGAACGTTGGAACCTGTCTCGTCAAAGGATCGACGTGCGCACCGCTTCAAACCTCCGTCCTTCTTCAAGATCCACCTCAAGAACCTGCGAAAAAAACAAAGCGGCGCCGCTGCGGCCGATCGCACTCCAACGCCCAAGTCAGTGACCGAACCACCAAATACTAAGAGCAAGAACACTCAAGAACTCTCAAGGAATCGTGCAATGTTCTTTATCACAGTATGCTCAAGAACTCGCAAGCGTAAAGAGTATAATCTGAACGTGCGTACCTCAGAAGTTCGTTGAGAACTCTTATATACCTGGTCACTTTCTCTCTCCTGGCAGTTACAGACCAGGACACGTGTCTTGCATCCAGTCGTACACGTGCCATCATCTGGAGGCTCCTTGACTTGGGCGTTGCTTCTAGCTCTCTTTTTGGCTAAGTTATTATGCATGGTACTGCCGAGTGCATAGCTAACTTGGGAGTGCGATCTCTACTGGAATTGGCGAGTTAGGGTGCTCTCGTACACCTTCCCTGTGGTCTCGCCAGCCGCCTTCATAATCTGCACCACCTTCATCTTCGGCGATGTGCTTGCTCTGGCGATCTCCAATCACTTGGTCGCCTGAATTTATCATCTGGCGACTTCATCTTCAACTGGGCGATCGCCTGTCCTGGTATGCTGGAGATCGGAACGCGCCAACTTAATAACTGGCGACAACACGAACCCCCCGACTTCCTTCCCTTCTGCAAATCTGGCGCCTTGTCAACACGCCTACACTGTAGCTTGATGCCACGTCATCACTTCTGACTACCAGGGCGGTACATAAGGTAACATCAAGGCAGTTTAGAAGCGGCGATCTGGTGATGAGGAAGGCCCATCAGTATGAGATGCAGAACAAGTTATCGCCCAAGTGGACGGGACCGTTCAGAATAATCGAGGCGCTCGGGAATGGCGCCTACCGCTTGGAGACGTTAGAAGGAGGGGCGATTCCTCGCACTTGGAACGCCACACATCTCAAGTCGTATTACAGTTAAAGCCTTGTAAGTAAAGACGAATATGAAGAGATTTGAATAGTTTCCGTTAAAACAATTTCAAGGGGGCACTCTTTTTTCCCTAAGGAGGTGTATCGCCCTGGTGGTCGGGAGTGATGACGTGGCATCCTGCTACAGTATAGGCGTGTTGGCAAGGCGCCAGGTTGGCAAAAGGGAAGGAAGTCGGGGGGCTCGTGTAGTCGCCAGTTGTTATATTGGCGTGTTCCGATTTCCAACTTACCAGAATCGGCGATCAGCGGGTTAAAGATGAAGTCACCAGATGTAGATTCAGGCGACCTAGTCATCGAAGATCGCCAGAGCAAGCACATCGCCAAAGATGAAGGAGAAGCAGATTATGAAGGTGGTCGGCGAGACCACAGGGAAGGTGTATGAAGGCCCCTAACTCGCCAGTTCCAGTAGAGATCGCACTCCCAAGTTAGCTATGCACTGGGCAGTACCATGCATAAGTAACTTAGGCAAAATGAGAGTAGAAGCAGCGCCAAGTCAAGGAGGCTCCAGATGATGGCACGTGTACGACTGGATGCGAGCCACGTGTCCAGGTCTGTAACTGCCAGGAGAGAGAAAACAACCAGGTATATAAGAGTTCTCAACGAACTTTCTGAGGTACGCACGTTCAGATTATACTCTTTACGCTTGCGAGTTATAGAGCTGACTGTGAGAGAGGATTTGCACGGTTCTTGTTCTCTTAGTATTTGGTGATACTGTCACTGACTTGGGCGTTGGAGTGTGATCGGCCGCAGCGGCGCCGCTCTGTTTCTTTGCAGGTTCTTGAGGTGGATCTCGAAGAGGAACGGAGGTTCGAAGCGGGGCACACGTCGATCCTTTGACGAGGCAGTTTCCAGCGTTCTGGTCAGCAGGCAGGATCAGGAGGGTTTTTAATGAGGCCACCCAATAAAGAAGAGTTTTTCAAAGTTTAAAGCTTCTATGTTTGCATGCTTATGGCTTCGAGAGTTTAGGAAAAAGGCCTTATTACTCGTATGTGATCTAGAGCAACAGTAAAATCGTATTGCATGCTCTCAGTTAAAAGTTTTTAAGTCCCCATCGTTTTTCGGCGATCGGCGGCATCAGTTAAAAGTTTTTAAGTCCCCATCATTTTTCGGCGATCGGCGGCATCAGTTAAAAGTCTTAAAGACCTCGTCGTATTTCGGCGATCGGAGGCACCAACAATGATTAAAGACCTCAACACCCTCGCGCGTCTTGAGGCGAGAAAGAGATAAAGTCCTCCTCGTCTTTCTGCGAGTGCAGACGAGAACAGATTAAAAGACCTCTCTGCACCAGCAGATAGAGGCAAGATTCAAAGTCCTCAGTGCATTCAGGGGGGTGGAGATGTACACCCTGGGCAAGTTGAGGCACCAGATAAAGTCCTTCTCACCTTAGAGTGAGTTCAGGCAAGATAAAGTCCTTCTTACCTTAGAGTGAGTTCAGGCAAGATAAAGTCCTTCTCACCTTAGAGTGAGTTCAGGCAAGATAAAGCCCTTCTCACCGAGTGAGTCCAGGCAAGATGAGCTGAAGGGTCAGGGGTATTTGTGACCTTAAATGGTGGGAGGGGAAGGAAAATGCCTTTCCCCCTTTAAGTGAAACATCAATGTTGACCCAGTAAGACCAGATCATTGTTCTGAAACTTAGGGAGGTAGAGAAGGATCCGAAAGGCGCCTCTACCCCCAGATGAGGGAACAATGATCAGGTCATGAAAAGAAGAAAGGTAACATCGCCAGAACCTTATGGCGTGAAAGTTGAGACAGTGAAGGGGTTGTGCGGCGAGTACCAGATCAGAAGAGTTCCGGGCGATGACAGAAGTAAGGGGGATTTCACTTGGCAGATCAGGTAAACTGTATTTTAATACTAGTTTGAGTCAGAACCTGCTGCCTAGTAAGTGATTTTATGTTAAGATTTGTTGCCTTAAGTTCACAAGTTTTATTGGACGTCATCGCCGAAGAGTTGATAGTTGCTCAAGTTTACTTTGAGTTAATAGTTTGTCAAGTTTGTTATAAGGTTAAACAATTTGCTCGAGTTAAAAGCGGTACATGGAGGGTCAAGTTCAAGTATTGCTGAGTTCACGCAGTTGAGCAAGTTTCGCCAAACAAGGTATCACCGGTGACGATCGATGTCCTCTATGCACTTAGCGCTAGAGCGAAAGAGAAGCAAGGTGAAGTACGAAGAACGATGACTGATGAGTTTTCGGTGGGTACGCTGCCCGAAGAACGATGACTGATGAGTTGTTGGTAGGTACGCTGCTTGAAGAACGATGACTGATCAGTCTTGCCTTGTCGGAGGAAATTTTTCCAAACAACTTCTTACACAACAAGCTGAGGCAGACAGACTACGCCTAGTCAGTCATCCAGTACAAAGCTATGCATAGGAACTGTTAAATACAAAGCTAAGGGAGTAGCTAGTCGTGATCAAGTAGAGGCCAAGATCAAAGAGTACAAGATCGCGCTAAACTTAAGCTAGCTAACAGTTAGTCGTATGCATAAAGAAAGATAAAGCTCAAGAAAGTACAAGAGAAGAAGCTTATAGCTGAAACGAGTATGTATTCACACCAAGTTTTATACAAATTCCAAGTACAAAAGTTGTGCAGAAGTATAAATTTACAAAAAAGAAAAACAGCTTAAGGAGGAGGAATGAGCTTTCCATCCACCACCTCATGATAAATGCTGAACTGCGAGAGGTCCAAATCCGGGAGAACGCATTGGATTTGCTCGAGCGCCAGCTCGAATCTGTCAGCAAGGGCTTCAGCACCCACGCTCATAAGGTCGGCGTTCTCAGCTTCTAATTTTTGCTTTGAGGCCTCCGCAACATTCTTCTCGGTGGTGAGGGCAACAATGGAAGAGGCAGCTTCTTCCAATTGGCCCTTTGCCTCAGACAGCTTGCTCACCACCTCCTCAAGCTTCTTCTCCCCAGTAACGGTCGTCTCCCTGGTAGACTCGAGCTCCCCCACTAGTTGTGAGTTCAGTTGCAATAGGGAGGAGGTCTCGGCCTCCAGGTGGATCACCTTGCTCCGCAGTTGCACCACCTCGCAGTCCAGAGAGTTGACGGCTTGCCCCATCAAGATCTCAGTCTTGATGGTCTCTTGGACTTGCGCTAGGTACTCCCCCCTGGCTTTTTCCACCATACCCCTCATCAGCTTTACGGACCCTTGGGTAGCCTCAAAGTCACTTTGCAGTGACTCCTTGTCATGCTCAAGCTCCTTGATCCTTTTCTCCAGGATTAGCTGCTTGCGGTGCTGGGTGGAAAACTCCAGGGAAAGCACTATCTGCTTAGCCAGGTGCATGTCCACCTCCTCTCCGTTCCATTCGATGAGCTCCCGGCTGCGTATGAGCTGTCGGACCAAAGTAATGACTCGGCTGAAATTCTCATTGCTAGCTCCAGAGCCGCTTGGTCGCGAGCTGCCCCCACCACCTTCAGCAGTAGCAGTGGAGGTTGGTGGTGGTGGTGGCGATGCGAGAAGTCTCGGGGGACCCCCCGAGTGAGCAGAATCGCCCCCAGCAGGTGGAGTGGATTGACCAAGAGCTTGGCCTGCTGGGGGAGGAGATTGAAGGGGAGCTGGAGATGGTGATCGAAGAGGTGGAGATGGTTGTTGTTGGGGAGAGGGGAAGGATGTTGGCGCTGGGACAGGTTGAGCAAAAGGAGGCGAGGCTGAACGTTCCTCTATCTCCACCACTTCAATCTCACCAGGCTGAAGGGATGAAGCCCCCCCAACCTCTGGAGGTTTCCTCTTGCGGTGTACAAGAGGAGAGCCAGAACTCTCCTCTTCAGTCGAGGGGGTAGGAGCAGCAGCAGCAGCTGTAGCAGACGAGGGAAAGGCCTTCGCTAGCCTTCTTCTTTTCCTCACTGGCTCGGGGCCTTCAGCTGGCGCGACCGAGAGGGGAGGAGCTGCGATGGGTTCGGTGGTGGAAGAAGAAGAGCCCATCATCTTGGCACCCTGGATTCGGGCAAGCTCCAGCAATGCCTTCCTCCTTTCCTTCCCTGAAGTCATGTCTACATCAAAGGAAAAAAGAAGAGTTAGATGGCATAATTATGCAAGTGGGTCAAAATGTATGCAAGTATGCATGAGTGTGTGCAAGTATCCTAAGAGGTGAAAAAAGAAGAGCCTACCTATGTGCTTCTTCAGAGCCAACACATCAAACTCGTATTTGATGAGGAGAGCTGAGCTGTACATTGCCCCTAAGAACAACACACATAGTTCGCGCTCGTAGGGGGCCATGACTTCGAGGCCACGGGGTTTCTTGAATTCTACTCCAGGAACCCAGTAAAGGGGAAACCCCTCGAGCAATGTTGGACTTTGCGGGGTAGCAGATATCATATAAAACCTGCCCTTCCAATCTTTGAAGGATTGCTGATACAGGCCCAAGAGCACCCGTCCAGCAACCCCGTTCAGGCTGACCCAGGACCTATCCCCGGGGTTCTTCGCCTCGAAAAAATATAAGAATACATCTACGGAGGTGTTATGCCCAAAGTAGTTGCAGAGGATCTCGAATGCCCGTATGAAAGCCCAAGCATTCGGATGGAGTTGGCAGGGGGTGACATTTAGCTCCATCATCAGCTCCTTCTCAAAGAAAGTGAAGGGCAGGCGCAACTTCAACCTCTTGAAGATGGCGGAGTAGACGAAGGTGAAGGGCACCCCATTGGTGGCCTTGTCATCCGCACAGATGGGCATCCCTCGAGGAGGAATGCGTATACGGATATTAAAATTGTTTTCCCTGTCGACGGCGCAAGAAGGCTCATCTGGGACGTTGCTCAGAAGGGATTTGAGGTGACCCTGCGGTAGTAGGGTGGAGGTTTCGGCCAGCAACGCCAAGGGAGCCCAGTCGTAGACCCTGGCGTTGTCATGGTAGGAGGTTGCATCGGGTGGTGGCAGCGCCGGTGCACTTGCTGAAGGCTGTGCACCAGAAGACGAAGCGACGATTCGAGCGGTTTGTTTTATGCGAGCCATTGCGAGATAACAGCAATGGAGAAAAATGAAGGGTCAGAGGAATGGAAGAAGAAGAAATGATGAATGGTTCGGTGAAAAACAGAGGAAGGGAAGAAGAAAGAAATGTCCAAGCGAAAAAGAGTAAGAGGGAGAAGCAGAAAGCAGAGTGAGGGGCGCGAAAACCCTAGCGCGGGTCGAGAAGAGGAAAAACAGAGAAGATGAATGCATGATAATGAAAGGGACGAATGAAATCGGTGAAAAGAGCCTAAATAGACCAAGGAAGAAGAAAAACCATAGCTTTGAGTGATCGCGAAAGGTTTGGAGGTAGAAAGCTTGAAGGAAGATGGGCGCGCAGAGAGGGAATTCGAAGTGAGCCTGAGAGTGTTGAAGAAGATGATGAAACAGTGGAAACGCGCGCCTATTTGAATAAGGGAAGCGCTAGCGACACTCCACGCTGGCCATTGATGCGGCCACGTGTCGCAAGATTAAGAAAGGAGGTTGTAACGTTAAGAAAGGAAGTTATAACGTTAAAGGGCAACACGTGAGGTGGCACGTGATGCGGCCCCACTTGCCACGTGGACCGAGAGCGCGACCACTTAGTCTCTTCGCTGAGAACGAGTTCACAGCTCGTGACTGGGGGCTTGTGATCCGGTCGGTCATCGGTAGTCAATGACGTCAGCAGCAGATAACCACGTAGACCACTCGCAGGGTGACACGTGGATCAGGTGGCAGAGAAATCATGGAGGAGATCCCCCGGTATGGAGATCGGTGGTCAGTAACCGAGTGGCCACCGACAGATCAGTTCCAAGATAAAACACCCGGGGGAGAACGCCAGAAGCAATAGAGCACCGATCAGTCATCGGGTGCATGGTAATCGGGGTTTCGTGTTACACGCAGTTAAAATGGGACTGAGATTCCCAGCGTGAGCATTACGCATGGACCTCGCATGATCATACCTCAGAGAAAGAAGAGCTCCTCGTCGGTATAGTCGTGCACGAGAGCGGCCTGAGGGAGTCAGTAAACCGGTCAGTGATTGGTTACTCTCTCAACCCATTACGTGCATGGCATCGTGAAGGGGAAATCGTGTATGCAGAGAGCAATGCTTGGTGAGTGTGCCTAGTCCAGCCACACATGGCGTTCTCCTGGGAATGTGCGATTTCACTCAGATGGAAGAAACGCGCTAAGTTACTCCGCAAGGGAATAACTTAGGTGCACAAAGAGATGTGCTAGAGCCCTTCAGGTGGTGGCACGTGAACGGTTAGATGCGAGTTGCATGCCTCCACGTGTCACTGTTTGAGAGGGGCGCGGCCCAGATAAAGGTGCACTCCGTGTCGTGAAAGGTACAGACAGAAAACCCAGACACCCACGACCCTGACTGTGGTACATTTTCGTACAAGAGCATAACAGAATTCTGACATGCGCAGAGAACAGCGTAGCAGAATTCTGTTAGGCACAGACACAGAGGGAGATAAAAAGGAATCAGAGAGAAGTACACACACACGGTTTTTTACACACATTATTTTCTAGTGATTCTGGGATCTAACTTGAGCGTCGGAGTGCAAACGACCGCTAGAGGTCCCGTCTGTGTGTTTGCAGGTTGCGTTCGGAGTTCCAAGGAGGAGGTTCTAAGAGTGTTCTTGCAGATAGCACAGTTGCCAGAGGCGGGTCAAGCAAGCGACAAGGCAATTCCTCCACACTCGAGTTGTCGGCAGGATCATACCCCTTTGCGATAAGGCGCACCTTATATCTGTCCACGCTGCCATCCGATTTGTACTTTATTTTATAGACCAAGTTGCATCCGTTGGCTTTTCCCGACGGGTAACGGTGTCAAGGTCCACGTTTGATTTAGCTGCAAGGTGGAAAGCTCTTCGTCCATTGCTTTTTGCCAATTTGGATCAAGGATAGCTTGAGAAAAAACATGAGGTTCTCTGGTGCCTGTGATGTTAGCAAGATATGTATTATGTGTAGCAGAAAATCATGAATTAGAAATTGATCCTGCCGGTTGACTTAGTGCAAGAGCGTTGCCTCGTCACAGTCTTCCTCACCAGCTTGACACCACGTGCCCTCCAAGTCCACACCACGGATGGCCTCTTTGAGAACCTGAAAAACACACGGTGGCGCCTCTGCGGCTGGTGGCGCTCCGACACTCAAGTCAGTGACAAGAACACCCAAAAAACGGAGAGAAAATATGCTCCGTAGGACCGTACTGAAAAGCCCACAACCCTAGCAGAATGAGCCATAATGAAAACGTACCTCTGCAAATTCTGTTAAGGTTACCTTTATAGCTAGTGTTCCGGCCGGTTGACCAGGGTACGTCTTTGTGCGCAACCTTGCCCGTCGGCTAGGGACACCTTCCCTCTGGCAATCTGTAAATACCTGCAAAGAAGGACAAATGGGCGCCCTAGCGGCCGTTTGCACTCCGACGCTCAAGTCAGCTAGCAAGAAACATCAAAACTCTGCACCTCCGTATCGGAGCACCGTGGATGGTACTCTGAAGGTGGTAAAAAGGAACTGTGTATTGTGTATATTTTCTCGTTCTGGCAAACAGCCTCTCTAGTCCCTTGTGCGTAGCCTCAAGACTCGAGCAAGCAACTAGAGTGTATTCTCGGAAAATTTGCCAAAAGTTCCAACTCCGTTCCCAACATTCAAGGTCCTATTTAAACTACTCTAACATTTAAAGCGTCTTAAAGCGCATTTAAAGTCATGAAACGTTCGGCGCTTTTAAGACGTTTAAACCGCTCGAGGCATTTAAAGTACCTTAAACGCTCGAAACGTAAACTTTAACTTAAATAACTTTAATTACCTTGTACCCGACACATTGATGTTTCTGTTTTGACTTGGCTGCTATTACACGTGGAGGGCCTCACAGCACCGTGACCCCACTTGGGGGTATTTTCTCGTGTGAGTCCTCTTACCTGGGAGTGCATCTGCGCAAGGGGTGACTTTTTAGGTGCCAACTCATCCCCCCAAGCCTTTAGTCACTCGCTTTGAGAGCGTATCTACCTTCCTCTCGTACCCCGCACCTGGCTACCCCTGGGCGTGACCCTTCTCACGAGTCGTAACTATTCCAAGGGCTTCTCTGGGGCGCCATGAGCACTTCACGAGTCAGATTGCTCTCCACTGGCTCTATTACTATGGCCTTGAAGCCACCTTTCTCTTCTCTTTAATGCTACCCCGGGTTATCGGGGTTTGAGGTCTTCCCCTGGCGTCACCCCCTCCATGGTCTTTCCTACCCATGGGTATCGGGGAGCAACGCTGCGATTGCCTTGCTTTTGTGACATTTTACCTTGGCGACGCCCTGCCTGGGCGATGCTTGCACTTGGCGTCGCCTCACCTGGGCGACGCCTTATGTTGACTTTGACCTCGACATTGACTTTGACCTTGACTTTGTCAACGCCCGGATACGGGACGGTACACAAGCCCCCCAGTCTTAAGCTGATGACTTGTCTTCAGCGAAAAGACTAAGGCCTCGCCCACGCCATCCACGTGGCATCCTGGTGACGTGTCATTCTTGCTGACGTGACACTCCTCAAACTATTGACGTGACATTCTCTGAACGATTGGGGTGTTCTTAATGGCTGATTGGACATCCTCTGAAACGGGGAAGGCAACACCTTTTGGGGCCATGCTTAATCGCGCGCCACGTGGTTCATCACGCGGTCAGCCTCAAGAGTCTCTTGCGCTTCCATTGAGCGCCTAATCCTTTGACACGCGGCTCAATCGCACGGTCTCGAATTAGCGCCTCTTGGGTTGCAAATGTAACGTTTAAGATTTCGAAATCCCGCTCCCCAAAGACAATTCTATTCACTCTTTCGCATTGTGCGCCACTGTTCATCTCTCTTTCTCTGAAATTCTAGCGATCGCTGCTCCCTCTGCGCTTCCTCAACAACCACCGACCCACACGTTCAAAGGTATCATTTTTCTACCTCCACGACTCTTCTTCTTCATTGTGTTGCATTGCTGTGTATGAACTGCCTGAGACTGTTTATGTTTCTGCATTCTTTTCGCTCCTTCGTCCTTCTCCGCTCTCTTCTCCCCCTTTCTGGGTTTCTTCGCGTGGGTGGCATTTTCTAGGGTTTCTCTTCCACTTTCTGCCTTGGTATCGCTTGTTAAAACCCTTTTCCTTTCTTCTTTCTTCAGCTATTTATCCGCATCATGGTGCGCTCGAAACCGAGGTCCAGTTCTCCCCCCAAGACCAACTATAAGGCCTTCTATAAATGGGCCTCTAACGATCTTTTAAACGAATGCACCACCTTGACAACCTTCGAGGATGTGGAGAACCATCGGGGTGACCCTCATTTATACAACTTCAACGCCTTCTGACGCACCCACAATGCCCATATCTCCGTCCGCCCCGGCACACCGGGAGAACTTGTTTGTGTGGATGACAGACCCAGGGGTAGGGCCCCCTTTTTCTTCATGTACCAAATTGTGTTCAAGCGCGTTGGTGTATGCCTTCCATTTACACCCTTCGAGAGGGAACTCCTCACGGAGATCAATACGGCCCCCGCCCAGCTACATCCTAATAGATGGGCCTTTGTTCGGGCCTTTCAAATTCTCTGTGGGTATCTAGGCGTTCTTCCTTCTGTGGACGTCTTTCTACATTTCTTCGAGGTGAAGAAGCAAGGGAAAAGCCTCTGGGTGAGCTTTTCCGGGATCGCTGGCAAGATCATCCTGTCCCTCTTCCAGAACTCGTACAAAGGATGGAAAGGAAAATTCTTCAGGGTGTGCTGCGCCAAACAGGACCCCACAGCCTTGGATGGCTTGCCCCTATACTGGACAGAGCATCCCAAGCTGCTCAAGCCTAAGGCTCTGGACGAATTGTCTTCTGCTGATCGAGGGGTATGTGAGGCCTTGGCTAGCCTGGGGATTGTTTTTGACACGCTGAAGCTCATAGCGTGTGAGTACAACGCGCACTCGTTGTCCACCTATTTTGGTAGGGAGGCTCATTCCTTGTTTCCTTTTTTGCTTCCTTTCTTATCTCTCATTGCTGAGTGTTCGTTTGTACTCTTTTTATTTCATTTACCTGCATGCCCTGTGGATCTATATAACTGCGTTGGCAGTGGGATTGGCATTCTGTGCTTTGTGTGTAAATGACGCCTTGTTCTTGGTTTGGCGTGGCTTTAACCTTTGTTCTTTGGTTTGTCTGAATGCAGGATCAGTGATGGATTCATCCAAGAGGATGGTCTTGGCGAGAGCACTGAAGGCTGCTCGCGCCTCCAAGGCTGGCGCCTCCACCATCCCCACTGCTGACCCAAACCTCCCATTATCCTTGCCCTCACCAACACCAACCACCACCGAAACTCCACTAGGCCCACCTTCACCACCCCCACGTACCCCCAAGCACTTCAAACACCCAATTCACCTCCGCCCATCGCCGCAGTCCCACTGGCTGTGGCCTCATCACCTGCTCCAGCCCCTCTTGACAAAGGAAAAAGGGTGTTGGAAATCCTCTCCGATGACAAAGACTCTGACGGTGGGGTAGTCTTCAAGAGGAGAAAGGCTGCTAGGGTTCCCATCCTACCAACAGCATCACCCCAGGGAGGGGATTCCTTCAGGGACAATCCCCCTAGCGCCACCTCTCCCCAACCCGTGGTAGTCCAAGAGGAAAAAGGCGAAGGGGCCGAGTCTGCTCCACCTCCAGCACCAGCAGAGGCTTCTGCTGTTCCTGCCTCTGTTTCCTCCTCCCATCATGCATCTGATGAGGGGCTTCCACGGAGGATTGATGCCAGAAGGCTTCGACAGGAAAGAAGGAATGCCCTTCTACTTGGCCGTGGCTTTCGATTGGCGCGCCCAAGCTAGAAATGCCGCTTCAAACACACAAGCCCTCCAGGCTCTGAAAGAAAAGGTGGCCGCCATGGAGGAGGAGAGGGAAGCTTTGGGACGCCAAAATGAGGCCTATCAAGCCTCTCTGAAGTTGGCCCAAGAGGCCAAAGAGGAGGCTGAAAGGCAACTGGGCGAAGTGATGGAATTTCAGGCTGACTTCTACGTCCGGGAAGTATCTCTCCAGGTTCAAATAACGGACCTCCAAGACATGGCTGAGGCCTCCGAAGAGCTTTAGAAGGACTTGGAGGATCAGTGCTATGGGCAGGCCGAAAGACTGGAGTGGATGGAGGAGGAAATGGCTACCCAGGCCAAGACATTGGGCCTTCTCCAGGTTGACCACGACAAGCTGCAAACTGAGGTCAACAGGCTCCGAGTGGAGAAGGAGGCTCTAGAGAAGCAGGTTGCCTCCGGGGACTCTACCATCGAGGAGTTGGAGAAGGCCAAGAAGGCACTCATCGATGACATGGCTGGCACCTTCGAGGAGGGATTCAAGGAGGCTTTGGTCCAGGCCGCTTGCGAGAACCCGGGGATCAACGTTTCTAATTGCGATCCCACCCACCATGTCATCGATGGACGCGTCGTGCCCCTCGAATTGGATGACTGAAACACCAACCTTCAGTCGCCACCTCTACCTTTTGTGCTTTATATTCGTTCTTGCCAACCTTTGATAAACTTGTAAATCTTTGAACCATTTGCACTTGTATAACGCTTGCATACTTCTGAGGCATTGCGCACTGCTTGGCAGATATTTTCACCTTCGTTCTTTATTTTTGTATGCTTCAATTGCTTTACCTGCACTTTTACCTGTTTCTTTCGCTGTGTCGGGTGATCCCGCCTCACTTCTAACGTGCACCTCAAATCTGTTCAGCCTTCGTATCTTTAAGGCCTCTGCCTCGTGAAGGCGCTGGCTACTCCGCCCTTGCTGCAAACGCGAAAGTTGAGACCTGCTCTGGGTCCTAAACACTCGGGACAAGGTTGCGCATCAGTGCCCACGCCCATGCAGAGGCCTGTCTAGCAGCGCCGTATCGTCCATGGAGTGTCTCAAACCCCAAGGCGATCTGTCCCTTGATTCTGGGTGCTTGGCGCCCACGCTTAAGGAGAGGCCTACCACAGCAGTGCCGTATCGTCCTCGGGGTGTCTAGAAACGCCAAGCACCGGGAAGGCTCGCAGCCCCCCATGCGGTCGCTCCCTCCATGGTCTTCCTCTATCATGGGTATCGGGGAGCACCCCTGCTGGTGGCTCACTTAGCTTCTAGTGATCTCGTCTCTCTCCACAGTCTTTCCTACCTGTGGGTATCGGGGAGGCGACGCCGTTACTTCTAGAGACTTCGTCTCCCTCCACAGTCTTTCCTTCCTGCGGGTATCGGGGAGGCGACGCCGTTACTTTTGGAGATCTCGTCTCCCTCCATAGTCTTTCCTTCCTGTGGGTATCGGGGAGGCAACGTAGTTACTTCTGGAGACTTCGTCTCCCTCCACAGTCTTTCCTTCCCGCGTTCTTTCTAGTTGGCGTTTTTCCCCCGCACTCCTAACGCATTATTCTCCTTCGATCTCCCAGCCCTTTTGCTGATACTTTGCGCCAACATGTCTTCCCATGCTCCTCCCCCTAGGGTTAACCCCAAGGACCTTTATGCATGGGCCTCATGCGAGCTCCTCGACGAATGCTCCAGCTTACTCTCCACCAGGGCCATAAGGGAACACAAGGGGGATCCGTGCTCCTACGATCATCGTGCCTTCACAAAGAGGCATGATGACGATATCACCGTGCTTCCTTGCACCTTAGGGTTGCCGATGTGCGGAGACGAACGGGCCAACGATGGGGTCCCCTTCTTCTACTTCTACCAGGTGGTCTTCAAAAGCGTCGGCGTGCGCCTGCCCTTCTCCAAGTTTGAGAGGGAACTACTGACAAAGATTAACGCTGCTCCGGCCCAGTTGCACCCTAACAGTTGGGCTTTCGTCAAAGCCTTCGACGTACTCTTTGGCTTTTTGGGATGCGCACCCTTGGTTGACATCTTTCTTCACTTCTTCGAGGTGAAGAGGCAAAGGAACAACCTCTAGGTGACCCTCAGCAACGTTCCCAGCAGGGTTCTCCTAACTCCCTTCCAAAACTCCTTCACAGGGTGGAAGGGTAGATTTTTTAAAGTCTGCTGTTCCAATCTCATGCCTTCCGCCCTGGATGGTTTTCCACTGTACTGGGTGAGGGAGACGAGAGCCTTGAAGTCCAAACCTTTCAAGAGGCTACCCTTGAACGACCAGGTGGCATGCCGGATCCTGGCCAAGGCGGGAGGCTTTGACGCTGGCGCCTTGATTAGCTTGGAGTACAATGCCGAAGCCTTGGAGAAGAATATATGTACGAGAGATTATCTTAGAAGTTCTCGCTTTTCATCTTTACTAGGTCTTTACATGTCCTGTTTCGTGGTGTCCTCACCATGCTTGTTTCCTTTGGTGCAGGTTCGAAGATAAACCGGCAACAGAGGTCACAACTTACCCAGGCGCTGAGGGCTGAGAACGGAGCTTCGTCCTCTTCCCATCCAGACTCCGGAGGCCACTGAAAAGTGGTCTGTTTGCATCTTTCGTATGAGCATAGGGCATGTACCTGTTCGCCTCATTTGTCTCATTTACCTTTATCTCAAACTATACTTGTAATCTTAACTCTCTGGTGCCATGTTTTGATTTCTGTGACGCTGTTCCTTTATTTTTTCTCACTCTCGTCTGCATTCGCTTCTTCTAACATACTGTGCGCATTTCCTCCGTTATGTTTCTTGGCGACGCTTGCGTCTGGTGACGCCCCTCCCTTGGCGGCGCGTACGCTTGGCGACACGTATGTTTGGCGATGCCGCCTTCTTGGCGATGCATACATTCGGCGACACCTATCGCTACTTCGAGTCTTTGTCTTTTATCTCTTTACCCCTTGGTCTTGCACTTTGAGTGGGAAGAAGATAAAAACTGAAGCAAGGTGACGTTGGCCAACCACTCAGGGTATTGGATCTCCCTGATGTGATCAGCACTCAACAGCTTTTGCGTCTCTTCCTTTATCACAAGTTGCCTCTCTTCATTAAACTTTCTCCTTCTTTGTCGCACAGGGCGGACTGTGGCATCCATGCTAAGGTGATGGCATAGAAAGTCAGGGTCGATGCCCGGCATATCTGAGGCGGACCATGCGAAAGCATCTAAATGGCGTGAAATCACCTCTGCCACCTCCTCCTGCTCTTCTTGGCTCAACAAACGTCCCAGCTTAAACGTTTTGCCGCCTATCTGCCTCTCCACCACGTTAGCCGCCGGCTGATCCCTGCTATCTTCCTTAATGGGCATCGCCCGGTAGCATTTTCCAGGTGTCGATCCTTCTATGGGCGATGTGTCATCAGACCCCTCCTCCGTGTGCGCGTCTGCCTCGGGCGTCGCCCCCACGGATGTGGCCTGGCTAGGCGTTGACTCTGTGGGCGTCGCCTCAATCAAGGGCTCTATCTCCATCATCGCGTCTGCACTTGGGGGACGCTCGAACACCATAAACACGCCTCTCTTCGTTTTCAGGCTGTTCTCATAACATTTTCGCGCTTCCTCCTGATCCGACTTGATGACAATCACCTTGCCACTGAGATCCGGCAGCTTCATCTTCATATGGCGCGTGGAGGCTACTGCATTCAGCCTATTCAACACCGGTCTGCCCAACTAGATGTTGTAGGCAGAATTGGCGTTTACGACCAAATACCGGATGTTTTCGGTACGCGAGGCCTCTCCATCTGTGAACGTTGTCCTCAATTCCAAGTAGCCTCGAACTTCCACCTGGTTGTCAGCAAACCCATATAAGCACCCTGTGTAGGGTCTCAAAAGGTCGGGAGACAACCGCAACTTGTTGAATGTCGACCAGAACATAACATCTGCAGAGCTTCCTTGGTCGACTAGAACCCTGTGCACCTTTCTGCCAGAATTAACGATCGAAATGAGCACGGGGTCATTGTCGTGCGGAACAACATCCAGTAGATCTGCCCTCCTGAACACGAGGTCTGACTCCCACGGGTCACCCGAGATTCTTTCTTCAATGGAATTGACCCCCCTCGCATATTTTTTCCGTTGGGAGGCAGTGGGCCCTCCCCCCAAGAAGCCACCAGCGATGGTGTGGACTTCGCCAAGGACAGGCATCTCGTGCGCTTGTTCTTCCACTGGTGCTGGCAGGGTCGTGGTCACGGTCGCGGTGGGCTCTGCTACATAATCCTTCAGAAAACCGCTTCTCACCAATTCATCTAGCTGGTAACCCAGTGACAGGCAGTAGTCGATGTGATGACCGAAAGCTTCGTGGAACTCGCACCAAGAGTCCTTACGAGGCCCTAACACCTTGTCAGTCTTCGCCGGTCGCCTCAACCTTTCAGCTATATTGGGCACGGCAATCAGATCCTTCAATTCCACCACAAAGTGGTACCTCGCTGGCCTCGCCCTTTCCCTGGCCGGGCGATCTCCTCCTGCCGGACCCCTAGGCTGGGGTTTTCTAGTCTCATAGGGGCGTCTCCCTTCTGGCTTCTTTCTCCCCGTTGTGGTCTCGTTGACCCTGACGGTTTGAGCCCGCGTCTGCGTTTTCGGGCGCGAGGGTACGACGCTGGTGCGCTTCTCACACACCTCTCCCTCGGAGGCGATATGCTCCATCACCCGATGCCGTATTTCAGCGAAGGTCTTAGGGCGATTGCGAATAATGGATTCGCAAAAAGGGCCAGGACATACGCCTTTTCTGAATGCGTACACGATCATAGGCTCCTCTGAGGTACCAACTTTTACTACTTGGGCCCCGAAATGGTTGATGTATTCCATCAAGGTCTCACCTTGATACTGTTTTACATAAAAACAGGTCGTAGGAAACTGGCGGCGGGGCCCTGTTCGCCAAGTATTGCTCTCTAAACAGCTGCAACAACTGCTGAAAGGAGGTGATATGGCCGTTTGGAAGGCTGATGAACCAATCCATTGCCATCCCCGTCAAGGTGCTCATAAAGAGCTTGCATCTCGCGGCATCGGAACCGCCTACCAACACCATCTGCGTGTGGAATGCAGTGAGATGCGCCTCAGGATCCTCCATCCCAGTGAAGATCACCTTGGGCCCCACGAACGTGTTGGGGATTACCGCATCCAGGATCTCCTGCGAGAAGGGTGTGGAAAACTCCCTTGGTGGGGTGAGGCGCTCGGTCTCATCTTGTTCACGTTGCCCTTGGTTATTGCTCAAACCCCAGCGCAACTCTTCATTTACACGATGGAGCTCTTCGTTTCTCGCACGCGAGTCTGTGAGATCCGCCTGCTTGCGTTCTTGTTCCACCCTCGATTCCGCCATCCATGACCTGCTGCATGGACATTTCCTCACTCGCCGCGCGTGCGGAACCTTGTCTAGTGGTGGCCCTCATTCTTCACTGTTTCCTCGAACTTCGCTAACGTTATGGCAACTCCGGTAGGTCTTCGTTGCTTGTGATGGGACTGATGTTTTAAATCGGCCCCATGGTGGGCGCCAAATGTTCCGGCCGGTTGACCTGGGTACGTCTTTGTGCGCAACCTTGCTCGTCGGCTAGGGACACCTTCCCTCTAGCAATCTGTAAATACCTGCAAAGAAGGACAAATGGGCGCCCTAGCGGCCGTTTGCACTCCGACGCTCAAGTCAGCTAGCAAGAAACATCAAAACTCTGCACCTCCGTATCGGAGCACCGTGGATGGTACTCTGAAGGTGGTAAAAAGGAACTGTGTATTGTGTATATTTTCTTGTTCTGGCAAACAACCTCTCTAGTCCCTTGTGCGTAGTCTCAAGACTCGAGCAAGCAACTAGAGTGTATTCTCATAAAATTTGCCAAAAGTTCCAACCCCGTTCCCAACATTCAAGGTCCTATTTAAACTACTCTAGCATTTAAAGCGCATTGAAAGTCATGAAACGTTCGGCGCTTTTAAGACGTTTAAACCTTGATCCTGCCTGTTGACCGGAACGCTGGAAACTGCCTCGTCAAAGGATCGACGTGCGCACCGCTTCTCACTTCCGTTCCTCTCCGGGATCTACCTCAAGAACCTGCAAAGAAACAGAGCAGCGCCGCTGCGGCCGATCGCACTCCAACGCTCAAGTCAGTGACGGTATCACCAAAAACTAAGAGAACAAGAACCGTGCAAATCCTCTCTCACAGTCAGCTCTATCACTCGCAAGCGTAAAGTCTATAAACTGAACGTGCGTACCTCAGAAAGTTTGTTAAGAACTCTTATATACCTGGTAGCTTTCTCTCTCCTGGCAGTTACAGACTTGGACACGTGGCTCGCATCCAACTGTACACGTGCCATCATCTGGAGGCTCCCTGACTTGGCGCTGCTTCTACTCTCATTTTGGCTAAGTTACTTATGCATGGTACTGCCCAGTGCATAGCTAACTTGGGAGTGCGATCTCTACTGGAACTGGCGAGTTAGGGGCCTTCATACACCTTCCCTGTGGTCTCGCCGGCCGCCTTCATAATCTGCTTCTCCTTCATCTTCGGCGATGTGCTCGCTCTGGCGATCTCCAATGACTAGGTTGCCTGAATCTACATCTGGCGACTTCATCTTTAACCTGGCGATCGCCGATTCTGGTAAGCTGGAAATCGGAACACGCCAACTCAACAACCGGCGACTACACGAGCCCCCCGACTTCCTTCCCTCTTGCCAACCTGGCGCCTTGCAAACACGCCTATACTATAGCAGGTGCCACGTCATCACACCCGACCACCAGGGCGGTACACAAGCCCTCCAGTCTTAAGCGAAGACTTGTCTAGCGAAAAGACTGAAAGAGCCTACGTTAACACCGACCTACGTGGCACTGACGCAGAATTCCAAGCGGTTGTACCTTCTGCTGCTCTGACGCTCCACCAAACCCCTCACTCATCGCTCGACACGTGGCTTCATCAACGGCTCTCTTCATTTGCCGTTTGCGTTTCCTAAAACCATTTCGAAAAACCCTTAAACCCATTTCGCTCCACTGTTCCATCACTTTCTTCGTGCTTGAAAACGCTCTAACTTCCTTCTGCGAAAACTCTCAACGCTCTTCAACGCTCTAGATCACCATCTTCCTCCATCGCCTTCCTGATCATCGAAAGGTACCTACTTTCCTTCATCTGCTGGTTTTTCTTGCATTTTCACCGATTCGCATCATGCTGTAACTACCTGGTGCATACGCTGTGGGTTGTTTTTCCATTTATTCTTTTGCGTAACTTAGGGCTTCGTCAATCGTCGCAACGAACCTACATTCGTTCGTCTTTCACCTTCCTTCTATGATCGAGTCAGCCTTCGTAACCCCCTGATCATTTTTCCTTTCTTCTTCCTTTGCAGCTGCTATCATGACTCACACCAAGATTACCCCGAACCCTCCTCCTTCAGCACGAAACCTTCCTTCACAAGCACACGACCCAACACCAGTTCGTGGCGCTTCGTCTTCGCAGGCTGAGAGGCCTGCGTCTTCCCAACCTGTCCTGGCCCAGGCGACTCCACCTAACGCTGGAGGAGCCCCCGTTCCCCTGCCAGACTTCAAAACTTTGTACCCCTGGGCTAACTCAACCCTTCTGAAAGAGACATCCTCCGTGAACACTGCGGGAGCAGTCTTGCGGCTGACTAAGGGGGACGAGATCTATCAATCGTTTCACAAGGAGCACGACGAGAAGATGATGGTGCTGCCTTGCCCCGCCGACCTGCCCGTGTGTGCTGATGACAAAGTAAGCGCCGACGGGCCCTTCTGCTTTGTCTATACGACTTTGTTCAAGAAGGTCAGGCTCAGGTTCCCTTTCACCCGATTCGAGAGGGAACTTCTTACCGAGCTCAACATTGCTGCCGCCCAGCTCCACCCCAACAGCTGGGCGTTTGTTCGAGCTTTTCAAGTAATGTGCGCCCACCTGGGGTTGCCCGCGTCGGTGGACGTGTTCTTATTCCTTTTCGAAGCCAAGCACCCAGGAGACCGCCTGTGGATCAGCTTGAACGCGATTGCTGGGAGGTCCATTTTTACCATCTTCCAGCAATCGTACAAAGACTGGAAGGGGAAATTCGTCCAAGTACGTGCAAACGACAAGGACACCTCCCTTCTCGATGGCTTCCCCTTGTACTGGGTGGACAAGGGGAAAAAGGAGTCCAAGAGCTGCTTCAGGAGGCCCAGAAGTCCTGATAGCATGGGAGCATTGGACAGAGACCTCTGTCTCTTCTGGAAGAAGGTGGCGGACGCCAATATAACTTTCCTCACCACCACCCTGATATGCTTCGAATTCTACGAATCAACTAGAAATTCGAATAGGTTAGGACATTAAACTCTTGTTCTGATACTGCTTCTTGTTTAGCTATTTCTGGGCGTCTTGTGCGTTATGCACAAGACTTTGGCTTTACTCTTTCTGCACATATCATCTGCTTTGCTGTTTATTACCTTATGCACTTATCTGTTTTCCTTGAGTTAACCCATGCATTTTCGTCCCATGCAGACAACATGTTGCCCAGGAACATGCTCGCCGAACTAAAGGCGCTCGCCCGAAACCACGGGTTGGCGACCGGTTCCCAAACGGTGCCCAACTCGGTGGTGGAGGCCGCCATTGTCCAAGGGCGATCACCACACAAGGAACCCGCCCAACGCAAGAAATTGGTCCTTAAGAGACCTAAAAGGAAAGCCCCTCAAGTCATCCATGAGGAGGAAGAAGAGGATGACGAGGTCACTGAGGATGGCCTCGTTACGAAGAGGAAGAGGGTGGCACCTTCTTCACCACCTGCTCCACCCCCTCTTCCATCCTTAACACCACCATCAACGCCTGCTCCTCCTCCATCATCGCCAACACCACAGGCTCCTTCCTCACCAGTCCAAGCGGTTCAACTGGCCACTGCGCCACCTGCAGCTGAGGCCCAAGAGCCAAATTTCCTGGAGGACCCCCCAAGCGCCTCTACGCCATACGTGTCAGCCGGAGGGGCCCCCCTTCAAACACTTCAGCTGCAGAAAATGCTCCAATCGAGGATGAGGTTGCTCATACCTCTCCGATTCTGATTACCGAATCCCCGATTGCGTCGCCACGCCAGGAAGCAACTACTGAAGAACCTGCTAAGGAAGGTGGCGACGAGAACCCACAACAAGCCCACCTGGCGCCTCTCCAAGCAGCAAACCTTCCTCTTGAGGTCACAAGGATGTGGGAACCTCTAACTGCCAAACTGAAAACCATAGCAGAGGATATCCCAGCGATCATAACCAGGGCTATGGAAGGCTCAACCAGGAGGCTACAAGACGACCTCTTCAACCTCAAAACCGAAAACAGCACCATGAGGATCGAGGTGGAGAAGTTGTCTTTCAGCCTGACGCTTGCAGAAATCGAACACTCCCGAGTGGAGGATGCAATGAATACCGAGCTCAGGCTGGCGCGCAAGGAGGCTACTGACCTTCGCCGCAAAGTTCACGAACTTGCCCAAGAGAAGGTCGAGCTGGAAAGCAAAATTGTGCCTCTTCGCGCCAAGGCGGTCGACCTGGAGGCTCTCATGAAAGCTGACGCCGCTAAGGTGCAAAAACTGGAGCAGAGGTCGATCGACCGAGAGAAACTACTTGGGCAAGTAGAAAAGGCGAGGTAGGACGCCATGGCTGATCTCGTCGAGGCCAACAAAGAGAAGGGAAAGGTGGCTGCTGAGTTGGCCCAAGCACAATCGGAATCCAAGAAGGTTACTGAAGACCTTCTCCAGGCTCAGGAGACCAACGAACAACTCAAAAAACAGGTTGAAGAGCTGGAGCAGCAGAATAAAGAGCTGAAAGAGCAAACTGAAGACCTCAAGAAGCGGATTGAGGAACTTCAGGGGCAAATTGAAGAACTCAAGCTAAACTCTGCTCAGATTCTGGCTGCTGGATTCGAAGCTGCTTGGGAACAATTCGCTTGCCTATTCCCCGACCTGGATCTCAGCCTGGTGTCGCTGAACAACGAAGTAGTAGATGGAAAAGTCGTTCCTGCCGAAGACTAATCAACTTTTCTTCATCTGCTACTTTATTGATTTCCCTTGTATTATTCTGTAAAACTCGTGTATGTGTACCTTTAACAAATACTTATCTTAATGACAAAGTTTGGATATTCCCTCTCCTGACTTCTTTAAGCGCTTTAACCTTCTTTGCATGTTTAACTTTGTCGGATTTAACTTAACGATTTTGCAAACACGACCTTTTGACTTAACTGCTTCGAACCACTTCAAACTCAAGTAATAATCATTTTAACCAACTTGTACTCTTAAGGCAACTAACCTTATCGCAAGAATACCCTTCAAGCAACGAACTGTAACTCAATTATTGGCTCAAACACCGTCCCACTCGACCTGCTTCATCACACAAGCCTTTTAACCTTCTCGCCGCTGTTTGAACTCTTCCCGATCGCCAAGAACTCTTGGTAACATCAGCTTTTCCTAGCCTCATGCTTTGGCAATTGTTTCTTTGCATGGGGGCAGAGACGCCTTTTGGGATCTCTCTTTACCCTCCCGGACTTCAGAACAAAGACCGGCTGACTAGGCGTTCTCTTCGAACCTACCTTAGCCACCTTCCAAACTTCTTCCACCCTCTGCGCCATACCTGAACTCGTTCGAGACGAGAAGGATTTTACCTTGCCTAAGCTCGCATGTAAGCGAGAAGGTCTTTAACTCGCCTGAACTCGCTCATCGGCGAGAAGGTCTTTAACTCGCCTGAACTCACACGACGGCGAGAAGGACTTTAACTGGTGCCTCAACTTGCCCAGGGTGTACATCTCCCCCCCCCCCTGGATGCACTGAGGACCTTTCTCTTTCTCGCCTGCACTCGCTCGACGGCGAGGAGGTCTTTAACTGGCCTTAACTCGCTCGACGGCGAGAAGGACTTTATCTGGTGCCTCAACTTGCCCAGGGTGTACATCTCCTCCCCCCTGGATGCACTGAGGACCTTTCTCTTTCTCGCCTGCACTCGCTCGACGGCGAGGAGGTCTTTATCTTGCCTCAAAACGCGCGAGGGCGTCGAGGTCTTTCATCTGGTGCCTTCGATCGCCGAAAGACGATGAGGACTTTAAAACTTTAACTGGTGCGTCCAATCGCCGAAAAACGATGAGGACTTAAAACTTTTAACTGGTGCCTCCAATCGCCGAAAAACGATGAGGACTTAAAACTTTGACTGAAAGCATGCGATATATCTTTTCTTGCCTTAAATCACTTACAAGTGACAAGGTCTTTCTTCAAAACTTTTGCAAAACAGCAAACATGCAACCAGAAAACGCCTTATACTTCGAAAACTCTTCTTTTATTGGGTGGCCTCATTACAAACCCTCCTTAGGGAAAAAAGAGTGCCCCCTTGAAACTGTTTTAACAGAGACATTGTAATATAACCTTTGTGTTTGTCTTTACTTACAAAGCTCTTAACTATAGTACAACTTCAGGTGTGTGGCGTTCCAGGTGCGAGGAATCGCCCCTCCTTCCAGCGTCTCTAAGCGGTAGGCCCCGTTCCCGAGCGCCTCGGTTATTCTGAACGGTCCAGTCCACTTGGGTGACAATTTATTCTCCATCTCGTACTGGTGGGCCTTCCTCATCACCAGATCGCCTTCTCTAAACTGCCTTGGCATCACCTTTGAGTTGTATCTTCGTTCGATCCTCCTCTTCACCGCCTCAGCCTTCAGTCTCGCCTCTTCCCTGACCTCATCCAGTAGATCCAGGTTCAGCCTTCTCTCTTCATTCGAGTCTTCCTCTACGAAGTTCTGGAATCTCGGCGAGCTCTCCTGGATCTCTACTGGAATCATGGCATCACACCCATAGACCAAGCTGAACGGGGTCTCATGGGTTCCTGACTGCTCGGTGGTGTGGTACGCCCAAACTATACGGGGCACCTCCTCAGCCCAACTTCCCTTGGCTTTCTCAAGCCTTCTCTTCAAACCTCTCAACAACACTCGATTAGCTGACTCCACCTGGCCATTTGTCTGAGGGTGCTCGACGGATGCAAACACTTGTTGAATTCCCACCCCTTCGCAAAGCTTCTTCAACAGGTGGCTTGCAAACTGCGTCCCATTATCTGACACCAGGCGTTTAGGCACCCCAAACCGGCACACGATGTTCTTCCATACAAAACCTTCGATCTTGTGTGCGGTGATCTGGGCCACTGGTTCTGCTTCAATCCACTTGGTGAAATACTCAATCGCCACCACCAAGTACTTCATCTGCCTGATTGCCAGCGGGAAAGGTCCCAGGATGTCGATTCCCCAAGTATGAAACGGCCAAGGGCTATAGATCGACTTCAACTCCTCGGGAGGCGCCTTACGCCAATCGGCGTGCTGCTGGCATTGTTTACAACATTGGGCATATTTCTTGCAATCTTCTCTCATGGATGGCCAGTAGTAGCCTGCACGGAGAGTCCTCGCGGCCAGAGCTCGACCCCCGACGTGGCTTCCGCATATACCTTCGTGGAGCTCCGCCATGATTCTCGTGCACTTCTCGCCGTGTATACATTCCAGGAGCGGGTGAGTGAACCCAAACCTGTACAGATCGCCATCAATCAACGTATACTTGCTGAAATTTTTCTTTACCTTCCTAGCCTCTGTTGGATCCAGCGGGAGGAGGCCATCTGCCAGGCACCGTTTGTACTGTGTTATCCAAGTGTCTGGCTCATGGGTGGTGCAGACCTGCATCACATCCACCTTCTCTCCTCGACATGCTCTAATTCTCGGCGATCTCAGAGTTTCTTGCGTCAAGGACTTATGGCTTCTCGCTGCTCTCTCCGTCGACTTGCTTATTTGAAGGACCAGGTGATCTGCTACAAATGCCCTTGGCGTCTTCAGAGTTTCTTGAATCACCGTCCTCTGCCTACCCCCCTTGCCTGAGCTGGCGAGCTTAGCAAGCAAGTCAGCTCGGGCATTCTGCTCTCTGGGCACATGTACTACTTCAAAAGAGGCAAAGGAACTCTTCAATTCCTGCACATACGCAAAGTAAGCCGCCATTTGTGGATCTTTAGCCTGGAACTCGCCTGTTACTTGCCCTGTGACTAGCAGCGAGTCACTCTTAGCCATCAGCACCCTAGCTCCCATCTCCTTGGCCAGCAAAATTTCGGCGATCAGCGCCTCATACTCTGCTTGATTGTTGCTGGCTTTGAAGGCGAACCTCAGAGATTGTTCGATCAGCACGCCGTTGGGTCCTTCCAATATGACTCCAGCACCGCTGCCTTGCTGGTTCGACGATCCATCCACCGAAAGTACCCAACGGAAATCGTCCCCTTCAACCCGCGTCGCCTCTGATGAGAGTTCAACCACGAAATCTGCAAAGATTTGTCCCTTGATCGGGCCTCGGGGCTCATATTTAATATCAAACTCTGACAACTCCACTGCCCACTTCACCATCCTTCCCGCAACGTCGGGTTTCTTCAAGACCTTCTGGATGGGCAGGTCAGTCATCACCAGTATTGTGAAACTATGGAAGTAGTGGCGCAACCTCCTCGCCGAAAACACCACAGCCAGCGCAGCCTTCTCCAGGGCCTGATATCTCGTTTCTGGGCCCTGCAACACCTTGCTCACAAAATAAATAGGCTTCTGAGCCTGATCTTGATCCTGGGCGAGCACCGCACTCACCGCCCTCTCAGTCACAGCAAAATACAACCTGAGAGGGATTCCCGCCAGTGGTTTGCACAGAACCGGCGGGCTCGCCAGATACTCCTTCAGTTTGACGAAAGCTTCCTCGCACTCTTTCGTCCAAGCAAACTTATTATTGCGCCGCAGACATTGAAAATAGGGATGCCCCTTTTCTCCGCTAGCTGACACGAAGCGAGATAGGGCTGCCATCCGACCTGTTAGCTGCTGGACTTCTTTCACTGTAGCCGGGCTCCTCATCGCCAAGATGGCGGCACACTTGTCTGGGTTGGCTTCTATTCCTCTTTCAGTCAAGAGGAAACCCAAAAACTTTCCAGCCTCCACGCCGAAAATGCATTTTTCCGGATTGAGCTTTAACTTGAACTTGGCGATCGTCGTGAATAATTCTTCCAAGTCTGCCACGTGCTTGCTTTTTTCCTGCGAGGTAACGACCATGTCATCGACGTAAGCTTGCACGTTCCTTCCCAGCATTGGTGCAAGTACTCGATCCATCAGCCTCTGGTACGTGGCCCCCGCGTTCTTCAGCCCAAACGGCATCACCTTATAGCAATAGCACGATCTCTCCGTCATGAAGGCTGTCTTCTCTTCATCCATGGGATGCATCTTGATCTGATTATAGCCTGAGAAGGCATCCAGGAAACTCAGCAACTTGCACCCTGCAGCACTATCAACCAGGGCATCAATGCTTGGTAAAGGATACGAATCCTTCGGGCAAGCTTTGTTCAGGTCGGTGAAATCGACGCGCATGCGCCATTTCTCGTTACTTTTCTTCACCAGCACGACATTTGCCAACCATTCAGGGTACTGGACTTCCCTGATGTGGCCTGCAGTGAGGAGTTTCTGTGTTTCGTCCCTGATCGCCTGCCTCCTCTCCTCGTTGAACTTTCTTCTCCTTTGTCGCACCGGTCTCACCAAATTGTCCATCGCCAGATGATGGCACAAGAAGTCGGGATCAATCCCGGGCATGTCCGAAGCGGACCATGCAAACGCGTCCAGATGCCGCTCAATCACCTTGGCGATCTGGTCCTGGAGATCGACCTCCAGAGATCTTCCGAGCTTGAAGATTTTTCCTCCAATCTCTCTTTCGAGCCACTGCTCGACAGGTTTAGGCCTGGATTCTCTGGCGATCACCGCCCTGGCGATTCCCTGCTCCCTTGCTTCCTCAGGGCGATTCCGCGCCCCTTCCTCCTCCAGGTCAGCATTCCTCTCCCCTAGCCCAGCGTCTACCATCTCTACATCTCTTCCGGCAGCCTCCTCTGTTGCCGTCGATCTGGGCTTCACACCAGGAGGTGGGGTGGTTGTTACATAACTCACTGATCTTTTGTTTTTCAGGCTATTCTCATAGCACCTTTTCGCTTCTTTTTGATCAGACTTGATCGTGATCACCACCCCTTCCATGGATGGCAACTTTACTTTCATGTGCCGAGTCGACGGAATGGCGCCTATCCTGTTAAGCGTGGGCCTTCCCAACAGGATGTTATACGCTGAAGGGGCGTTTACGATGAGGTACTTGATTTTCTCCGTCCTCGACCCAGCCTCATCTGTAAACGTGGTTCTCAGCTCAATGTACCCCCTGACCTCGACCTGGTCGCCAGCGAACCCATATAGACACCCTCCATAGGGCCTTAGCTGGTCAAGGGGCAACTCCAGCTGCGTGAAAGTCGGCCAGAACATCACGTCTGCCGAACTTCCTTGGTCCACCAGAACTCTGTGGACCTTCCTTCCCGCCGTAATCAACGAAATAACTATGGGATCGTTGTCATGAGGCACAACGTCCCGAAGATCCTGCTTTGTGAACGTAATGTCCACTTCCGGCGAGTGATCTTCAAACATGTCCACTGTCATCACCGATCGCGCATACTTTTTCCTCTGCGATGCGGTGCATCCACCACCTGAGAAACCTCCTGCAATGGTGTGGATCTCCCCGTGGATAGGCATCTCGTGTTGCTGGGCTTCTCCACCTGCTGGCTGGGAACTCGACGCTCCCCCCGTCCTTCTGTCCAGCAGATAGTCATTTAGGAAACCGCTCTTAACCAGATCGTTGAGCTGATATCCCAAAGACAAACACGAGTCCAAAGTGTGGCCGAAACACTGGTAGAACTCACACCAGGCGTGATGGAGATCAAGCCCAAGAGAACATGGAGACCACTCATCAAGCTCAAGAAGAGGTGGAGGCACAAATGGAGGACGCCCATGGAGGTCAAAGTCCACCTCAAAGGATTACAAGAAGCATGTTCAAAGCCTTGGGAGCTAGAGGACATTTATTTTCTCTTTTTGTAGTGTCTTTAGTTGAAGGTGCTTAAAGGGAAACCTTAGAAACCTCTTTTGTTATAGCATCTTTTAGGTTTTAGTTAGGAGCTTTAGGGGGGTGTATTAGTAGATAGGTGTAGGAGTAGAATAGGGGGGTGCCAAAGTGAAGGAAAGGATCACACCTTCCTTGCTTTGCATTTTAGCGCCGGTTCTAGCTTGTTTTGGAGGGAATTTTGATTTGTTTTAGCTTTCAATTTTCAGCACCTTAGGCTATAAATAGAGGTGCCTTCCTTGTAAATTTCAGATTTGAATTCATCTAAAGAAACTATACTCAAAATTGGAGTGAGCATTTGGAGAGCTTTTGAGCTTCTACTCTAGTCTTATCTTGAAGGACCATGGTTTCCTCAAGTGGCGGCTTCCACACTCATCTAGGAGCATCCATACTTCTAGTGGCGTGATCATCCAACCTATCTTCCATCTTCATGAGCATTCTCTTCTCCTTCCTTTCTTCTCTTTCAATTACTCTTGTTGTCTTGTGTTCTTGAGCATGTTTTGGTTCGGCTATTCCATTTTCCAGCACATGTGTTCTGTTTTTGTTTTCAATTTCTTTTATGTTCGGTTCTTATGTGTTCTTGCCTAATTTCTGTTCGGTCTTCTCTTTTTATAATTCCTTTGTTGATTCAATTTGACAATATTTGGTTCAACCAAATGAGTTTGGGATTTGGTACTTGTTATTGGTGAGTTCTTGACTTAGAACCATGATCCAACTTCTAAGAAAGTGCCTCTATATTTTCCAGCTCAAGGTGATTCCTCAAAGTGTCAAGAATCTTGTTCTATGTGGCTATTGGAATCACATCATGTGGTATCATGAGTCTTAGGTTCTTCTTGTTTAATTGTTGAGTTGTGTGCACTTTATTTCAAGAGCTCTTTTAATTTCTTGCAATTTAAGTTTCTGTTTTAGAATTTTAATTGAGTACTCTTGCTGTTTTTCTTTTGCTCCAAGTGTTTGTGGAAAGGTTTATGGCACTCATAATTCTTATGAGTATGGTTGCTCTTTTGGAATGGCATTATCCTTCCTAGAGTTTACCTTAAGCTTCCTTTCACTTGTTACAATTTGTGTTGTGTCTTTTAATTTTTGAATCATGTCAAGTTTTGTCTTAGTCATGTTATTCCATATATGTCATTACTTCTAGTAGTACTTTTATTGTTTTGATTGTTTCTTGCTTTGGTGTCATATAAGTTTCTGATTTGATGTTGATCCTTTGTGCATTTTCTTTTTAGAATTGAGTTCATACTTGTATTCTAGACCTATACAAGTTCCAATACATCATTTTCTATTATGTCTTTGCTAGTTCATCATCCTGTTTTTTTATTCCTATTAGGATTCCTCTGTTTCTGGAAAAAGTGCTTACTGTTTTTCCTTATTGCAACTGATTTACGTACTGTAAAATTCTGAAATTCTGGATTTGAGATATTCAAAGTGTTAGAAAAGAATATAAAAAAGAATCATTCAAAAATATGAAGTACACAAAAAATGATAAATAAAATAAAAAAAGTGTACATTCCTGCCGAAAAAAATACGGTAATCTGGCAGTGATTTTAAAAAATTTATTTCTCTCAATTGGCTTACTGTTTTTAATTGATTCCAGTGCCATTTTTGAGTTAACATCTTGAAGTTTCTGTGGTAAAAATTTCATAATCCAGTTCGCTCTACAACGTTCCAGTTAAATCAGTGAATATCAAACACAGTTTGCATAAAAAAAAAAATTTCCAGTAGCTAAATTTTTTTGTTTTCTTCATCTACTCTAGTGATTTTCCTTAGGTATTCTTTTGTGTGCGTACTTTTCTCATTGAGTTCTTTATTTTCTTGATTGTCTTTCATTCTTACTCTTTGAGTTTGTCTTACATATAGTATTCCTTTTGTAATTACCTTTCCTTGCTTCTACCTTTTTCTTGTTTGTCTTTATTGTTTCTTTGGTTTTGTGGTGGTTTGCTCTTAAGATTGGTGTGCTTGCTTTGACATATTTCATTTGAGGATTCCAAGGCCTCAAGATCAGATTGGAGCAAGAACATTATTTCTTTGAGAGTGATATCTTTTTCAGCCTTAATTTCACTTCGGCAGTTTCAATTGCAAAGCTCACTGTTTTTGGCTAATTTTTTAACTTGTTTGGTGTTTTGTGTGTTTGCTGTTTTTAATTACAAATGGCTGGATTTTCAAGTGATGCATCCTACAAGCAGAATTCTCCTTCCAAAGCTTCAATTCTTGGTGAATTACATGAAGCTCAAAGAACAATTAGAAGGTTGGAGGAGAAAATGCAAAAGATGGAGGTCCAACAAACTAGACCATCTCCTTCTATCCATGATGGACATCATTCTCATAGACCATCTTCAAGAGCTTCTTCAAATGATGTTGGCCGTGAAGATGAGCATAGGAGAAGGAGACCTCCACCCCAAGTCCATGGACAAAGACATCATCACCAAGGGGAAAGAATTCAGTACGGCAATGGCTTCTACCATGATGCAAAGTCCAAGCTTCCTTCGGTCAAACTACCTTGTTTTAATGGTTCTAGTGATCCAAATGTGTATTTAGATTGGGAGGCTAAGTGTGAACAAATTTTTGAGATCCATGAGATCCAAGATGAGCATAAGCTCAAGCTAGCCACCCTAGAGTTTAGTGATTATGCCATGAAATGGTGGCATGGGATTGTAAAGGACATTATCTATCACAAGGGTCCTCCCGTGGACTCTTGGAACTCTTTAAAGGATCATATGCGCGCTAGGTTTGTGCCCCCACATTTTAGGAAAGACCTCATGTTGAGACTCCAACGGTTTCAACAAGGCACGCTAAATGTGGATGAATATTATAAGGAGCTTGAGACGCTTGTGCTTAAAATTGAATTAGAAGAAAGTGAAGAAGCCATGATTGCTAGGTTTGTGAGTGGTCTTAGGAAGGATATCCAAGACATTGTTGAGTTACAAGAGTATTCATCATTGGGCTCTTTAGTTCATCTTGCAATGAAGGTGGAAGCCCAGCTTGCTAAGAAAAACTCTTTTAAAAATGCTTCCAATAATGGATACTACTCCAAGTCTTGGAGAAACAAAACTTCTTTTTCTAAACATCCTTCCAAAGATTCTTCTTTCAAACCCAAGGAATCTAAGCCATCAACATCTAGACTTAAGTCTCCCACTAGAACATCTAACACTAAATGCTTTAAATGTATGGGTTATGGTCATATTGCTGCAAATTGTCCTTCCAAACGAAGTATGTACATGCATGAGGGCATTGTAGTTAGTGAGCATGATTCGGATTCTTCAAAGCATTCATTGCATTCTCATGCATCTAGTGAGGAAGAGAGCGAATGTCCACTTGAAGGGGACTTGTTAGTTGTGAGAAGACTTCTTGGACAAGTTTCACAACCTTTTGATGAAAGTCAAAGGGAAAATATTTTCCATACAAGATGTCTTATTCAAAACAACATTTGTTCCTTGATAGTGGATGGGGGTAGTTGTGCAAATGTGGCTAGTACAAGAGTAGTAGATAAACTTGGATTGCCTACTATCTCTCATACAAAGCCCTACAAGTTACAATGGCTTAGTGAAGTAGGAGAAATAATTGTTAATAAACAAGTCCTCATCCATTTCTCCATTGGAAAATACAAAGATGAGGTATTATGTGATGTTGTGCCCATGGAAGCCACTCATGTTCTTTTGGGAAGGCCTTGGCAATTTGATAGAAAAGTTTTACATGATGGCTTTACCAAGAAATTATCTTTTGAATTCCATGGTCACAAGGTTACTTTAAAATCTCTCTCTCCAAGAGAAGTCCATGAGGACCAAGTTATCATGAAGAAAAAGAGGGAGAGTGAAAAAGATAAAAAAGATAAAAAAGATAAGAGTTTTAAGCCTACACTCCTTGTGTCTAGGCGTGACATTGAAAGGGAAATAGTGGCTCATCATCCTCTTTTTTTAGCCATCCCTAGAACTCTTAGCATAGAAACACTTGTTGATAGTCCTCATTGCTTGGAAAATTTGGTAGAAGAGTTCAAAGATGTGTTTCAAGATCCTCCAAATGGACTTCCACCTTTGAGAGGGATTGAGCACCAAATTGATTTGATACCGGGCTCTTCCTTACCAAATCGTCCCGCATATAGGACCAATCCAAGTGAAACCAAGGAAATTCGCCAACAAGTTGAGGCTTTAATTGAGAAAGGGTGGGTGCAAGATAGCATGAGTCCTTGTGCTATGCCTATCATCTTAGTGCCAAAAAAGGATGGCACATGGCGCATGTGTTCGGATTGTAGGGCCATAAATAACATAACCATTAAGTATAGGCATCCCATACCTAGACTAGATGATTTGTTGGATGAATTACATGGTTCAAAAATCTTTTCAAAGATTGATCTTAAAAGCGGCTACAATCAAATCCGTATCAAACCGGGTGATGAATGGAAGACGGCTTTTAAGACCAACTTTGGTTTATATGAGTGGTTAGTTATGCCTTTTGGTTTAACTAATGCACCAAGTACCTTCATGCGCCTCATGCATCATGTTCTTAGACCTTTCATTGGTAACTTTGTTGTGGTTTACTTTGATGACATTCTCATTTATAGCTTATCTTTGAATGACCATAGGTTGCATGTTAGGCAAGTTTTGGAAACCCTTAGGAAGGAACATTTGTATGCTAACCTTGCTAAATGTATGTTTGCTCTTGATCATATAGAATTCCTAGGGTTTGTTGTGAGTTGTAAAGGGGTCCATGTGGACAAAACAAAGGTGGTGGCCATTCAAAATTGGCCTACACCGAAATCTTTGAATGAGGTCCGAAGTTTTCATGGGCTTGCTTCGTTCTATAGAAGATTTGTCCCAAACTTTGGTACCATTGCCGCACCACTCAATGACATAGTGAAAAAGGATGTGGTCTTTCATTGGGGAGAAGCACAACAAAATGCTTTTGATACTTTGAAAGAAAAATTGACTAATGCTCCCATCTTGGCCCTTCCTAATTTCACTAAGACATTTGAGATTGAGTGTGATGCTTCAAGCATAGGTATTGGGGCTGTTCTCCTTCAAGAGGGCCACCCCATCGCCTATTTTAGTGAGAAATTGAAGGGAAGTCATCTCAACTATTCCACCTATGATAAGGAATTATATGCACTTGTTAGGGCTTTGTTTACTTGGCAACACTATCTTTTTCCCAAAGAGTTTGTGATACATAGTGATCATGAATCTCTTAAATATTTGAAAAGCCAAAACAAACTTAACAAGAGGCATGCTAAGTGGGTGGAATTCATTGAGCAATTTCCTTATGTGATCAAACACAAGCAAGGCAAAATAAATATTGTGGCGGATGCTCTTTCTAGAAGATACACCTTGCTAAATCTTTTAACCTCTCAATATCTTGGTTTTGATCACATTAAGGAACTTTATCATGATGACCTTGATTTTTCTCTCCTCTATCAAAAGTGTCTTAAGGGAGGACACAAAGATTTTTTTATTCAAGATGGCTTTCTTTTTAAGGGAAAACGTCTTTGTGTTCCCCAATGCTCTATTAGATTATCTCTTGTTAGAGAAGCTCATGAGGGGGGCTTAATGGGTCATTTTGGGGTTGCTAAAACTTTGGATGTGTTGCATGAACATTTCTTTTGGCCTCATATGCATAAGCATGTTCATAGTTTGTGTGATAAATGCATAGCTTGCCGCAAAGCTAAATCTAAAATGCATCCCCATGGTCTTTATACTCCTCTTCCTATCCCTTCCATGCCTTGGGTAGATATATCTATGGATTTCATCTTAGGCTTACCCAAGACATCAAAGGGAAAGGACTCCATTTTTGTGGTAGTGGATCGTTTTTCAAAGATGGCTCACTTTATTCCTTGCCACAAAGTGGATGATGCATGCCACATTGCAAACCTCTTCTTCCAAGAAGTGGTTCGCTTGCATGGGATTCCTAGGTCTATAGTGTCCGATAGAGATCCTAAGTTCTTGAGTCACTTTTGGAAGACCTTGTGGGGCAAGCTTGGAACTAAGCTTTTATTTTCTACCACTTGCCACCCACAAACTGATGGTCAAACCGAGGTGGTGAATAGAACTTTAGGACAACTATTGAGATGCTTTATTTCGGGGAATCCTAGAGTGTGGGAGAATTTACTACCCCATGTTGAGTTTGCATATAACCGAGTAGTAAATTCTACCACCTCCCATTCTCCTTTTGAGGTGGTCTATGGGTTTAATCCCCTAACACCTCTTGATCTTCTTCCTATTCCCCTTCTTGACGATGTCTTGTGCAAAGATGGGGATGAAAAGGCTTCTTTTGTGAAAACTTTGCATAAAGACATCAAGAAGAGAATTGAGAAGAAGGTTGGCAAGTATGCTGAACTTGCCAATAAAAGGAGAAAAGCATTGTTGTTTGATGAGGGCGATTGGGTTTGGCTTCACTTGAGGAAGGATCGTTTTCCTACTCAAAGGAAGTCCAAACTAATGCCTCGAGGGGATGGACCTTTCCAAGTCCTCAAGAGGATTAATGACAATGCTTATGAGTTAGATATGCCTGATACATTCTTAGGTAGTCATACTTTTAATGTCAGCGATCTAACTCCTTTTTCTGTAGGTCTCCAGAATTCGTGGTCGAATTCTCTCCAACTCGGGGAGTATGATGGAGATCAAGCCCAAGAGAACATGGAGACCACTCATCAAGCTCAAGAAGAGGTGGAGGCACAAATGGAGGACGCCCATGAAGGTCAAAGTCCACCTCAAAGGATTACAAGAAGCATGTTCAAAGCCTTGGGAGCTAGAGGACATTTATTTTCTCTTTTTGTAGTGTCTTTAGTTGAAGGTGCTTAGAGGGAAACCTTAGAAACCTCTTTTGTTATAGCATCTTTTAGGTTTTAGTTAGGAGCTTTAGGGGGGTGTATTAGTAGATAGGTGTAGGAGTAGAATAGGGGGGTGCCAAAGTGAAGGAAAGGATCACACCTTCCTTGCTTTGCATTTTAGCGCCGGTTCTAGCTTGTTTTGGAGGGAATTTTGATTTGTTTTAGCTTTCAATTTTCAGCACCTTAGGCTATAAATAGAGGTGCCTTCCTTGTAAATTTCAGATTTGAATTCATCTAAAGAAACTATACTCAAAATTGGAGTGAGCATTTGGAGAGCTTTTGAGCTTCTACTCTAGTCTTATCTTGAAGGACCATGGTTTCCTCAAGTGGCGGCTTCCACACTCATCTAGGAGCATCCATACTTCTAGTGGCGTGATCATCCAACCTATCTTCCATCTTCATGAGCATTCTCTTCTCCTTCCTTTCTTCTCTTTCAATTACTCTTGTTGTCTTGTGTTCTTGAGCATGTTTTGGTTCGGCTATTCCATTTTCCAGCACATGTGTTCTGTTTTTGTTTTCAATTCCTTTTATGTTCGGTTCTTATGTGTTCTTGCCTAATTTCTGTTCGGTCTTCTCTTTTTATAATTCCTTTGTTGATTCAATTTGACAATATTTGGTTCAACCAAATGAGTTTGGGATTTGGTACTTGTTATTGGTGAGTTCTTGACTTAGAACCATGATCCAACTTCTAAGAAAGTGCCTCTATATTTTCCAGCTCAAGGTGATTCCTCAAAGTGTCAAGAATCTTGTTCTATGTGGCTATTGGAATCACATCAAGGCGTCCGGCTTTGACCCCAGCACCTTGTCGCCCACCTTTTCAGGCGCTTTTTCAACGTAGCAGATATGTTAGGAATGGCGATCAGGTCCGCTAGTCCCATGACAAATTTGTGCTTAGGCGGGCGATTGTATTCCCGGCGTGCTGGTTGCTGGCGTGCTTGGCTTCTTCCCTTGTTTCTCCTATCGTAAGGATGGTGAGCCCTTTGGTCTTTCCTGGCCGCCGCCGCCGTTTCCAGCACCCTCTGCGGCTGGATCCTGGTCTGGGCGCGTGGCCTGGCGGGAGCCACGCTGCCTCTTTTCTCGGCGACTTCACTTTCGTCGGCGATGTGAGCCACCGCAAGTCGCCTGACTTCAGCAAATGTCGCGGGGTGAGCCCTGATCAAGGCCTCGCAGAATGGTCCTGGCTGCACGCCCTTCTTGAATGCATAGACCAGTATTTCTTCATCCTTGGCTGGCGATCTGACCATCTGCGCCCCAAAGCGATTCAGGTAGTCTCTGAGGGACTCTCCCTGGTACTGCCTTATATCGAACAGATCATAAGACACCCTGGGCGGTGCCTTATTCACGATGTACTGCTCGACAAAGATCTTCGAGAACTGTTGAAAATTGGTTATGTGGCCGTTAGGCAGGCTCACAAGCCACTCCATCGCCGTTCCCTGGAGCGTACTCACGAACATCTTGCAGTAGACGGCGTCTGACCCTCCCGACAGCATCATCTGTGTATGGAACGTGGTCAGATGAGCCTCTGGATCCTCCACGCCGGTAAAGACAGCCTTAACCGGAACCACGCTTGTGGGAATTGGCGTGTCGGTAATCGCCTGAACGAAAGGCATTGGGAAAACACGAGGTGGCGTCGACGGCGCCACCTCTTCAACGGAAGAACGTCCTTGCTGCTCCTGAAGAGCTCGACGCAGCTCCTCAGTCACCTTGCTAAGCTCCTCGTTCCTGGCGCGAGAGGCGACCAGGTCCTCATGTATTCTCGCCTGCTCTACGCGCGAGGCTTCCACAGTTGCCTGCAACGAGCGCGTCATCTCTGCCATCTGCGCCATGGTCATGGCGGCGTCGCCTTCAGCAGCGACAGGCGCCACGGGACTTGAACGATTGCTTCTCATTTTTCTCATTAACTTCAGCGAATCACAGGAATGCAACGAACAACACTTCAGCCACGATCGAATCAGCGATCAATCGGAGAAAATAGCGCGAAACTTGCGCAAGAAAACTCAAGAACACCGTAAGCCTTCAAAGAAAACCACAACTTCACCAGAAACCAACGCTTCCCCGCGGACAACCAAACGAACGAAAGAACCCGAACCTCCACCGAACAGATTGCGCGTAAGCAGCAGACAACCTCACTCCACCGATCGAAAAGCCAAACGAACGGTACAAAACGCAAATTCACCGAGCGAAACTCAAACAAACAACGAACGATGGTTGCACCAGCACACAACCACGCAGAAAACTTCGAAAACCTCCAAGAACTCACGCTGTGGATGGGAGCAAGCTTTACACGGCCCCACGGTGGGCGCCTGATGATCCTGCCTGTTGACCGGAACGCTGGAAACTGCCTCGTCAAAGGATCGACGTGCACACTGCTTCTCACTTCCGTTCCTCTCCGGGATCTACCTCAAGAACCTGCAAAGAAACAGAGCGGCGCCGCTGCGACCGATCGCACTCCAACGCTAAAGTCAGTGACGGTATCACCAAAAACTAAGAGAACAAGAACCGTGCAAATCCTCTCTCACAGTCAGCTCTATCACTCGCAAGCGTAAAGTCTATAAACTGAACGTGCGTACCTCAGAAAGTTTGTTAAGAACTCTTATATACCTGGTAGCTTTCTCTCTCCTGGCAGTTACAGACTTGGACACGTGGCTCGCATCCAACTGTACACGTGCCATCATCTGGAGGCTCCCTGACTTGGCGCTGCTTCTACTCTCATTTTGGCTAAGTTACTTATGCATGGTACTGCCCAGTGCATAGCTAACTTGGGAGTGCGATCTCTACTGGAACTGGCGAGTTAGGGGCCTTCATACACCTTCCCTGTGGTCTCGCCGGCCGCCTTCATAATCTGCTTCTCCTTCATCTTCGGCGATGTGCTCGCTCTGGCGATCTCCAATGACTAGGTCGCCTGAATCTACATCTGGCGACTTCATCTTTAACCTGGCGATCGCCGATTCTGGTAAGCTGGAAATCGGAACACGCCAACTCAACAACCGGCGACTACACGAGCCCCCCGACTTCCTTCCCTCTTGCCAACCTGGCGCCTTGCAAACACGCCTATACTGTAGCAGGTGCCACGTCATCACACCCGACCACCAGGGCGGTACAAACCTGATGAGAATCAAATAAAGGAGGCTTTTATTAATGGAGGAAGAGGACATCCACCCTCACATTTGAAGTTCTTCCTTCTAGTCTTCTCAAAATTAAAAGAAGACATAAAATAAAGATGAGGCCCAAGCCCAAAGCCCAAGCCCAAGCCCAAGAAGGCCAAAGCCCAAAGAGCCCAAGTCCATCCCATGAGGGGCAAGGCCAAGCTTTGAAATACTCTTGTATAGTTTTAGGAGGTGTGGTTATTAAATAAAGGAGTGTGAAAATGTAAAATAAAGTCACATTACCCATGTGACTTAGGAGAGTGGTGTAGGTGTAGTTTTTGGGAGGTGTCATAGTAGAAAAAGGTCACACCTCCCATGTGACTTGTTTTTGGTGGGAATTTCAAATGAGTTTATTTGAAATTTTCCACCTATTTTTCAGCACCTTAGGCTATAAATAGAGGTGCTTCCTTTGTAAAATGCAGATTGGAATTAATCTAAAGAAACTATACTCAAAATTGGAGTGAGCATTTGGAGAGCTTTTGAGCCTTCTTCTCTAGTCTTATCTTGAAGGATCATGGTTTCCTCAAGTGGCGGCTTGCACACTCATCTAGGAGCATCCATACTTATAGTGGCGTGATCATCCAACCATTCTTCCATCTTCATGAGCATTCTCTTCTCCTTCCTTTCTTCTCTTGTTAATTTCCTTGTCTTAGCTTGTTTTCTAGTTGTTTTGGTTCGGCAATTTCAACTTGTTTTGTGTAGCTATGGTTCATTTGTGTTCTTGGCTGTTTTTCATCTTTTCTTCTTCAATTCCAACAATTTGATTCGGTTCCTTACTGTTTTGTGTTGTTAATTAGTGTTTTTGCCTTTCCTCCATCTCTTTTGGTTCAATTTGACAATATGTGGAACATCCAAATGAGTTTGGGATTTGGTACTAGTTTTTTGGTGAGTTCTTGTCTTAGAACAATGATCCAACTCTAAGAAAAATGCCTCATTAATGTCCAGCTCTAGGTGATTCCTAAGAATGTCAAGAATCATTCTCCATATGGCTAGTGGAATCACATCAAAACCGCTCGAGGCATTTCAAGTACCTTAAACGCTCGAAACATAAACTTTAACTTAAATAACTTTAATTACCTTGTACCCGAAACATTGATGTTTCTGTTTTGACTTGGCTGGTATTACACGTGGAGGGCCTCAAAGCACCGTGACCCCACTTGGGGGTATTTTCCCGTGTGAGTCCTCCTACCTAGGAGTGCATCTGCGCAAGGGGTGACTTTTTGGGTGCCAACTCATCCCCCCAAGCCTCTAGTCACTCGCTTTGAGAGCGTATCTACCTTCCTCTCGTACCCCAGACCTGGCTACCCCTGGGCGTGACCCTTCTCACGAGTCGTAACTATCCCAAGGGCTTCTCTGGGGCGCCATGGGCACATCACGAGTCAGATTGCTCTCCACTGGCACTATTACTATGGCCTTGAAGCCACCTTTCTCTTCTCTTTAATGCTACCCTGGGTTATCGGGGTTTGAGGTCTTCCCACGGCGTCACCCCCTCCATGGTCTTTCCTACCCATGGGTATCGGGGAGCAACACTGCGATTGCCTTGCTTTTGTGACATTTTACCTTGGCGACGCCCCGCCTGGGCGATGCTTGCACTTGGCGTCGCCTCACCTGGCGACGCCTTATGTTGACTTTGACCTCGACATTGACTTTGACCTTGACTTTGTCAACGCCCGGATACGGGGCGGTACAGCTAGGTTTTTTCTCTCTCCAAGCCGTTATGCTTTTGGACGTGTGGCCCGCATCCAGCCCTGCACGTGTCGCCATCTGGGCTGGGATGGCAGGTAGCACCCAGCCCTACACGTGTCATCATCTGAGCTAGGATAACTCGAGCGTCACTTCTTTATTTCTCCTAGCCCTACACGTGTCATCACCTGGGTTGGAGTAACTGAGAGCATCAAACCCTACACGTGTCGTCATCTGGGCTGGGGCAACTTGAACGCCACTTTTGCATAGTAGCAAGTCGCGCGGCTAAGTCCTCAACTCAAGGAGTAAACTAACACGTGACATGCTCTAGAGCACCACCCGACAAGGCGAGTATCGAGTGCAGCAAAGTGCACCATCTCTGTGATATCGCTTGTCTCTAATAGCACCCTCCTTACCGCTGCGCCATGTGTGTTCTAGCTGAGGAAACCTTGCCATCAACGAATGTCCACTCTGGGAATCCCGTCGCTGATAGGCGAGCTGTCCCCTCAACCCAAACACCCTTCACGCCCCATGCTGGCGCAACAATCGCCTCACTGGAGTTGTACACTTGAACTTACAACTCTGGGCCTTCACCAGCTTCAATCTGAGCTTGTCGGAAGATCTGGCGACGTGCTTCCTGCGGCGACGTCGAGCTACACGATCGGCAATCGCCAAATACGTTGATGACGAGCTAACCCGGCGACAACCAGGCATGTTCATCGCAGAACGCCAGTTCCATGAACCGGCGACCACGCTCACCTCTAAACCATCCATCTTTTCTTGCCTACGTGTTCCACTGAGCTCGCCCCCACCTAGGCACGTGCAAGACACGTCATCACACCCGATGACCTGGTCGGTAAAAAAATAAAATGATACATAGGATACCTGGTTCCATTAGGTCGGTCTTGGGTAGTGGTCGAATGATTGGCTTGGGATTCTGTTACGTAGTCTTGAAGCCAGGAAGGTGGGATTGATGTGCGAATGGATCGTCGAACAAGAAGGTCGGTTGAAGAAGGTTCGGTAATGGTGTTAGACTTCCTGGCGTTGGCATGAGAGAAGAAGGTTGGTCTGCTGTAGACACTACAAGAAAAATCCATTTTAGCTTCCAATAAAAAGTGAGGGCTATAAAAAAGAAGCCACTAGCAAGGGTGAAGTCTACTCAAGTTGGACACAAAAATAAATGTCAAACATTGTGTCCATAATGGAGACCTTTAACTCACACTAAAAATTATTAAAATAATAATAATAAGTTAGTGTTCCGTCCGGTTGACCTGGGACGTCTTCGTGCGCGACCTCAACCGTCAGCTAGGGACTCCTTCCCACTGGATACCTGTGTAATCCTGCAAAGAAGGACCAAAGGGCGCCCTAGCGGCCGTTTGCACTCCGACGCTCAAGTCAGCCAGCAAGAAACACCAAAAACTATGCACCTCCGTATCGGAGCACCGCGTATGGCACTCTGAAGGTGGTTAAAAGAAACTGTGTTTAGTGTCTATTTCTCCTTCTAGCAAAAATCTTTCCCTAGTCCCTTGTGCCTAACCTCAAGGCTCGAGCAAGAAACTAGAGAGTTTCTGGGAAATTTGCCAAAAGTTCCAACCCTGTTTCCAACATTCTCCGTGCTATTTAAACTGCCCAAGCATTCAAAGCGCCTTAAAGCGCTTTTAATCACAAAACGTAACGCGCTCAATTAACGCGTCTAATTAGAAAACGTAGCGCATTTAAGACGTTGAAACGCTTGGGAGCCTTTATAGTACCTGAAACGCTCGAAACAGAAATTGTATTGAATGACTTTAATTACCTGGTACCTGACTGAAGGGTGTTTCTATTCTGACCTGGCTGTCGTACACGTGGAGGGCCTCACAACGCCATGACCCCATCTGGGGACGTTTCTACGTGTGAGTCCTCCTGCCTGGGAGTGCTACTGCGCAAGGGGTGACTTTTTGGGTGCCAACTCATGCCCCAATCATCTAGTCACTCACTTTGAGAGCGTATCTGCCTTCCTCTCGTACCCTGCACCTGGCTACCTTGGGCGTGACCCTCCCCTTGAGTCGTATCTGTCCCAAAGGCGTCTCTAGGGCGGCAGGGGTACTTCACGAGTCGGGCTGCCCTACACTGGTGCTGTCACTATGGCCTTGAAGCCACCTTTTCCTTCTCTTTATCACTATTCCCTGGTTATCAGGGGTTAGAGGCCTTTCCACGGCGTCGCCCCCTCCATGGTCTTTCCTACCCATGGGTGTCGAGGAGTGGCGCTGCGGTCACCTTGCTCTTGAGTCATTCCACCTTGGCGACACCCTGCTAGGCGACGCCTTATCTTGGCGACGCCCTTCTAGGCGACGCCTTATCTCGGCGATGCTTCCTCTTGGCGACGCTTCCTCTTGGCGACGCCTGTCCTTGGCGTCACCCCACCTGGGCGACGCCTTACGTTGACTTTGACCTCGACGCTGACTTTGACCTTGACTTCGTCAACGCCCGAGTACGGGACGGTACACAAGCCCCCCAGTCTTAAGCTGATGAATTGTCTTCAGCGAAAAGACTGAGGCCTCGCCCACGCCATCTACGTGGCACCTGGTGATGTGTCATTCTTTCTGACGTGGCAACCTTGAAGACATTGACGTGACACTCTCTGAACCCTTGGGGTGTCCTTAATGGCTGATTGGACATCCTCTGAAACGGGAAAACAACACTTTTTGGGCCACGCTTAATCGCGTGCCACGTGGTTCGTTCCGCCTTCGTATCTATGAGGCCTCTGCTTCGTGAAGGCGTCAGTGGCTTTGCCGTTATTGTAACGCAAAAATAAAGGCATACTCCAGGCCCCAAATGTTCGGGATAAGGCCACACACCAATGCCCACACCCACGGAGAGGCTTGCCTAACGGCGCCGTATCGTCCGTGGGGTGTCTCCAACTCCTAAGCGGCCTGTCCCCTGATTCTCGGTGCCTGGCGCCCACGCCTGAGACCAATGCCCACACCCACGGAGAGGCTTGCCTAACGGCGCCGTATCGTCCGTGGGGTGTCTCCAACTCCTAAGCGGCCTATCCCCTGATTCTCGGTGCCTGGCACCCACGCCTGAGGAGAGGCCTGCTACCGTAGCGTCGTATCGTCCTCAGGGTGTCTAAAAACGCCAGTCGCTAGAAAAGCTCAAAGCCCACCAGGGGTCGTTCCCTCCACGGTCTTTCCTCCCCATGGGTATCGGGGAACGGCCCTGCCAGCAATTCACCCAGCCTTTGGCGATCTCGCCTCCCTCCGCAGTCTTTCCTACCTGCGGGTATCGGGGAGGCGACGCCGCTAGTGATTAGCTTTGACTCCTTCGATTTCGTCTCCCTCCACAGTCTTTCCTACCTATGGGTATCGGGGATGTGAAGCTGTTGATACTTATATTGACGACAATGGTAATACCTTCTACTTTGGCTACGCTTTCTCTTGGTAACGCCCTCTCTCTTGGCGACGCCACCCCTCAAGGCGACGCCCTCTTGTATGGGCGACGCCCTCGATGTCTCATGGTGGCAACGCCCTCTGCACCTTCCACTGGCGACGTTCGGGGCGGCTAAACCGTTGACTTTACTTCGACGTCAGTTTTGCCTTTGGCTCAGGTCGACGCCCGGGGTGGCGAGGGACCCTGGGTCTCGCCCCTGCCGTCCACGTGGCACTCTTCGTATGGCTGACGGGACGTTCCCCCACTTGATTAGGTTCTGACACCTCCTGAGTCTCTGATCCATTCTCGACGACGTGTCGTACCCCTGAGCATTCTGTCGATACGACGTTTTGTGATTGTTAACCAGTGGTGCCAGGACCATCCTCTCATTTTCTGTCACGTGGCTTAGTTGCATGGTTTACCCATTCACGTCGTTTGGCGCTCTAACCGTAATATTTAATTCTTCAAAATCTTGAAACTGCCTTCATCATCTCTGTGCCTTCGCGACATTCTTACGCCATCTTCCTCCTCTCAAAGAGCCACTCTGGTGTCCTTTCTGACCAACGTATTACCCCGCCTTTCCAGTGAACCATCTTCTTTCGACCCTACAACTCTCTTTCCGCCACTGTTCCGTCATGTCTTCTCACATTCCTTTCCCCAGGGTTAACCATAAATATCTGTATCCCTGGGCTTCAAGCGAGCTTCTGGATGAGTGCTCCTGCCTTCTTTCCACCCTGGCCATCAGGAAACACAAAGGAGAGTCGTGCTCTTATAATCACCGTGCTTTCGCGAGGAGGCATGACGATGACATCACCGTGCTCCCTTGCACCCTGGGGGAGCCGGTGTGTGGGGACGAACGCGCCAACAACGGGATTCCTTTCTTTTACTTCTATCAGGTGGTGTTCCAAATCGTTGGCGTACGTCTGCCCTTCTCCAGGTTCAAGAGGGAACTTCTGACGGAGATAAACGCTGCACCAGCCCAACTGTACCCCAACAGCTGGGCCTTTGTTAAGGCCTTTGACGTACTGTTCGGGTTTTTGGGGTGTGCGCCCTCGGTTGAGATCTTTCTTCACTTTTTCGAGGTGAAGCGTCAAAGGAACAACCTCTGGGTGACCCTCAGCAACGTTCCTGGTAGGGTTCTGCTGACTCCCTTCCAAAGCTCCTTCACGGGGTGGAAGGGTAGGTTCTTCAAGATCTGCTGTTCTGATATCGTGCCTTCCGCCATGGATGGGTTCCCGCTGTACTGGGTGAGGGAGGCACGAGCCCTCAAGTCCAAACCCTTCAAGAAACTAAGCCCGAACGACCAAATTGCGTGCCGGATCCTGGCTGAGGCGGGGGTTTTGACTCCGCCACCCTGATCAGTTTGGAGTTCAACGCCGGATTCCTAGAGAAGTACATATGTACGAGTGGCTATCTCAGAAACTTCTGCTTCTTACGTTCATTAGATCTCTACGTGGTCTAACTCATGGTGTCCTCACTGTTCTTGTTTCCCTTGGTGCAGGTTCGAAGATAGACCCCCAGCGGAGGTCACAGCTCACCCAGGCGTTGAGGGCTGAGACTGAAGCGTCGTCCTCCTCCCTGCCGAGGTCTGAAGGCCACTGAAGAGTAGTTCGTTTGTATTTTTTCTTTTCCTGTATGAGCACTGGGCCTGTGATGTCTGCCCTATTCACCTTGCTCCCGTTCCTTTCGATCATACATGTAAATTTGACTTCATTGTGCCATGCTTGATTTCTTTAACGCTGTTTACCTTTGCACACGCTTCATACACTGCGCGTTTTTCCTCTGCCACCTTTCTTGGCGGCGCCTTCTTTCTTGGCGACGCCTTCTTTCTTGGCGACTGGCGACGCTCCCCTTTGGCGGCGCCTTCTTTCTTGGCGACGCCTTCTTTCTTGGTGATGCGTATGCTTGCCGATGCCTGTCATTACTTTGAAAGGGAAAAAGATAAAGACCAAAACCAAGACAAAGGTTTTTCCTCAAACTTCTTTTCCTTTTTTATTTGGGTGACCTCGTTAAAAAACCCCCGAGAGGGAAAAAGAGTGTCCCCTTCAACTAAATTGTTACATGGCTGCTTACATAAGTCAACTAAAATAAAATTTTAAGCTGGCTGCATTCCAACTGCGTGGGATGGGACCCCCATTCAATGTCTCTAGGTTGTAAGAACCGTTGCCCTTAGCTTCGGTAATTCTGAAGGGTCCGGTCCACTTGGGAGACAGCTTATTCTCCAGCTCGTATGGATGAGCCTTCCTCACAACTAGGTCGCCAATCTGGAACTGTCGTGGCTTTACCTTAGAGCTATATTGTCGCTCTACCCTTCTCTTTACGGCTTCGGCCTTTATTCTGGCCTCCTCCCTGGCTTCGTCCAGTAGGTCCAGGTTCACCCTCCTTTCTTCGTTGGATTCTTCCGCCACAAAATTTTGGAAACGTGGTGAGCTTTCGTGAATCTCAACTGGGATCATTGTGTCCGACCCATACACTAAGCTGAAAGACGTCTCCATGGTGGACGATTGGGGCGTGGTGTGGTATGCCAGCACGATCCTTGGCACTTCCTCCGCCCACGCTCCTTTGGCCTTTTCTAGCCTTCTCTTTAGCCCCCTCAGCAAGACTATGTTTGCTTACTCTACCTGCCCATTAGTTTGGGGGTGTTCAACTGATGCGAACACGTGCTTGATGCCTACCTCAGCACACAGGTTTCTCAACTGCTGACTGGCGAACTGGGTTCCGTTATCGGATATCAGCCGCTTAGGTACGCCGAAACGGCACACAATATTCTTCCACACAAAGTGTTGGACTTTGTGCGCAGTGATCTGGGCCACGGGCTCCGCCTCTATCCACTTGGTGAAGTACTCTATGGCAACGATCAGGTACTTCATCTGCCTTATCGCCAGCGGAAACGGACCTAGGATGTCGATCCCCCAGGTATGGAAAGGCCATGGGCTGTATATTGATCGCAGCTCCTTGTGCCACTCTGCGTGTTTTTGGCATTGCTTACAACGCTGGGCGTGTCGCACGCAATCTTCCTTTACTGTTGGCCAATAAAAACCCGCGCGCACTACCTTAGAAGCTAAGGACCTTCCGCCTACATGGCTCCCACAAATGCCTTCGTGGAGCTCCGCCATTATTCTGGTATACTCGTCGCCGCTTACGCATGTTAAGATAGGGTGAGTGAAACCGTGCCTAAATAACACTCCGTCTACCATGGTGTACCTTGCAGCATTTCTCTTAACCTTCTTACCTTCTTCAGGCTCCACTGGGAGAACCCCATCCGCTAGGTACCTCCAGTATGGCGTCATCCAGGTGTCTCCTTCGGCTAAAACATGTATCTGCGCTCGCCTCCCTCCTTCGGGCGTGTCCGTGTATACGGTAATGTGAGGCGCCTTCAACGTATCTTGAGTCAAGGAGCGATGACTCCTTGGCCTTCCTCTCGTGGTGCTTATATGGAGGACATCCACCCTGTTATCCTCTATGAATTTCCTCGGAACCTTAAGCGTCTCTTGGATTACAGTCTTCTGCCTGCCCCCCTTGCCTGAGCTGGCCAGCTTGGCGAGCAGGTCGGCTCTGGCATTCTGCTCCCTTGGGACATGCACCAGCTCAAGAGCACTAAAGGCTCCCTTTAGCGATTCGACGTACCTTAAATATGCCGCCATCTGCGGGTCTTTTCCCTGGAACTCACCCAACACTTGCCCCGTAACCAGTTGGGAGTCACTCTTCACTAATAGGTTCCGCGCGCCCATTTCCTTGGCTAAGAGCATTCCTGCAATCAGGGCTTCATACTCAGCCTGATTATTACTGGCTTTGAAAGCGAAGCGCAGGGCCTGCTCGATCAGTACACCGTCTGGTCCTTCCAAGACTATTCCCGCACCATTTCCTTGTTGGTTGGAAGAGCCATCCACTGAGAGCGACCACTGTGAGCCTGCCTCCACCTCCTGTTCGCCTCCGGGCGAGAGTTCTGCCACGAAATCTGCGTATACCTGCCCTTTGATGGACCCTCTAGGCTCATACTGGATATCGAATTCTGAAAGTTCCACTGCCCAGCGCACCATCCTTCCCGCCACGTTAGGCTTTTGCAGCACCTTCTGTATAGGGAGGTTGGTCATCACTATCACCGTAAAGCTGTGGAAGTAATGACGGAGCCTCCTGACTGAGAACACCACTGCTAACGCTGCCTTCTCCAGCGCCTGGTATATTGTCTCAGCGCCTTGTAACGCCTTGCTCACGAAATAGATGGGCTTTTGACTTTGGTCCTACTCTTGGATTAACACAGAGCTGATAGCCCGCTCCGTTACCGTGAAATATAGCCGGAGGGGCACACCTGTTACTGGTTTGCAGAGGACCGGTGGCGTCGCCAAGTACTCCTTTAACTTAATGAAAGTCGCTTCGCATTCGTCAGTCCATGCAAAGCGACTATTTCTCTTGAGGCACTGGAAATACGGGTGCCCCTTCTCTCCCCCGGCGGAAACAAACCTTGAGAGCGCCGCAATCCGCCCTGTCAGCTGCTGCACTTCCTTTACTGACGTTGGGCTTCGCATGGCGATGATCATCGCGCACTTATCGGGGTTCGCCTCTATCCCCCTTTCTGTGAGCATGAAACCCAAGAACTTACCGGCCTCTACCCCGAAAACACACTTCTCGGGGTTTAGCTTGAAGCGGTACTTGGATATTGTGACGAACAATTCCTCCAGGTCCGCCATGTGCTGTGCCCTATCCTGCGACGCCACCACCATGTCATCCACGTAGGCGTACACATTCCTCCCTAGCATGCGCGCCAGGACCTTGTCCATTATCCTTTGGTATGTGGCGACCGCATTCGTCAAGACGAAGGGCATCACCTTGTAACAGTAACTGCTAGTTTCCGTCATGAATGCGGTTTTGCTTTCATCCCTCGGGTGCATTTTAATTTGGTTGTACCCCGAGAACGCATCCAGGAAACTTAGCACCTTGCAGCCGGAGACGCTATCTACCAACGCGTCAATGCTGGGCAGCGGGTACGAATCCTTCGGGCACGCCTTGTTTAGGTCAGTGAAGTCCACGCACATCCTCCACTTCCCATTCGCCTTCTTTACTAGAACGACGTTGGCTAGCCACTCGGGGTATTGGATTTCCCTGACGTGGCCAGCCTTCAGCAGCTTCTGCGTTTCTTCGCGTACCACCAGCTGCCTCTCCTCATGGAATTTTCTCCTCCTTTGGCGCACGGGGCGAACCGTGGCGTCCATGCTGAGGTGATGACATAAGAAATCGGGGTCGATGCCGGGCATGTCCGAGGCAGACCACGCGAAGGCGTCCAAATGGCGTGAGATCACCTCTGCCACCGCCTCCTGCTCTTCTTGGCTCAGCAGACGCCCTAGTTTAAACGTCTTGCCGCCAATGTTCCTATCCACCACGTTAGTCGCTTGTTGGTCCCTGCTATTATCCTGAATGGGCGTCGCCTCTACCGCTGGCGCCGTGTGGTCGGGATCCTCCCCCATGAGGGTGTCTTCTTCGGGCATCGCCCTCACGGGCGTGGCCTCCACAGGCGTTGACCCGGAGGGCGTCGCCTCTATCATTGTCACGTCGACACTTGGCGGATGCTCAAACACCATGAACATGCTTTTCCTCGATTTTAGGCTGTTTTCATAGCACTTCCGCGCTTCCTTCTGATTTGACTTGATAACTATTACCTTGCCGCTGAGGTCGGGTAGCTTCATCTTCATATGACGCGTGGAGGATACTGCGTTTTGCCTATTCAGCGCCGGTCTCCCTAACAAGATGTTGTAGGCGGAATGGGCGTTTACGACCAAGTATCGTATGCTTTCAGTGCGCGAGGCTTCTCCATCTGTGAATGTCGTCCTTAATTCCAAGTAGCCTCGGACCTCCACTTGGTTGTCTGCGAACCCATATAGGCAGCCTGTGTAGGGCCTTAGAAGATCAAGGGACAAACGCAACTTGTTGAACGTCGACAAAAACATGACGTCTGCAGAGCTCCCTTGGTCGACAAGGACTCTGTGTACCTTACGACCCGCTGTGACGACTAAGATGACTACGGGGTCGTTGTCGTGGGGCACAACGTCTCGGAGATCCCCCCTTGTGAACACGAGGTCTGACTCCCATGGCTCACCCGAGATATTCTCTTCAACTGAGTTAACCCCCCTCGCGTACTTCTTCCTTTGGGAGGCGGTGGGTCCGCCCTCAGAGAATCCTCTGGCGATGGTATGGACCTCGCCGAGCACGGGCATCTCATGCGCCTGTTCTTCTGTGGGCGCCGGCAGGGTGGGTGTCTCGGCGGGTTCCGTAACATAATCCTTCAGGAAACCGCTTCTCACAAGTTCTTCTAACTGATACCCCAACGACAGGCAGTTGTCGATGTGATGACCAAAAGCTTCGTGGAACTCACACCAAGAATCTTTTCGTGGCCCTAACACCTTGTCCTTCTTCGCCGGTCGCCTCAACCTCTCAGCTATATTAGGCACGGCTATAAGGTCCTTCAACTCCACCGCGAAGTTGTACCTCGCTGGTCTGGCCCTCTCCCTGACAGGACGATCGCCCCCTGCTGGGCCCCGGGGCCGGGGTTGGGGGTTTCTGGTCTCGTAGGGGCGTCTCCCCTCTGGTTTTTTACTTCCCGTCGTGGTCTCGTTGACCCTAACGGGCTGACTCTGCGTTTGTACCCTTGGGCGTGAGGGCACGACGCTGCTGCGTTTTTCACACACTTCTCCCTCGGAAGTGATGTGCTCCACCGCGCGACGCCGTATTTCGGCGAAAGTCCTTGGGCGATTGCGTATAATGGACTTGCAAAAGGGGCTGGGACTCATGCCCTTTCTGAAGGCATACACAATCATGGGCTCTTCCGAAGTACCGGTTTTCACCACTTGGGCCCCGAAGCGGTTGATGTATTCTTTCAAACTCTCACCTTGGTATTGCTTCACGTCAAATATGTCATAGGAAACCGGCGGCGGGGCGTTGTTCGCTTGGTATTGCTCTCTGAACAGCTGTGACAACTGCCGGAAGGAGGTGATATGGCCGTTAGGAAGGCTAACAAACCAATCCATCGCCATCCCAGTTAAGGTGCTCAAGAAGAGCTTGCATCTTGCAGCGTCTGAACCTGCTACTAACACCATCTGCGTGTGGAACGCAGTGAGGTGCGCCTCAGGATCCTCCATTCCGGTGAAAATCACCTTAGGCCCCGCGAACGTGTTGGGGATCGCTGCGTCTAAGATTTCCTGCGAGAAGGGAGTGGTGAACTCCCTCGGCGGGGTGGGACGTTCCATCTCATCTGGTTCACGTTGCCCCGGGATGTTCCTCAAACCCTGGCGCAGCTCTTCATTCACCCGCTGGAGCTCTTTGTTCCTCGCATGCGAGGCTTCGAGGTCCGCCTGCATGCGCTCCTGTTCCAACTTCGATTCCGCCATATCGTCCTGCAGCCCTCGCATTATCTCCAGGACTCGCTGCATGGACATCTCCTCACCCGTAGCGCGTGCATTACCTCGTCTCGTGGTGGCCATCCTTCTCTGTTTTCTCAAACCTCTTCTAACGTTACTGTAACTCAAAAAATCTCCTCAAACTTGTGATGGGACTGATGTTTTATATCGGCCCCACGGTGGGCGCCAAATGTTCAGTCCGGTTGACCTGGGACGTCTTCGTGCGCGACCTCAACCGTCAGCTAGGGACTCCTTCCCACTGGTTACCTGTGTAATCCTGCAAAGAAGGACAAAAGGGCGCCCTAGCAGCCGTTTGCACTCCGACGCTCAAGTCAGCCAGCAAGAAACACCAAAAACTATGCACCTCCGTATCGGAGCACCACGTATGGCACTCTGAAGGTGGTCAAAAGAAACTGTGTTTAGTGTCTATTTCTCCTTCTAGCAAAAATCTTTCCCTAGTCCCTTGTGCGTAACCTCAAGGCTCGAGCAAGCAACTAGAGAGTTTCTGGGAAATTTGCCAAAAGTTCCAACCCTGTTTCCAACATTCTCCGTGCTATTTAAACTTCCCAAGCATTCAAAGCGCCTTAAAGCGCTTTTAATCACAAAACATAACGCGCTCAATTAACGCGTCTAATTAGAAAACGTAGCGCATTTAAGACGTTGAAACGCTTGGGAGCCTTTATAGTACCTGAAACGCTTGACACAGAAACTGTATTGAATGACTTTAATTACCTGGTACCTGACTGAAGGATGTTTCTATTCTGATCTGGCTGTCGTACACGTGGAGGGCCTCACAACGCCATGACCCCATCTGGGGACGTTTCTACGTGTGAGTCCTCCTGCCTGGGAGTGCTACTGCGCAAGGGGTGATTTTCTGGGTGCCAACTCACGCCCCAATCATCTAGTCACTCACTTTGAGAGCGTATCTGCCTTCCTCTCGTACCCTGCACCCGGCTAGCCTAGGCGTGACCCTCCTTTTGCGTCGTATCTGTCCCAAAGGCGTCTCTGGGGCGGCAGGGGTACTTCACGAGTCAGGCTGCCCTACACCGGTGCTGTCACTATGGCCTTGAAGCTACCTTTCTCTTCTCTTTATCACTACCCCGGATCATCGGGACCTGAGGCCTTCCACGACGTCGCTCCCTCCATGGTCTTTCCTGCCCATGGGTATCGGGGAACCACACTGTGATTGCCTTGCCTTAGTGATATTTGACCTTGGCGACGCCCTGGTTGGGCGACACCTTCACCTAGGCGACGCCTTGCCTTGGCGACGCTTCTTCTTGGAGACGCTGGCACTTGGCGTCTCTTCACCTAGGCAACGCCTTGTGTTGACTTTGACTTCAGGTGTTGACTCTGACCTTGACTTTGTCAACGCCCGGATACGGGACGGTACACGTATTTCCAGTGTTTAAGGCGGAACAACAAGTTTGCCTGGACGAAGGAGTGTGAAGAGGCCTTCGTCAAGCTTAAAGAGTACCTGGCGAGCCCGCCGATTTTGTGCAAACTGTTGGTGGGGACCCACCCCTCTCAGGTTGTATTTTGCTGTGACTGAGAGGGCGGTGAGTGCGGTGCTCGCCCAAGACAAGACCAGGCTTAGAAGCCTATTTACTTCGTCAGCAAGGTGCTGCAGGGCCGGAGGTGAGGTATCAGGCCTTGGAGAAAGCTGCCCTGGCTGTGGTATTTTCGGCGAGGAGGTTGCGCCATTATTTCCACAGTTTTACCATACTGGTGATGACTAACTTGCCCATCCAGAAAGTCCTGAAGAAGCCTGATGTAGCTGGGAGGATGGTGAAGTGGGCGGTGGAGCTGTCGGAGTTTGATATCAAGTATGAGCCCCGAGGTCCGATCAAGGGGCAGATTTTCGCTGATTTCGTGGTCGAGCTCTCGTCAGAAGTAGTGCGAGTTGAGGGGGATGATTTCCGTTGGCTGCTCTCAGTGGACGGATCGTCGAACCAGCAGGGTAGCGGTGCTGGGGTCATCCTGGTAGGGCCCAACGGTGTGCTGATTGAGCAGTCCTTGAGGTCGCCTTCAAAGCCAGCAACAATCAAGCTGAATGTGAGGCGTTGATCGCCGGAATCTTGCTGGCCAAGGATATGGGAGCTAGGGTGCTGATGGCTAAGAGTGACTCGCTGCTAGTCACGGGATAAGTAACAGGCGAGTTCCAGGCCAAGGATCCACAAATGGCGGCTTACCTGGAGTATGTGCAGGAGTTGAAGAGTTCCTTTGTCTCCTTTGAAGTGGTGCATGTGCCCAGAGAGCAGAATGCCCGAGCTGACCTGCTAGCTAAGCTCGCCAGTTCAGGCAAGGGGGGTAGGCAGAGGACGGTGATCCAAGAAACTCTGAAGACGCCTAGAGCATTTGTGGCAAATCACCTGGTTCTTCAAATAAGCAAGTCGACGGAAAAAACGGCGAGGAGTCACAGGTCTTTGACTCAGGAGACCTTGAGATCGCCAAGAATAAGAGCATGTCGGGGAGAGAGGGTGAACATGACGCAGGTTTGCACTACGCACGAGCCAGACACGTGGATAACACAGTACCAGCGATGCCTGGCAGATGGCCTTCTCCCGCTAGATCCGACGGAGGCTAGGAAGATAAAGAAGAACTCTAGCAAGTTCACAATGATAGATGGCGAGTTGTACAGGTTTGGGTTCACACACCCACTCCTGGAATGTGTGCACGGGGAGAAGTGAGCAAGAATCATGGCCGAGCTCCATGAAGGGATATGCGGAAGTCACGTCGGGGGTCGAGCTCTGGCCGCAAGAACCCTCCGTGCAGGTTACTATTGGCCTACAATGAGGGAGGACTGCAAGAAGTATGCGCAGTGTTGCAAGCAGTGTCAGCAGCACGCCGATTGGCACAAAGCGCCTCCCGAAGAGTTGAGGTCGATTTACAGCCCTTGGCCGTTTCATACGTGGGGGATCGACATCTTGGGACCTTTCCCATTGGCGATCAGGCAGATGAAGTACTTGGTGGTGGCAATTGAATATTTCACCAAGTGGATCGAAGCAGAACCAGTATCTCAGATCACCGCACACAAGATCGAGAGTTTTGTATGGAAGAACATCGTGTGCCGGTTTGGTGTGCCTAAGCGCCTGGTGTCAGACAACGGGAATTCAACAAGTGTTTGCATTCGTCGAGCATCCCCAAACAAATGGCCAAGTAGAGTCTGCCAATCGGGTATTGCTAAGAGGATTGAAGAGAAGACTACAGAAAGCTAAGGGATCGTGGGCTGAGGAGGTACCCCGTATAGTTTGGGCGTACCACACCACCGAGCAGTCAGGAACCCATGAGACCCCGTTTAGCTTGGTCTATGGATGCGATGCAATGATTCCAGTAGAAATCCAGGAGAGCTCGCCGAGATTCCAGAACTTTGTAGCGGAAGACTCGAACGAGGAAAGAAGGTTGAATCTGGATTTGCTGGATGAGGTCAGGGAGGAGGCGAGATTAAAAGCTGAGGCAGTGAAAAGAAGGACTGAACGAAGGTATAACTCGAAGGTGATGCCAAGGCAGTTTAAAGAAGGCGACCTGGTGATGAGGAAGGCCCACCAGTACGAGATTGAGAACAAGTTGTCGCTTAAGTGGACGGGACCGTTCAGAATAACCGAGGCGCTCGGGAACGGCGCCTACCGCTTAGAAACATTGGAAGGAGGGGCGATTCCTCGCACTTGGAACGCCACGCACCTCAAGTTGTATTACAGTTAAAAGCTTTGCAAGTAAAAACAAACACGAAGAGTTTTTGCAATCTTTCTGTTAAAACAGTTTGAAGGGGGCACTCTTTTTTCCCTAAGGAGGGTTTTTAATGAGGCCACCCAATAAAGAAGAGTTTTCAAAGTTTGAGGTGTTTTAGATTGCATGCTTGTTGTTGTTACGAAAGTTTTGAAGAAAGACCTTGTCACTCGCACGTGATTTAAGGCAAGTTTGAAGTTATGTTGCATGCTTTCTAAAAAGTTTTTAAGTCCCCATCGCCTTTCGGCGATTGGCGGCATCAGTTAAAGTTAAAAGTCCTCATCGTCTTTCGGCGATCGGAGGCACCAGCAACATTTAAAAGACCTCAACGCCCTCGCGCGTCCTGAGGCGAGCAAGAGATAAAGACCTCCTCGCCGTCGAGCGAGTGCAGGCGAGAAAGAGTAAAAAGTCCTCAGTGACTCCAGGGGAGAGTAGATGTAGCCCCCGGGGCAATGTAGAGGCACCAGTAAAAAGTCCTCAGTGCCTCCAGGGGAGAGAAGATGTAGCCCCTGGGGCAATGTAGAGGCACGAGTTAAAGACCTTCTCGTCGTCGAGCGAGTTCAGGCGAGTTAAAGACCTTCTCGCCGTCGAGCAAGTTCAGGCGAGTTAAAGACCTTCTCGCCGTCGAGCGAGTTCAGGCGAGTTAAAGACCTTCTCGCCGTCGAGCGAGTTCAGGCAAGATAAAATCCTTCTCGTCTTGAACGAGTTCAGGTATGGTGTAAAGGGTGGAAGAAGTTCAGAGGGTGGCTAAGGTAGGTTCGAAGAGAACGCCCAGCCACCCGGTTCCTTGTTCTGAAGCTCAGGGAGGTAGAGAAGGATCCGAAAGGCGCCTCTACCCCCAGATGAGGGAACAATAGCCAAGTTGTGAAGGCAGGAGGAAGCATGCATCGCCAAGACCCTCTGGCAATCAGAAGAAATTCAGGCGATGGCATGAGTAAGGGCCCATTTTGATGGAGCAGGTCAGGTGAACTATATCTTAAGCTATCAGTTGGATTGAAACTCGCTGTTTAGTGAGTAGTTTTACGCTGAAGTTCGTTGCTTTAAAGTTCACAAGTTATTAAAATGCCATCGTTCGAGAGCTGATAGTTTGGTCGAGTTCGAAGCAGTAAGTAAACAGTTGCGCCTGCAGAATTGCTAAGTCAATTTCGTTTAAGCGATTTTTACAAGGAAAAGCAAGGCAAACAGAGGGATCATATGAAGAAGCAGAAAATTTTATGATAAAAGTGGCATCAGTTCAAATACAAAGAACGAAAGTTATTACAAAGTTTGTGCAAAGAAAATAGACAAATAAGTGATGGAGGGAAGCAGCTAATCTTCAGAAGGAACGATCTTCCCATCCACCACTTCGTTACAAATCGATATCATGGAGAGGTCGAGCTCGGGGAACTGGCAGGCGAATTGCTCCAGGGCAGCGTCAAACCCGGCGGCGAGGACTTGGGCGGAGCTCAGCTCAAGCTCTTCGTTTTGTTGCTTGAGCCCCTCGGTTTGCTGCTTCAGCTTGTCAGCTCGCTTCTTCAGTTTCCCTGCGAGTCTGAGCGAGGTCTTCAGCAACCTTCTTGTTTTCCTCCCGCGCCTGGGCCAGCTCTGCAGCGATCTTTGCATTCTCCTCTCTAGCTTCGGCGAGCTCAGCCATGACGTCATCCCTCTCCTTTTCAACTTTTCCTAAGAGAACCTCCCGATCGACCGACCTCTTCTCAAGGTTCTCTACCTTGGCTGCATCCACTTTGATTGATGCCTCCAGGTCAGCCACCTTGAGACGGTAGGGAACTAGCTTGCTCTCCAGCTCGATTTTCTCTTGAGCTAGGAGGTGCAGCTTTTGGCGCAGATCGGAGGCCTCCTTACGCGCCACCCTCAGCTCGGTGCTCATGGTGTCCTCCACCCTCGAGTGTTCGATTTCCGCCATCATGAGGTTGCAAGACAATTTCTCCGCCTCGATTCTTATCAGGCGATTCTCCTCTTCGAGTATGGAGATATCATCTTGAAGTTTCTTGTTGGGGCTCTCCACAGCTTTTGTTATGATAGAGGGGAAGTCCTCTGCCATCATTTTGAGCCTGGCTGTGAAGGGCCCCCAGATTCCTTTAACCGCGAGGGGAAGGTTTGCAACCGCTATTGGTGGAGGCGCTGAAGGAGCCTGGTGCTGGCTCTCACCACCGCCCTCTTGTATTGGTTGTTGAGGTTGGGCTTCTTGGCGTGGTGGTGACGTGGGGGACTCAGTAATGATTATTGGCGAGTTATGAGGGTCTTCGTCCCCACCTGGCGCAGCTTCGGCGATTGAGGTAGTTGAAGGAGGACCCTCTCCAGCGGATACGAATGGCGTGGAGGTGCTCGGAGGGTTATCCATGAAGTTGGGCTCGTTGGCCTCAACCGCAGGAAGTGCAGCCACCAAGGGTACTGCTTGGACTGGCGGTGTTGGAGGTGGGGGAGAAGGTGGTGTTGGTGTTGGAAGGGAAGGTGGAGCAGGTGGTGAAGAAGGTGCCACCCTTCTCCTTTTGGTGATGAGGCCATCCTCAGTTGCCTCATCGTCCTCTTCTTCATCCTCTTGGACCACTTGAGGAGTTTTCCTCTTTGGTTTCTTCAAGATGAGTTTCTTTCGTTGAGGAGCGGGCAGTGCTTCTGGAGGAGTTGGGCCTTGAGGGGGCGATCTGCCCTGAGCAGCGGCGATCTCCACCACCGAGTTTGGCACGGTTTGAGAACCCGATGCCAATTTGTGGGTTCGGGCGAGCGCCCTCAATTCAGCTAACTTGCCTTTACCCAGCATGAGATCTGCACAGTGCAAGAATACACAAGTAAGCACAAAGGCAAAGGTAAACTATATGAGTACATATGCACATGAGACAAACAAATGGTGCAGGAAATAAAAACCAGGTCTAGTGTGCAACCAACAGGACGCCTAATAACAGGTAACAGAGATGCAGTGCAAGACGAAAGCTAAAGGTCGAGGCAGGTGCTAACCTATGTGAGCTTCGAGTTGGCTCTCGAGGAACTCGAAGGTGATTATTGAGGAGGTGGGAAAGGTTATGTTGGCAGCTGCTACACTCTTCCAGAAAAGGCAGAGGTCCTTGTCCAACTCGCCCATGTTGTCAGGACTTCTTGGCCTTCTGAAGCTTCCCTTGGAGTCTTTATTTCCCTTGTTTACCCAGTACAAGGGAAAGCCATTGAGCAGCGAAGGGTCTCGGTCATTTTGGCGCACTTGGACGAACTTTCCCTTCCAATCCTTGTAAGATTGCTGAAAGATAGAGAGGATCGACCTCCCAGCAATCCCATTCAGGCTCACCCAAAGGCGATCTCCAGGATTCTTGGCCTCGAACAGGAAGAGGAAGACATCTACCGAGGCCGGTAGTCCCAAATGCGCGCACATAATTTGAAACGCCCGCACGAATGCCCAGCTGTTGGGATGGAGCTGGGCGGCGGCGATGTCGAGCTCGGTTAAAAGTTCTCGCTCAAAACGGGTGAAGGGAAACCTGAGTTTCACCTTCTTGAAGAAAGTAGTGTAGATGAAGCAGAACAACTCGCCGTTGTTCCACTTGTCATCCGCGCAGATCGGCACGTCAGGAGGGCAAGGTAGCACCGTCAGTTTGTCGTCATGCTCCTTGTGGAACGAGAGGTTGGGTTCATCCCCTTTCTTCAACCGGAGCACCTGCCAGTGAAGAGTTCACTGAAGAAGTCTCCTTCAGCAAAGGTGAGGTGGCCCATGGGTAGAGCTTTTTGTAATCTGGAGTGGGGATGGAGGCTCCTCCGGCGACCGGTGGAGTTGCCTGAGCAAGGTGGGGGCGAGAGGTTGCAGACCTCTCAGCCTGGGAAGAGGGAGCACCAGGTGCTCGCGATAAGTTATGCGCTTGGGGTGGAGGGTTTCGCGACGAAGGAGGAGGATTCGCAGTGGTCTTTCTACGAGCCATCGCGGGAACTGCAAAGGAAAAAGGAAAAGAAATATAAGCGAAGGTTGTAGAGGTCGACTCGATTGTGAACAAAGGATGAAAAACGAACGAACGAAAGTTCGCTGTGATGAAAGTAATGGAAGACGAAGCCCTAAGTTACGAAAAGGAAGAAGAAGAAGAAACAACCCACAACGTATGCACCAGACAATTAATGGATGATGCGAATCGGTTAAAATGCAGCAAATATCAACAGAGGAAGTAAAAGAGGTACCTTTCGATGATCAGATAAATGTTGAAGGGAGTTGGGGATCGAGAGAGTCGAAGAGCGTCGTGGGTTTGCAGAGAAGACTCAGAGCGTTTCGAAGGCAGAAAGATGATGAAACAGTAAAAATGAAAAGGGTTTAAGGGTTTTTCAAACGATTTTGGAAGCGCAAACGACAGCTAAAGATGACCGTTGATGAAGCCACGTGTCGAGCGATTGGAAAGGTGTTTGGTGGAGCGTCAGAAAAACAGAAAGTACGAACGTTTGGAATTCTGCGCCAGCGCCACGTAGATCGGTAGTGACGTGACTTCTTTAGTCTTTTCGCTGGACAAGTCTTCGCTTAAGACTGGGGGGCTTGTGTACCGCCCTGATAGTCGGAAGTGATGACGTGGCAGCAAGCTATTATGTAGGCGTGTTGAGCAGGGCCCATGGCTGGCAGAAGGGAAGGAAGTCGGGGGGCTCGTGTAGTCGCCAGTCCTTCAGTTGGCGTGCTCCGATCTCTAGCATACCTAAACCGGTGGTCACCAGGTTTGAGATGAAGTCGCCGGATACGAACCCAGACGACCAAGTGATCAGAGATCGCTGAAACGAGGACATCGCCAAAGATGAAGTCGTCAGATAGTCATTCCCTAGCTAACCAGAGGTTGAGGTCGGGGAACAGCTTACCTTGAACATGCACAACGAAGCAAGAGAGGTAGATCATGAAGGCGGCCGGCGAGACCACAGGGAAGGTGTGTAGGAAGGCACCCGTACTCGCCACGCAGAAGGGATCACGCTCCAAGGCAGCTATGTGCTGAGTTGTTTCATGCATAAGTAACTTAGCCAAAAGCCTGAAGAGTAAGAAGTGGCGCCCAAGTCAAGGAGGCTCCAGATGGTGACACGTGTACAGCTGGATGCGAGCCACGTGTCCAGATGTGTAACTGTCAGGAGAGAGAAAGTGCACAGGTATATAAGAGATTCTAACGAACTTCTGAGGTACACACATTTAGATTACTTCTTTACGCTTGCGAGAACTTCAGTACGCTGAGAGAGAATTTTGCACGGTTCCTGAGAGTTCTTGAGTTTTCTCTTAGTATTTGGTGGTTCAGTCGCTGACTTGGGCGTCGGAGCGTGATCGGCCGCAGTGGTGCCGTTCTGTCCTTTGCAGGTTCTTGAGGTGAATCAAGGCGAAGGACCGAAGCTAACACGGCGCAGAAGTCGATCCAGGCTTGACGAGGCAAGGTTCTTGCGTCCCGGTCAACAGGCAGGATCAGTATATAAGTGGGTGTAAACCTCACCTTATAAGTTGGTTTTATGAGGTTGAGTTAGGCTTAAAGTCCACTTCTTAATATGATATCAGAGTCGCCTATTATCGGTTCGTTATCGGACCACACATAATATATAGTCTCACGCACGAGTTGGTAGTCTCGACATGAGTGGGGTGTGTTGTTGGAGATCTCACATCGACTATAGATTATGACCATTTCATAGTATATAAGTGGGTGGAAAGACCTAAAGTCAACTTCTTAATAATTATTTAATTTTATAGCCATTTAAGTGTCCCATAAACCTACGCTATAGTTAAATAATATATTTTCTTTATGTAGGCTTAGCCTACCCTACCTTGTAAATTTGTGTCCCATTGGAGGTCGTCTCTAATGCATAGCCACCAAAACATTAGCTTCCATTTCTATTGGGACGCTAAGCTCACACTAGTCCTATATAGAGTTTCCTTTTTACTCTTTGTGTCACTCTTTTGGGGACTCTACCATAATTATTTCTTGTAGTGAGATTCAGGTGCATTTTGACGAGTAGAAGAAGATGGTGGATCGAGTGAATGTTAAACAGGAGTGGGTAAGTCAAAATATCTTGTAATGGAGGTGAGGATTGCATTTGAGATTGTTGGCAGAATGGGAAACACTTCCATGGAAGGTGACATCTTGACTTGTAAAAAAAGTGTTTGCATCTATATCAAATAATTTCTATCTTTTTTTATTGTGAGGATAACCAATGAAGATGCATTGTTGGGTCCGCATATCAAATTTCTGCTTAGGTGAAACAACAGTTGCGTAGCAGAGGTAACCAAAAGTTTTTATGTGAAAAAGTAAAGGTGGGTGATTATATAGCAGCTCAAAAGGTGATTTATTTTTTAGTAAAGATGATGGCAAACGCTTAATGATATATGCGGCGGTTAAAACGCATTCTCCCCCCCAAAATTCTAATGTAACTAGGACTGAAAAAGGAGGGCTCGTGTTGTGTTTAAAATGTGTCTATGTTTGCGTTCTACTACTCCATTTTGTGTTGAGGAGTGTAGATGCAAGTGTGTTGACATTCAATACCCTTTTTGAGAAAAAAATTACCCATTGAAACAAATTCCAATGCGTTGTCAACACGGATGATTTTAATAGATGCCTGAAATTGATTTTGTGCAAATGTAATGAATGATTCTAAGAGATGTTGGGTTTCAGATTTGTGATTCATAAGAAATAGCCAAGTACCCCTAGTATAGTCATTGACTATAGTGAGAAAAAATCATTTTCCAAAATGAGTTGGGGTTTTATGAGGACCCAAAATGTCACAATGCAATATATTAAATGGAGAATCAGATTTTTATTGTGCTTAAAGAAAAGGCTAGCCTTATCTGTTTAGCTTTGGGACAAATACTAAAATTATTATGAACGGAAATGAGATTTTTATTGATAGGTAGTAATGAAGATGCAAGTTGTAGATGTGCCGGAGAAGGATGTTTGAGGTGTTTGTGCCATAAATCAGGGTTAGTCAAAATTTGAGATGCGTGGGCTTGGTTTGGAAGAGGGGACATGTAGTATAAGCCTGTGTATTTTTTACCCAAGCCAATCATCCTCTCCATAGCCAAGTCCTGCAAGGTGCAACCATGTGGAAAAAGAACGACACAACAATTTATTGAATTGGTTATCTTACTAACGAACATGAGATTTAAACTAAAAAAAGGAACGTAAAAACAAAATCTTTGAGAGTGATATTATCATTGAATTTAATTGTGCCCGTAGATGAGATGGTCGTAGTTGAGCCTGTGGGCAAATTAACATTTGGAATAAATGATGATAAAGTGTGTGTGAAAAATTGTAAATTAGATGCAGTGTGGTCGGTTGCTCCACTATCCAAAATCCACGGTTTCATAAAAGCAAACTTAATAGACGAGTTATGAGCTAACAGACCTGCAATGTTTATAAACGCGTCACTTTTACCACTATTGTTGAGCGAGTAAACAGCCTTTGCCAATTGTTGAATTTATTCAGCAGTGAAGCCTTGTACCAGGTTTCCATCAGACTCATTGTTGTCATGTGGTAATGAAGAGGAATATACCATGTTTGCAACCGATGAATAAGAGCTTTTAGGGTTATTTTTGATCCACTACTGCTAGTCATTGCGCCCATTAGAGTTCCATGTCCCATTCTTTATGTGACATCTATCCTCCGTGTGTCCTCTGTTATCATAATATGTGCAATGAAATTTCAAAGTACGACATTAGTCTATGGTATGACCTAGCTTGTTATAGTGTTCACAGGTCTGATTGGCAAATCGACCCTGCATTAATGCCATGATTGAAAAATTCTCGCCAGGATTCGAATTCATTTGTTGTTGTGTCTCTTCTTGAACAATCAGAGAGTACGTTTGTCAGACATTTGGTAGATGATTCATGATGAGAATATTGGACCTGATTGTTTTGAAGGAATCATTCAACCCCATGAGGAATTACATCAGTTTATCTTCTTCCTTCTCGCTCTAGTGCTCCTTTGTCTGATTACAAACTATGGGTGAACGATATAGCTTGACTTCATCCCATACCGCTTTGAGTTTGATGTAGTATGAAGCCACTGACATCATACCCTGAGACATGGTTGCTATTGCTTTCTGAATTTAAAAAATGGCTGGTTCATTCTGTTGAATAAAGTGTGATCAAAAGCTTTGAAGAATCCAAATCCTAGTGTTTGATGGAAGGCTAAAGTTGCTTGATGTTGTTGCTGTGTTTTAGAGTAGGATCTGGGTAATGTATCTTTGTAATCCACTCTTTGTTGAATCTAAAACTTAAGTGTTTTCAAATCTTTTAAGTTTAAAGTGTTTTCAAACTAAGTGAAAAAAGCCTGTTGTTTTGTCGAAACAACCAATTGTTTTACTCTGAGGTGTTTTTGAAAGGTTGAAAACTGTTTTGGTTGGTTGACTTGCTGTCAAACCAAAACAATCAATTGTTTCGTGAAATCAATCGATTGTTTGTTTGAAAATCTTAACAAAATTTGTTTTGTTAGTTAAGTGTGTTTAAAATGATTTTCAAACTGAATGGGCTCCTGTTTTAAATGCTTTTACCAATATTTGAAAGCTATAAATAGTTTGTTAAAGTTTTATAACAAACAAGGAAAGAGAAAAACAAATTTGAGTTTTTCAGAGATTGCTTTCAAGATTTGAGTTTTCACCTTTGAGCTTTGGCTTTCTCAAGAGAGGGTGGAATAGGATTACATCTGTATTGATTTCAGTTGATTCTGTAACAAGTGTAATTCGTTCTGAATACTTAATACATTCTGGTGTTGTAAACCCAAGAAGGTTTATGTGCTCTTGAGGTTGTCAAGATCAACATTCTTGGTGGGTGTGTTGAGCCAAACGAAGTGTGTTTCTTGATGGGATCAAGGTCACTTCTTTGGTGGTGTTTGTGTGTAATCTGTAATTGATTGTTTAGTGGATTGCCCAGTGCATTCTGGGGACTGGATGTAGCTCTTGGTTGAAGAGTGAACCAGTATAAACTATTTGTGTATCTTTTTCTCCCCTTAAACTCTTTTAAATTTAATTGTTATTGTTTTACTGGTATAAACAACCGATTGTTTCGCAGAAACAACCGATTGTTTTTCTGGTACTTTGTTGTTTTATGCTTTATATCTTGGCTAACTTAATTTATGATTATGTTTCATTCAAAGAATTTTATTCTAGCTGAAAAAGTTTTTGAAAACCTTCTTTACACAATTCACCCCCCCTCTCCTTTAAAGCCATACATTCTAACACATTCTTCTGTCTGAACTGGTCGTGGAGATCTTCCCAAACTTGACGGGCGGTCTTCTTGTGAATTACATGTTGGGTCTATTAATGTCTAAGTTCAAGAGGGGAGGGGTGAATTGAACGTATAAAATTTTCGCAAACACACTATTTTCAGTATATCAGAGATAAAAGAACAGATTGATTTTAGAATCAACAAATTGATTCTTCAAAACAGTCTAACACAAACATAACTGCACTAGATTGGGATTAAGACCAAATAGTGAAAGATAGCTAAACGAGATTGGTTCACTTTTAACAATTTTGAAGGACACACACTATACCAAAAGCACAATCAAATTGATCCAACACAAAGCTTTATAGACAATGAATCTTTTACATGATTTTTATGAAGAAACCTGTTGGTTCTTAATTCAATTACAAACTTATATTCAGAAGCTTTGTTTATGATTAGAGAGCTTTGCCAGATTAAGAAGAACGGTTTTTATTAAGCCCATAATTAACAAATTTGATTTCAAATTAACAGATTGCGTTCTTGACAGAATTAAGCAAAAACATAACAAGTGCAGGGATGAGAAGAGAAACACAAGAGAGTTTTTATACTGGTTCACTCATCAAGAGCTACGTCCAGTTCACCTTACTCCAAGGTGGAATCCACTAAAACAGATACACTCAATTACAGCATACACAGCAGCTCTTGAACCCTTCAAGAACTTTAACAAACAATGCTGAAAAACACTATTCCAGCACACCTTGCCCTCCAAGAAACCCTATCAAGAGTGACTAACACTTATATCTATTACAAGAATGAATAAGGGAAAGATTACACCTGAAATTGTGTTGCAAGAACATAAACCAGTTGTCCTATTTGCTCCAAGACAGTACCAACCCCTTCATCCAGCACAAGGTTCTTCAAGAACAAGCCTACATATATTTTTCTTTTGAAAAACCTTTGCAAAACCTTTTTAATCATCTTTCTCACACACGAAATGTTTTATCTCTGTTGAAACTGTGATTGCTCAACATTTTGATGTGAGAAAAGCATTTTATTTTATAGAGAACAGTTTCTAACCACTTTTCAAAAAACAGTTTCAGAGCAGTTTTAAGAACAACAGATTGATTCTAAAAAAACAGGTTAAATGTTAACAAAACTGCCAGCTCAGCTTAACTGAAATAAGAGACTGAGCTTTACCTTTGGTGCCCTAACTGAATTTCGAAAAACCTTTCAACAGAGCAAAAATAAACCTATTGTTTCTCAAGAAAACAGATTTGTTTTTGTACTTAATGAAACCTTTTAAGAAAACTTTAAAAAGACTTTTCCAAAACCATTTAACCTCATTATGTGCTTGATCTTACTACCGTGTGTACCGTACCGTCCCCGGGCGTTGACCAAAGGTCGAACTCAACACATGGTGGGACCCCTCAAGGGACCCAAGAAAGAAAGTCAATAGATTGACCGCTTGAGGCATCGCCGGGTTAAGGCATCCCCAATAGGAGGCGTCGCCTTGCTAAGGCATCACCGGGTTAAAGCGTCGTCAATAGGAGGCGTCGCCTTGCTAAGGCATCGCCTAAGAAAGGCGTCGCCAGGATAAGGCATCGCCAAGCTAAGACGTCGCAAGGAGGCTTCGGGCCTCGACAGTTTAGAACAGTAACTAAGAAAAGAGAAAGGTGGCTTCAAGGCCATGAGTCTTAGTACCAGTAGGGAGTAACCTAACTCGTGAAGTACCCACGCCACCACTGGGAAACCCTGGGACAGATACGACCCATGAGGGGGGCCACGCCTAGGGGAGAACCACGTGCATGGTACGAGAGAAAGGTAGATACACTTCCAAGGTGAGTGACTAGAGGTTGGGGCGCATGAATTGGCACCCAGAAAGTCACCCCCTCGCGCCAAATGCACTTCGAGAAAGGAGGGTTTGCACGATGGATTAACCCTAAGTTGGGTTACGGCGCTGTAGGGCCCTCTACGAAGAGTCACGATCAAGTCAGAAGAACACGTGGCAATAAGCACTGAAAACATCAAGGCTTTCCTAAAAGTTCGCTAAGGTACATGTTAACTCAGTTAAGATCCGACTTTTGACCTAATTCTCGTAGCTTTACACAGAGCACAAACCCTAGTTGTTTTCGCTGCGCACCCACTGCGTGCACAAGACGATTAGGGCAACACAGTTTCAGTCACTCAGTTATTTTTCGACCACCTTCAGAGCATTCTTTACGGTGTTCCAATACGAAGGTGCGTCACCTTTGATGTTTCTCGCTAGCTGATTGATCGTCGGAGTGCAAACGGCCGCGAGGGCTCCCCTTTGTTCAATTCTTTTCAGGTATTCACAGACAGAGCAGAACGAAGGTGCCCTAGCTCGTGAGGACAAGCCTCGCACAAGGACAACCCTGGTCAACCGGCAGGAACATTTGGCGCCCACCATGGGACTCGATATAAAACATCAGTCCCACTACACAAGTTTTTCAGTTCCAGTTCTCAAAACCCAGATAGGTTAAGAAGGTTTCCAGAAAGCCACAAACATGAGACCTGCACGCGCTAGGAGTGAAGAGATGACCATGCAACAACTCATGGGCATGATGCAAGGGCTACAGGAAGCAATGGCAGCATCGAAAGCGGAGCAAGAGCGCATGCAGGCGGATCTCACAGCATCTCAGGCGAGAAACGATGAGCTCCACCGCGCCAACGAGGAGTTACGCCGTGGATGGCGCGACGTAGATGAACCTGAGACTGCCACCCCACCCAGAGAATTCTCAACGCCATTCTCACAGGCAATCCTAGAAACAGCAATCCCCAACACATTCACAGGGCCCAAAGTAACCTTCACAGGGATGGAGGATCCTGAGGCGCACCTCACTATGTTCCACACCCAGATGATGCTGGTAGGCGGTTCCGATGCCGTAAGATGCAAGCTCTTTATGAGCACTTTGACTGGGATGGCCATGGATTGGTTCATCAGCCTCCCAGAGGGTCATACACGTCTTTCGCACAGCTTTCGCGGCTATTCCGAGAGCAGTATGTAGCCAACAGGGCCCCAGCCTCAGTTTCATACGACCTATTCGACGTGAAGCAGGATCAAGGGGAGACCCTGAAAGAGTACATAATTCGCTTCGGGGTGCAGGTGGTGAAGGTGGGTACCACAGACGAACCCATGATCGTATACGCATTCAGGAAGGGGGTGTGCCTGGATCTTTCAGCAAGTCACTCAATTGCAGCCGCCCCAAAACTTTTGCTGAAGTAAGGCGTCGAGCGGTAGAACACATTGCCTCTGAGGGCGAGGCATACGAGAAGTGCACGACTGCTGCGTGCACAACCTGCTAGAGTCCACGAAGCCACTACAGAAAGAAAGAATCCAGATAGGAGGCGCACCTACGAGACAAGGAGAACCCAACCTAGGGGTCGATCAGAAGGAAGGAGAGAGGGCAATAGACCTCTAAGGCACAACTTTGTGGTGGAACTTAAGGACCTCATCGTTGTGCCCAACATAACTGACAAGTTGAGGCCACCGATGAAGTCTGACAAGGTACTGGGACCCAACAAGGAATCATGGTGCGAATTTCACGAAGCGTTCAGACACCATATTAACAACTAATTGACTCTGGGCTATCAGTTGGATGAGTTGGTGAAGAATGGTTTCTTGAAAGATTACCTCGCTGGGTCCATGGCGACCACGCCCACGGCGACACCAGAGGAAGGTCAAGCGCATGAAATCCCAACTCACGGAGAAGTGCACACCATTTCTGGCGGCTTTTCCAGAGGAGGACCCACTGCCTCTCAACGTAAGTGTTCCGACCGGTTGACCGGGATCGTCTTTGCGCGCGGCTTGTCCTTGCGAGCTAGGGCACCTTCGTTAGGCTCCGTCTGCAATACCTGAAAAGAAGTGAACAAAGGGGCGCCCTCGCGGTCGTTTGCACTCCGACGATCAAGTCAGCTAGCGAGAACATCAAAGGTGATACACCCTCTGAAGGTGGTCAGGAATAACTGAGTGACTAGAACTGTGTTGCCCTAATTGCCTTGTGCTCACAGTGGGTGTGCAGCGAGAACAACTAGGGTTAGTGCTCTGTGTAAAACTGCCAGAATTAGATTAAAACTCGGATCCCCTTTCAAATGACCCAAGGCCCCTTTTTATATACCTTCTGCATTTAAAGCACGTTGAAGCGCATTGAAGGCGTCTAAAAATGTTCCTTGGAACATTCGAATCTTAACTGAATTAGTGCGTACCTTGGCAAACTTTCACTGAAACATTTAATGAGCACGTGCTAATTTTCGCGTGTCCTTCTGACTTGATCGTCATTCTGTGCGGAAGGCCTCACAGCGCCGTAACCCAACTTAGGGTTAATCCATTGTGTGAGTCCTCCTTCCTTGAAGTGCATCTTGCGCGTGGGGTGACTTTCTGGGCGCCAACTCATGCGCCCCAGACTCTAGTCACTCGCCTTGGGGTTGTATCTGCCTTTCTCTCGTACCATGCACGTGGTTCTCCCCTGGTCGTGGCCCTCTCATGGGTCGTATCTGTCCCATGGTCTCCCAGCAGTGGCATGGGTACTTCACGAGTCAGGTTACCCCCTACTGGTACTAGAACTCATGGCCCTGAGGCCACCTTCCTCTCCTCTTTGCTACTGTTCTGAATTATCGAGGCCCGAAGCCTCCTTGCAATGTCTTAGCTTGGTGTCTTGTCTTGGCGACGCCTTAACCCGGCGACGCCTTTCTCAGGCGATGCCTTGTCAAGGCGACGCTCTCTATTGGTGACACATTAACCCGGCGATGCCTCAGGCGGCCAATCTGTTGACTTTCTTCCTTGGATCTCACGAGGGGTCCTACCACATGTTGACTTTGACTTTTGGTCCACGCCCGGGGACGGGACGGTACACAAGCCCCCCAGTCTTGAGCAGACACTTGTTTCAGCGAAAAGACTAAGGCCTCGCCCATTATCCACGTGGTATTCTTCCTGACGTGACATTCCTTCGTTCAGTTTGACTTGACAATCCCTGAGGGTCCGATGTGACGTTTTTTGCATTAAAGATGTGACGTCTTAAGTTGCGCTTTTAATCTTTTGACACGTGGCTTGATCGCACGGCCATCACTTAGCGCCTCTCGCACTCATCAGGTTAACGTTACATCTTTCAAAACGTGCGCTCCCAACCACTGTTTCATGCACTCTTCACATTCCCTCCACTGTTCATCTTCCCTGCGACTCTTGCGTTCTCCGGTTTCAAAAGTTCAAGCTCACGTCTTTTCGCCTTCCAACCACAAAAGGTATGGTCCTTTCAGCTCCGATCGTCTTTATACTTCATTGTCTTGATCTCATAACTGCCTGGGATTGTTTATTTTTATGTATTTCTTATGTTCTACCCCTTTCCTCCGCATTCCTTCGTTCTCCCTTCTTTTCTGGATTTCTCGCGTGGGTAGGGGTCTTCTTAGGGTTTATTTCCCCTTTTCCGCCTTAACCCTATTCACTGAACCTTTCCTCTTCTTCATTCTCCAGCTTCCTCATCAATGGCACGCACTAAAACAACGGCCAACCCTCCAACCCCCTCCATCAATCATAAGGCCCTCTATCCGTGGGCTCCGAATGACCTGCTTGATGAGTGTTCAGACTTGGTCTCCACCAAATCTTGGAGGGACCATATAGGGGAGCCAATCACCTATGATCACCGCTCCTTCGCGAAAAGGCACGATAACGACATCTCAGTGCTTCCTTGTGTTGAAGATGGTTGCTGCCCCTTCAAAATTGTGTTTGATGAAGACTTCTATGTACATTTCATTTGTTTTTTGCTTTGCTTTAAGTGTGTCTTAGGTAGTGCTTAGAGGTTGTCTAAGAGTGGGCTTTTTGCTGAGTAACTCACCTCATAACCACTGGCCACGTGATAAGAACAAGCATAAGTTTTCTTAAACTGTTTTTCACATGTTTTACAAAAAACACGTTTACTGCATAAAAATAAATCTGTTCTTTTCTAAATAAACAGATTCTTTTTTACACTGATGCCTTGGCTAAGTCTTGGGAAAATTAGATTTTGTGCATCATGTATTTTGACTAAGTCTTCTATATTTCAAAACGACTGAGTTTTAAATAGTTAAACTTTCTCTGTTTTCGTTTTGAAAAATAAATTTGTTCATCTGTAAATGAATAGATTTTTTTTGTCTCTGGTGCCATGTCAAGCTTAAACGATTTTAGTTTTATCTCAGCATCAGAATGGTTGACTAAGTCTCCTCGCTTAACAAATTCTCTAACTGTTTTTGAAAATAAATCTGTTCATTTTATTTTCAATTTGTTCATTTTATAACAGCTTTAACTGTTTTTTAAAGTTCGGTTATAAGTTGGTTTTCTATAAAATGCAAACTTGTTTATGAATTTAATAATCGTTCATACATTTGCAAAAACAAGTTTTGAAAGCAGAGGATTAAAAGTTTACAAAGGATTAGCATTTGTTCTTCAAAGATTTCAAAAATCAAAAAGTGCTTGTTCTTGGTTTGGTTCCAAAAGCTTGGTGTGAGGTGCAGCTACTATTCTAGCAATCTTGCCTACTGGTTTAAGGCAGATCTTTGTATCCTCAATCAGGTGTAGTCGTTTCACTTCTCATTTCTTGTAATAGTTTGGTTGAACACTCTTCTTGATAGGTTTTCTTGAAGAGTGGGTATGTGCTGAAATAGGTTTTTTCAGCAAGAGTACCTAAGTTCTTGTAGGTTTCAAGAACAATGGGAATTGTACTTGGTTGTACTATGTTTTAGTGATTTCCACCTGGTTTTGGTGAAGACTGGATGTAGCTCAGTTGAGTGAACAAGTATAACTGCTTGTGTTCATTCTCTCTCACTCTCTGCAATTTCGTTTCTGCATAATTGATAAAACAGCAAAGAAATAAATCTGTTCAATTGAAAATAAATCTGTTCTTTCTGGGCGCTGTGCATACTGTTCTTAATTTCTAGAAAACTGTCTGGTTTCAATAAGAACACTGATAATCTGTTAAAGGCTAATAAAACAGGTTGAGTGTGATAGATTGTCTCACTAAGTGTCAAGCCCTTAACTGAACCTAAATCACATTAATTGGAATTAAGGTTTGCTGTTTTCTGTGTTTCACTGTTTTTCAATATGATATCTGTGTGTGTGCTTCTGTAAAATCTATCTGCATAATCTTGTGATTAACCTTGCTGTATAAACGCTTTTCAAACAAAAACAGTGCTGAAATAAATCTGTTCATTTTCACATAAATCGATTTATTTTCTGTAAAACTGTGTTAAACACTGTTTCTGCGAGAAAGTTTTAAAAGGTCAATTCACCCCCCCTCTTGAACTTTGGCATTATTAAACCCAACACCTTGCACTCTAGGGGAGCCCGTGTGTGGGGACGAACGGGCTAACAACGGGGTCCCCTTCTTTTATTTTTATCAAGTGGTGTTCAAGCGTATTGGGATGCGCTTGCCCTTCTCCCGATTTGAGAGGGAGTTGCTGACGGAGATTAACATCGCCCCTGCCCAGCTGCACCCCAACGGTTGGGCTTTCATCAAGGCTTTTGGCGTGCTGTGCGGGTTCTTTGGGTGTACACCCTCTGTTGACGTTTTCCTACACTTCTTCGAAGTGAAGAAATAGGGGAAGAGCCTTTGGGTGAGCCTCAACAACATCCCTGGAAGGGTCCTTTTATCCCTATTCCACCAATCCTTTAAGGGGTGGAAAGGAAAATTCTTCAAAGTTTGCTGCTCCGAGTACGACCCCTCTGCCATAGACGACTTTCCCCTATACTAGGTGAAGGAGGTAAAAACTGTGAAGCCCAAATCTTTGGAAGAACTGCCCTCGAACGACCGAGAGGCTTGCCAAATATTGACCAGCGTGGGGGGTTTTGACACCGCTACTCTGATAAATCTAGAGTTCAACGCCGAAGCTCTAGCAAAATATATAAGTACAAATGCTTTTTGTTGTAACCTTCTGGCCTCTGTTTCTGTTGGATCTTTGCTTAATGCATGATTTGCCTGCTCCTTTTGTGCTATAATTTTAACCTTTGCCTAACCTCTGCCATGTTTTGTTTCCTTGGTGCAGATTCCAAGATGGATAGACAGCGACGGTTGCGGATGGCTCAGTTGCTGAGGCCGAAAGACGGGGCCTTGGCATCTGCCCCTCCGACCTCTGCCACGTCCCCAGCTTCTCCCCATCCTCACTCTCAATCTGCCACGACTCCGTCAACCCCACCAGTCCAAACTTCCTTCCACCAGCCTCCAAGTTCCCCTCTTCCCATTGCGGCCATGCCTCTTGCGCTGGTCGAGGCTGCTGCTCCCTCAGCCCCTCTTGACAAAGAGAAAAGGGTGGTGGTGGTCACTGATGATGATGAAGATTCTGCTGAGGGGAAAGTCTTCAAGCGTCAAAGGACAATTCAGCATGCCCCTCAACAGGTCACCTCGGCCACTTCTTCCTCTCACGGGGCCGAGTCTTTGAGGGAGGATCCCCCTAGTTCTATTTCCCCTCCTCATCCGACAAACCCGGAGGTTGAGACTGAGGCCACGACCATTCTTCCGCCTGCCCCAGAGCTCCCTCCTCCTATGCAAGATTCGTTGAGGGGGTTCCTGGCCAGGGAGTCTTCTGACAGTCAAGCTGAAGGGGCCCAGCGAGAAAGCTTATATTACTACATGGGGGCCTTCATGTCTTGCGCCTACGCCTGGCACAAACAGTCCAGGGCCAAAACTGCTCAAAACCCTTCCTTCCAAGCACTGAAGAAGGAAGTTGCTTCCTTAAAAGAGGAGAAGGAGAAGTTAAAAGAGGAGAAGGAGAGGCTAGCCACCCACTGGGGCGTCAGGAGGAAGCATACAAGGCCTCGCTGGGGGTGGCGCAGAAAGCGAGGGAAGAGGCCAACAAATGGCTATATGAGACAGCTCAAGCCCAAGCTGGGCTCCTTAATGAAGTGGTGCCTCTTCGAAAAAAGATTGCTGATCTCGAGGCGGCTGTGGAGACCTCTAAGGTATACCAGAAGAAACTTGAGGACCAGTGTGTGAATCGGGAGCAGGCACTGGGAAAGACTGAGGTCGCACTTGCGAACAAAAGTGATGAATACTCCCAGTTAACCGCTAAGAACAACTCCCTCCAAGCCAAAGTCCAAGAGTTGACTTCTGCCTTGGCCTCCAAGGACCAAGAAATGGTAGCTCAAGCTACCAATTTCAAAGTTGCTGAAGAGAAACTGGTAGGGGAGTCTGCCACTAGTTTCGCTGAGGGGTTTGCAGAGGCCCTTGTTCAGGCTGCTTGTGTGAACCCAGGCATCGACGTTTCTGGGTGCAACCCCTTGAACGAAGTGGTCGACGGCAAGCTGGTTGCCTTTGGAGGCCTCTGAAGAATAGCCCTTACCCCGTACTTTGTTCATAATTACCTTTGCTTAAATTTGCAACTATTGTGAACTTTCATCTGTAATTATCACTCTTGGTTTATGCTTAAATGTCCATTTGCTTTATCTTTGCACACTTGTGTCTGCTTTTGCTTTCTTTGCTATGTCGTGTGCGTTACCTTCGGTACTCCTCTTCTTCGTGTTCAACTTTAACTCTTTAGGTAGCACGTGGTTTCCTCTCCTATTCTCCCTTTTTAAGTCGTGATGCGTACCCTTCCGTAGGTCTCTCCACCGATGAACTTACTTGGCCTTCATATCTACGAGGAATCTCCCTCATGAAAACGTTGCCTGCCTCATCATTGCCCAAAGGCAAAGAAGAATTTGGTCTCTACAACATTGCTCTAAGGCGAGGGAGGACTATATTTGTTTTTCTCTCGTGCCTCAGCATCGCTTGAGGGTGAGGAGGACTTATCTCACTTGTGTTGGGTGTCTACACTCAAGGAGGGACCTGCTTTGGGTGTCCTCAGTGTGTCTAAATACTTTGGGACAAAAGCTGCGCCCTGGTGCCCACGATTGAGGAGAGGCCTGCTCCCGCAACACCGTATCGTCCTCAGGGTGTCTGAAAACACCAAGGTGTAACGTTCTAAACGCCTGATGCTGGGACTAGCTGTTCTTACCTGAGGAGGGGGTGTCTTGAAGGAATCCCTTGTCCCCTGCTCGGGGACTTAGGCACCTAGATTTTAGCTTGTATATGTCGTCTGATACCAGGGTTAGTTGTTCATACTTGAGGAGGGGGCGTCCCGAAGGAATCCCTTAACCTCTGATCAAGGACTAAGCGCCCGGATTTTAACTCACACTGATATCTGATACCGGGGCTAGCTGTTCATACTTGAGGAGGGGGTGCCCCGAAGGAATCCCTTAACCCTTGATCAAGGACTAAGCATCCGGATTTTAACTCATACTGATATCTGATACCGGGACTAGCTGTTCATACTTGACGAGGGGGTGCCCCGAAGGAATCCCTTAAGCCTTGATCAAGGACTAAGCGCCCGGATTTTAACTCATACTGATATCTGATACCGGGACTAGCTGTTCATACTTGAGGAGGGGGTGCCCCAAATGATGTGAATGTAACTACAAGAACACATGATTCTTGACATTCTTAGGAACAACTTGAGCTGGATTTGAAAGGCACTTTACTTTAGAATTGGATCTGATCCTGCCTGTTGACCGGAGCGCTGGAGAATGCCTCGTCAAAGGATCGACGTGCGCACCGCTTATCACCTTCGTTCCTCTTCTGGATCTACTTAAAGAACCTGCAAAGAAACGACACGGCGCCGCTGCGGCCGATCACACTCCGACGCTCAAGTCAGTGACGGTATCACCAAATACTAAGAACTAGAACCGTGCAAAAACTCTCTCTCACAACAGCCCTGTCTCTCGCAAGCGTAAAGTGTATGAACTGAACGTGCGTACCTCAGAAAGTTCGTTAAGAGCTCTTATATACCTGGTGATTTTCTCTCTCCTGGCAGTTACAGATTTGGACACGTGGCTCGTATCCAACTGTACACGTGCCATCATCTGGAGGCTCCCTGACTTGGCGCTGCTTTTACTCTCATTTTGGCTAAGTTACCTATGCATGGTACTGCCCAGTGCATAGCTAACTCAGGAGTGCGATCTCTACTGGAACTAGCGAGTTAGGGCCTTCATACACCTTCCCTGTGGTCTCGCCGGCCGCCTTCGTAATCTGCTTCTCCTTTATCTTCGGCGATGTGCTTATTCTGGCGATCTCCGACTGCTTGGTCGCCTGAGTCTGCATCTGGCGACTTCATCCTCAACCTGGCGATCGCCTATTCTGGTAAGCTGGAGATCGGAACACGCCAACTTAACAATCGGCGACTACACGTGCCTCCCGACTTCCTTCCTAACTGCCAACCTGGCGCCTTGTCAACACGCCTACACTGTAGCAGGGTGCCACGTCATCATACCCGACCACCAGGGCGGTACACAAGCCCCCCAGTCTTAAGCGAAGACTTGTCTAGCGAAAAGACTGAAAAAGCCTTCGTTAACACCGGTCTACGTGGCATTGACGCAGAATTCCAAGCGATAGTACTTTCTGCTGCTCTGACGCTCCACCAAACCCTTCGCGCATCGTTCGACACGTGGCTTTCATCAACGGCTATCTTCATCTGCCGTTAGCGCTTCCCAAAAACATTTCGAAAACCCTTAAACCCATTACGTTCCACTGTTCCATCACTTTCTTCTTGCTTGCAAAACGCTCTAACTTCCCTCTGCGAAACTCTCGACGCTCTTCAAAGTTCCAGATCACCATCCTCCTCCCTCGTCTTCCTGATCACTGAAAGGTAATTACTTTCCTTCATCTGCTGGGTTTTCTTGCATTTTCACCGATTTGCATCATCCTGTAACTGCCTGGTGCATACGCTGTGGGTCGTTTCTCCATTTCTCTTCTGCGTAACTTAGGGCTTTGTCGATCATCGCAACGAACTCACATTCGTTCATCGTTTCACCTTCCTTCCATGACCGAGTCAGCCTCTGTAACCCCCTGATTGTTTTTCCTTTCTTCTTCCTTTGCAGTTGCTATCATGACTCGCACAAAGATCACCCCGAACCCCCCTCCATCAGCACGAAACCCTTCTTCACAAGCGCACGACCCAACCCAAGTTCGTGGCGCTTCCTCTTCGCAGGCTGAGAGGCCTGCATCTTCCCAAACTGCTCTGGCCCAGGCGACTCCACCAAACGCTGGAGGAGCCCCCGTGCCTCTGCCAGACTTCAAGCTACTATATCCTTGGGCCACCCCAACCCTTCTAAAGGAGACCTCGTCGGTGAACACTGCGGGAGCAGTTCTGCGGTTGATAAAGGGGGACGAGGCCTATCAATCGTTTCACAAGGAGCACGACGAGAGGATGATGGTGCTGCCTTGCCCCGCCGCCTTGCCAGTGTGCGCTGATGACAAAGTGAGCGCCGACGGCCCCTTTTGCTTCGTTTACACAACTTTCTTCAAGAAAGTCAAACTCAGATTTCCGCTCACCCGATTCGAGAGGGAACTCTTGACCGAGCTCAACATTGCTGCCGCCCAGCTTCACCCCAACAGCTGGGCGTTTGTTCGAGCCTTTCAAATAACGTGCGACCACCTGGGGCTGCCAGCGTCGGTGAACGTATTTCTGTTTCTTTTTTAGGCCAAGCACCCAGGAGACCGCCTGTGGGTCAGCCTGAATGCCATTGCTGGGAGATCCATTTTTACCATCTTCCAGCAATCATACAAAGATTGGAAGGGGAAGTTCATCCAGGTTCGCGCAAACGATAAAGACACTTCCCTCCTCGACGGTTTCCCCTTGTACTGGGTGGACAAGGGGAAAAAGGAGTCCAAGAGCTGCTTCAGGAGGCCCAGAAGTCCTGATAGCATGGGAGCTTTGGACCGAGACCTCTGCCTATTCTGGAAGAGGGTGTCGGATGCCAACATAACATTCCTGACCCCCACCCTGATCTCCTTCGAATTCTTTGAGGACCAGCTAGAATTCCAAATAGGTTAGGGCGCTACACTCTTGTTTTGATATTGCTTCTGACACTGTTTCTGGGCGTCTTGTGCGATACGCACAAGACTTTGCTTTTGCCTTTTCTGCATATACTTGTTTTGCTGTTTCATTGCCTCATGCACTTATCTTTTTCTTCTCTGAGCTAACCCATGCACTTTCGTTTCATGCAGATAACATGCTGGGTAAAAACATGCTCGCCGACTTGAAGGCGCTCGCCCGAAACCACGGGTTGGCGACCGGTTCTCAGACGGTCCCCAACTCGGCGGTCGAGAAGGCTATCGTTCATGGGCGATCACCGCCCAAGGAACCCACCCAGCGAAAGAAACTGGTCCTCAAGAGGCCAAAACGAAAAGCCCCCCAAGTCGTCCAAGAGGAGGAGGAAGAGGACGACGAGGTCACTGAGGATGGCCTCGTTACAAAGAGGAAAAGGGTGGCACCACCTTCACCACCTGCCCCACCCCCTCTTCCAGCTTCAACACCACCATCAACACCTGCTCCTCCTCCCTCATCGCCAACACCACCAGCCCCTTCACCACCAGTCCAAGCAACTCCACTGGCCACTGCGCCACCAGCAGCTGAGGCTCAAGAGCCAAACTTTCTGGAGGACCCCCCAAGTGCCTCTACGCCTCACATCTCAGCTGGAGGGGGCCCCCCTTCAAACGCTTCAGCTTCAGAGAACGTTCCAACCGGGGATGAGGTTGCTCACACCTCTCCAATTCTAATTACCGAATCCCCGGTTGCGTCGCCACGCCAGGAAGCAAACATTGAAAATCCTGCTAAGGAAGGTGGCGACGAGAACCCTCAACAAGCCCCCCTGGAGCCTCTCCAAGCTTCAAACCTTTCCCTTGAAGTTACAAGGATGTGGGAACCTCTGACTGCCAAACTCAAAACCATAGCAGAGGATATCCCATCAATCATAACAAGGGCTGTGGAGAGCTCCACCAGGAGGCTTCAAGACGACCTCTACCACCTCAAGACTGAAAATAGCACTATGAAGGTTGAGGTGGAGAAGGTGTCATTCAACCTAATGCTCGCGGAAATGGAGCACTCCCGAGTAGAGGATGCCCTAAGTACCGAGCTTAGGCTGGCGCGCAAGGAAGCTGCCGACCTTCGCCGCAAAGTCCACGAACTTGCCCAAGAGAAAGTTGAACTAGAAAGCAAGATCGTGCCTCTGCGCACCAAGGCGAGCGACCTGGAGGCTCACATTCAAGCTGACGCCGCCAGGGTGCAAAAGCTGGAGCAGAGGTCGATTGACCGCGAGAAGCTACTTGGGCAAGTTGAAAAAGCGAGGGACGACGCCATGGCTGATCTCACCGAGGCAAACAAGGAGAAAGGGAGGATGGCTGCCGAGTTGGCCCAAGCTCAAACAGAATCCAAGAAGGTTACTGACGACCTTCTCCATGCTCAAGAGACCAACAAACAACTCCAAAAACAGGTTGAAGAGCAGGGGCAGCAGAACAAGGAGCTCAAGGAACAGGTCGAAGGACTTCAAGGGCAGTTTGAAGAACTTAAGCTAAATTCTGCTTAGATTCTGACTGCTGGATTCGAAGCCGCTCGGGAGCAATTCGCATGCCTATTCCCTGATCTCGACCTCAGCATGGTGTCGTTAAACAACGAAGTAGTGGATGGAAAGGTCGTTCCTGCCGAAGACTCAACCAACTCCACCCCATCTACTTCTTTATAGATTCACTTGTATTTACCTTGTAAAAACTTTTGCATATGCATTTTGAACAGATACTTATTTCAACTGCTGAACTTGGATATTCTCTCACTTGACTTCTTTTAAGCGCTTTAGCCTTCTTTGTATGCTTACCTTTGTCGGATTTAACTTAGCGATTTTGCAAACGCGACCTTTGACGTAACCGCCTCGAGCCAATTCAAACTTAAGCAAAAATCACCTTAAACAACTTGCACCCTCAAGGCAACTAACCTCGTTACAGAAATACCCTTCAAGCAACGAACTGTAACTTAATCATTGGCTCGAACAACGTTCCACTCGACCTGCTTTATCAGACAAGTCTTTCAACCTTCTCGCCGTCGTTTGAACTTTTCCCGATCGCCAAGACCCCTTGGTGACATCAGCTTTTTCTAGCTTCCTGCTTTGGCAATCGTTTCTTTATCTAGGGCAGAAACGCCCTTTGGAATCTCCCCTTGCCTTCCTGGACTTCAAAACAAAAGACCGACTGGCTAGGCGTTCTCTTCGAACCTACCTTAGCCACCTTTCAGGTTTCTTCCACCCTCTTCGCTATACCTGAACTCGTTCGAGACGAGAAGGATTTTATCTTGCCCATGCTCGCACGTAAGTGAGAAGGTCTTTTGACTCGCCTGAACTCGCTCATCGGCGAGAAGGACTTTCGCTCGCCTGAACTCGCTCATCGGCGAGAAGGACTTTAAATGGCCTTAACTCGCTCGACGGCGAGAAGGACTTTGTCTGGTGCCTCAACTTGCCCAGGGTGTACATCTCCTCCCCCCTGGATGCACTGAGGACCTCTTCTTTCTCTCGCCTGCGCTCGCTCAATGGCGAGGAGGTCTTTAATGGGCCTTAGTTCGCACAACGGCGATAAGGACTTTATATGGTGCCTCAACTTGCCCAGGGTGTACATCTCCTCCCCCTGGATGCACTGAGGACCTTTCTCTTTCTCGCCTACGCTCGCTCAACGGCGAGGAGGTCTTTTAACTTGCCTCGACATTGCCCCAGGAGTTACATCTTCTCGCTCCCAGAAACACGGAGGACTTTTCCTCTTTCTCGCCTGCCCTCGCTCGACGGCGAGGAGGACTTCATCTTGCCTCAAAACGCGCGAGGGCGTTGAGGTCTTTCATCTGGTGCCTCCGATCGCCGAAAGACGATGAGGACTTTAAAACTTAACTGGTGCCTCCAATCGCCGAAAGACGATGAGGACTTGGAACTTTTTAGAAAGCACGCGATATATCTTTTCTTGCCTTAAGTCATGTACAAATGACAAGGTCTTTCTTCGAAACTTTCGAAAATAGCACATATGCAATCTGGAAACACCTTATACTTCGAAAACTCTTCTTTTATTGGGTGGCCTTGTTAAAAACCCTCCTTAGGGAAAAAAGAGTGCCCCCTTGAAACTGTTTTAACAGAGACATTGTAATATAACATTTGTGTTTGTCTTTACTTACAAAGCTCTCAACTATAGTACAACTTCAGATGTGTGGCGTTCCAGGTACGGGGGATCGCTCCTCCTTCCAGCGTCTCTAAGCGGTAGGCCCCGTTCCCGAGCGCCTCGGTTATTCTGAACGGTCCAGTCCACTTGGGTGATAGTTTATTCTCCATCTCGTACTGGTGGGCCTTCCTCATCACCAAATCGCCTTCTCTAAACTGCCTTGGCATCACCTTTGGGTTGTACCTTCGCTCGACCCTTCTCTTCACCGCCTCAGCCTTCAGCCTCGCCTCCTCCCTGACCTCATCTAGCAGATCCAGGTTCAGCCTTCTCTCTTCATTCGAGTCTTCCTTTACGAAGTTCTGGAATCTCGGCGAGCTCTCCTGGATCTCCACCGGAATCATGGCGTCGCACCCATAGACCAAGCTAAACGGGGTCTCATGGGTTCCTGACTGCTCGGTGGTGTGGTACGCCCAGACTATACGGGGCACCTCCTCAGCCCAACTTCCCTTGGCTTTCTCAAGCCTTCTCTTCAAACCTCTCAACAACACCCGATTAGATGACTCCACCTGGCCATTCGTCTGTGGGTGCTCGACGGATGCAAACACTTGCTGAATTCCAACCCCTTCACAAAGCTTCTTCAACAGGTGGCTTGCAAACTGCGTCCCATTATCTGACACCAGGCGCTTAGGCACTCCAAACCGGCACACAATGTTCTTCCACACAAACCCTTCGATCTTGTGCGCGGTGATATGGGCCACTGGTTCTGCTTCGATCCACTTAGTGAAATACTCAATCGCCACCACCAAGTACTTCATTTGCCTGATCGCCAGTGGGAAAGGTCCCAGGATGTCGATTCCCCAAGTATGAAACGGCCAAGGGCTATAGATCGACTTCAACTCCTCGGGAGGTGCCTTGTGCCAATCGGCGTGCTGCTGGCATTGTTTGCAGCACTGGGCATACCTCTTGCAATCTTCTCTCATGGATGGCCAATAGTAGCCTGCACGGAGAGTCCTCGCGGCCAGAGCTCGACCCCCGACGTGACTTCCACATATTCCTTCGTGGAGCTCTGCCATAACTCTCGTGCACTTATCGCCGTGTATACATTCCAGGAGTGGGTGAGTGAACCCAAACTTGTACAAATCGCCATCAATCAACGTGTATTTGCTAGAATTTTTCTTTACCTTCCTGGCTTCTGTTGGATCCAGCGGGAGGAGACCATCCGCCAAGCACCGCTTGTATTGCGTTATCCAAGTGTCTGGCTCATGGGTGGCGCAGACCTGCATCACATCCACCTTCTCTCCTCGGCATGCTCTGATTCTCGGCGATCTTAGAGTTTCCTGCGTCAAAGACTTATGGCTTCTCGCTGCTCTCTCCGTCGACTTGCTTATCTGAAGGACCAGATGATCTGCTACAAATGCCCTCGGCGTCTTCAGAGTTTCTTGAATCACCGTCCTCTGCCTACCCCCCTTGCCTGAGCTGGCGAGCTTAGCAAGCAAGTCAGCTCGGGCATTCTGTTCTCGGGGCACATGTACCACTTCAAAAGAGGCAAAGGAACTCTTCAATTCCTGCACATACGCCAAGTAGGCCGCCATTTGTGGATCTTTAGCCTGGAACTCGCCTGTTACTTGCCCTGTGACTAGCAGCGAGTCACTCTTAGCCATTAGCACCCTAGCTCCCATCTCCTTGGCCAGCAGAATCCCGGCGATCAGCGCCTCGTACTCTGCTTGATTGTTGCTGGCTTTGAAGGCAAATCTCAACGACTGTTCGATCAGCACGCCGTTGGGTCCTTCCAGTATGACTCCAGCACCGCTGCCCTGCTGGTTCGACGATCCATCCACCGAGAGTACCCAACGGAAATCATCTCCTTCAACCCGCGTCGCCTCTGATGAGAGCTCGACTACAAAATCTGCAAAGATTTGCCCCTTGATCAAGCCTCGGGGCTCATATTTAATGTCAAATTCTGACAACTCTACTGCCCACTTCACCATTCTTCCCGCAACGTCAGGTTTCTTCAAGACCTTCTGGATGGGCAGGTCAGTCATTACCAGTATTGTGAAACTGTGGAAGTAGTGGCGCAACCTCCTCGCCGAAAACACCACAGCCAGCGCAGCCTTCTCCAGGGCCTGATATCTCGTTTCTGGGCCCTGCAACACCTTGCTCACGAAATAAATAGGCTTCTGAGCCTGATCTTGATCCTGGGCGAGCACCGCACTCACCGCCCTCTCAGTCACGGCGAAGTACAACCTGAGAGGAATTCCCGCCAGCGGTTTGCACAGAACCGGCGGGCTCGCCAAATACTCCTTCAGCTTGACGAAAGCTTCCTCGCACTCTTTCGTCCAAGCGAACTTGTTATTGCGCCGCAGACACTGAAAATAGGGATGCCCCTTTTCCCCGCTAGCTGACATGAAGCGAGATAGGGCTGCCATCCGACCTGTTAGCTGCTGGACCTCTTTCACCGTAGCCGGGCTTCTCATCGCCAAGATGGCGGCACACTTGTCCGGGTTAGCTTCTATTCCTTTTTCAGTCAAGAGAAAACCCAAAATTTTCCAGCCTCCACGTCGAAAATGCATTTCTCCGGGTTAAGCTTCAACTTGAACTTGGCGATCGTCGTGAACAATTCTTCCAAGTCTGCAACGTGCTTGCTCTTCTCCTGCGAGGTCACGACCATGTCATCGACGTAAGCTTGCACGTTCCTTCCCAGCATTGGTGCAAGTACTCGATCCATCAGCCTCTGGTACGTGGCCCCCGCGTTCTTTAGCCCAAAGGGCATCACCTTATAGCAGTAGCACGACCTCTCCGTCATGAAGGTTGTTTTCTCTTCATCCATGGGATGCATCTTGATCTGATTATAGCCCGAGAAGGCATCCAGGAAGCTCAGCAGCTTGCACCCTGCAGCACTATCAACCAGGGCATCAATGCTTGGTAAAGGATACGAATCCTTTGGGCAAGCTTTATTCAGATCGGTGAAATCGACGCACATGCGCCATTTCCCGTTGCTCTTCTTCACCAGCACGACATTCGCCAACCATTCAGGGTACTGGACTTCCCTGATGTGGCCCGTAGCGAGGAGTTTCTGGGTCTCGTCCCTGATCGCCTGCCTCCTCTCCTCGTTGAATTTCCTTCTCCTTTGTCGCACTAGCCTCACCATGTTGTCCATCGCCAGATGATGGCACAGAAAGTCGGGATCAATCCCGGGCATTTCCGAGGCGGACCATGCAAACGCGTCCAGATGCCGCTCAATCACCTTGGCGATCTGGTCTTGAAGATCGACTTCTAGAGATCTTCCCAGCTTGAAGATTTTCCCTCCGATCTCCTTTTCGAGCCACTGCTCAACGGGTTTGGGCCTGGATTCTCTGGCGATAACCGCCTTGGCGATTCCCAGTTCTCTCGCTTCCTCGGGGCGATTCCGCGCCTCTTCCTCCTCCGGGCCAGCATTCCTCTCCCCCAGTTCTGCGTCTACCATCTCTACATTCCTTCCGGCGGCCTCCTCTGTTACCGGCGGTCTGGGCTTCACACCGGGAGGTGGGGTGGTTGTAACATAGCTCACTGATTTTTTATTTTTCAGGCTATTCTCATAGCACCTTTTCGCTTCTTTCTGATCGGACTTTATCGTGATCACCACCCCTTCCATTGACGGCAGCTTCACCTTCATGTGCCTAGTCGATGGAATGGCGCCTATCCTGTTAAGAGTGGGCCTTCCCAACAGGATGTTATACGCTGAGGGGGCGTTTACGATGAGGTACTTGATTTTCTCCGTCCTCGACCCAGCCTCATCTGTAAACGTGGTTCTGAGCTCAATGTATCCCCTGACCTCCACCTGGTCGCCAGCGAACCCATACAAGCATCCTCCATAGAGCCTTAGCTGGTCAAGGGGCAGTTCCAGCTGCGTGAAAGTCGGCCAGAACATCACGTCTGCCGAGCTTCCTTGGTCCACCAGAACTCTGTGGACCTTCCTCCCCGCCGTGATCAACGAAATAACAATGGGATCGTTGTCATGAGGCACAACGTCCCGAAGATCCTGCTTGGTGAACGTAATGTCCACTTTCGGTGAGTGATCTTCAAACATGTCTACTGACATCACCGATCGCGCATACTTTTTCCTCTGCGATGCGGTGCATCCACCACCTGAGAAACCCCCTGCAATGGTGTGGATTTCCCCATGGATAGGCATCTCGTGTTGTTGGGCTTCTCCAGCTGCTGGCTGGGAACTCGACGCTCCTCCAGTCCTCCTGTCTAGCAGATAGTCGTTTAGGAACCCGCTCTTAACCAGATCGTCGAGCTGGTATCCTAAAGACAAACACGAGTCCAGGTTGTGACCAAAGCACTGGTGGAACTCGCACCAAACGTCGGGTTTTGACCCCAGCACCTTGTCGCCCACCTTCTCGAGCGCCTTCAACCTAGCAGATATGTTAGGGATAGTGATCAGGTCCGCTAGTCCCATGACGAATTTGTGCTTAGGCGGGCGATTGTACTCTCGGCGTGCTGGTTGTTGGCGTGCTGGTGGTTGGCGCGCTTGGCTTCTTCCCTTATTTCTCCTATCGTAAGGATAGCGAGTCCTTTGGTCTTTTCTGGCCGCCGCCGCCGTTTCCAGCACCCTCTGTGGCTGGATCCTGGTCTGGGCGCGTGGCCTGGTGGGAGCCACGCTGCCTCTCTTCTCGGCGACTTCACTCTCGTCGGCGATGTGGGCCATCGCAAGTCGCCTGACTTCAGCAAACGTCGCTGGATGAGCCCTGATCAAGGCCTCGCAGAATGGCCCTGGCTGCACGCCCTTCTTGAAGGCATAGACCAGCATTTCTTCATCCTTAGCCGGCGATCTGACCATCTGCGCTCCGAAGCGATTGAGGTAGTCTCTGAGGGACTCCCCATGGTACTGCCTTATATCAAACAGATCATAGGACACCCTGGGTGGTGCCTTATTCACAATGTACTGCTCGACAAAGATTTTCGAGAACTGTTGAAAATTGGTTATGTGGCCATTAGGCAGGCTCACAAACCACTCCATCGCCGTTCCCTGGAGCGTGCTCACGAACATCTTACAGTAGACGGCGTCCGACCCTCCCGACAGCATCATCTGTGTGTGGAACGTGGTCAGATGAGCTTCTGGATCCTCCACGCCGGTAAAGACAGCTTTAACCGAAACCACGCTCGTGGGAATTGGCGTGTCGGTAATCGCCTGAATAAAAGGCATTGGAAACACACGAGGTGGCGTCGACGGTGCCACCTCTTCAGCAGAAGAACGTCCCTGCTGCTCCTGAAGAGCTCGACGCAGCTCCTCAGCTACCTTGCTGAGCTCCTCGTTCCTGGCGCGAGAGGCGACCAGGTCCTCATGTATCCTTGCCTGCTCTACGCGCGACGCTTCCACGGTTGCCTGCAACGAGCGCATCATTTCCGCCATCTGCGCCATGGTCATGGCGGCGTCGCCTTCAGCAGCGACGGGAGCCACAGGACTGGAACGATTGCTTCTCATCTTTCTCATCAACTTCAGCGAACCACAAGAATACAACAAACAACACTTCAACCACGATCGAAACAGCGATCAATCGGAGAAAACTCAAGAAACTGCGCAAGAAACCACGAACACCGCAAACCTTCGCAGAAAACCACAAAAGAACTCGAACTTCCCCAGACAGATTGCGCGCAAGCAACAAAAGACCTCACTCCACCGATTGAAAGCCAAACAAACGGTACAAAACACGAACTCACCGAACGAAACTCAAAGAAACTGCACACGACGGTGGCACCAGCACACAACCGCGCAGAAAACCTCGAAAACTTCCACGAACTCACGCTGTGGATGGGAGCACGTTTTACACGGCCCCACGGTGGGCGCCTGATGATCCTGCCTGTTGACCGGAGCGCTAGAGAATGCCTCGTCAAAGGATCGACGTGCGCACCGCTTATCACCTTCGTTCCTCCTCTGGATCTACTTCAAGAACCTGCAAAGAAACGACACGGCGCCGCTGCGGCCGATCACACTCCGACGCTCAAGTCAGTGACGGTATCACCAAATACTAAGAACTAGAACCGTGCAAAAACTCTCTCTCACAACAGCCCTGTCTCTCGCAAGTGTAAAGTGTATGAACTGAACGTGCGTACCTCAGAAAGTTCGTTAAGAGCTCTTATATACCTGGTGATTTTCTCTCTCCTGGCAGTTACAGATTTGGACACGTGGCTCGTATCCAACTGTACACGTGCCATCATCTGGAGGCTCCCTGACTTGGCGCTGCTTCTACTCTCATTTTGGCTAAGTTACCTATGCATGGTACTGCCCAGTGCATAGCTAACTCAGGAGTGCGATCTCTACTAGAACTAGCGAGTTAGGGCCTTCATACACCTTCCCTGTGGTCTCGCCGGCCGCCTTCGTAATCTGCTTCTCCTTTATCTTCGGCGATGTGCTTATTCTGGCGATCTCCGACTGCTTGGTCGCCTGAGTCTGCATCTGGCGACTTCATCCTCAACCTGGCGATCGCCTATTCTGGTAAGCTGGAGATCGGAACACGCCAACTTAACAATCGGCGACTACACGTGCCTCCCGACTTCCTTCCTAACTGCCAACCTGGCGCCTTGTCAACACGCCTACACTGTAGCAAGGTGCCACGTCATCATACCCGACCACCAGGGCGGTACAGGATCGATGTTCTAAATTCAAGAACTCACGAAAACTAAGCACCAACCAAGACTCATATTCAAGTCCATGTATTGTCAAATTGAATCAAAACAAAAGGAAAGAAGAACAAGAATTAAAACTGGACAAAATTTAAATGAAAGCTACTGAACCAAAACAAAATTAAGAACACAATGCTGGAAACACAAAAATAAACGGTAGAAAAAGAAGTAAACTCTATGAATCAAAACTACCGAATGGAAAATTGAAGAAAAAGGAAGAAGAACACTTATAGAATAAGATGCTTGCTGGATTTTGAGAATTGGAAGAAGCCATTCACGCCACTTGGAACCTTGAACCAAGATAAGTGATGGAGTGCCACCACTTGAAGCTCACCATAGCTCACAAGATAAGGCAAAGAAGAGGAATACTCAAAACTCACAAATTCTCTCCAAAATTGAGTATAGTCTCTCTACTATAAAATTACAATCTGAATTGTACAAGCTAAGCACCTTTATTTATAGCCTAGAGGTGCTGAAAATGCAAGCTAAATGGCACACAAATGCAATGAAATTCGGTTTGGCAACCCCTAGGCTCCTATCTACACTCCCCCCTAGACTCCCTTACTACTTACACCTTTTATTACATTCACACCCCTATTCTACAAAAGAAATAAGAAGAGCCATTTTATTATACTCTTGTCCCAAAGCTCTTGCCATGCTCCTAGTAATTCGTTGGGCTTGGGCCCCTTGTTGGGCTTGGACCCCTTGATGGGCTTGGGCCCCTTGTTGGGCTTGGGCTTCATGGCCTAGAGAATCCTCTACTTGGTTTCCATCATACTCCCCGGGTTGGAGAGAATTCGTCCACGAATTTGGGAAACCTGCAGCAAAAGGAGTGAGATCAGTAACATTGAAAGAATTACTACCAAGATAAGTAGAGGGCATATCTAACTCATAGGCATTATCATTAATCCTCTTGATGACTTGGAAAGGGCCATCACCACGAGGCATAAGTTTGGACTTCCTTAGAGAAGGAAATCTATCCTATCTCAAATGAAGCCAAACCCAATCACCGGGCTCAAAGATTAATGCCTTTCGCCTTTGGTTGGCAGTGTCAGCATACTTACCAACTTTCTTCTCAATTTGTAACTTGATGCGGTTGTGCAAATCTTTAACAAAAGATGCCTTTTCAAAACCGTCTTTGCATAGAACCTCATCAAGGACAGGAATGGGAAGAAGATCTAGAGGTGTGAGGGGATTAAACCCATAAACAACCTCAAAAGGAGAATGGTTAGTGGTGGAATTCACTACTCTATTATAGGAAAATTCAACATGAGGTAGTAAATCCTCCCAAGCCCTTGGATTCCCGGAAATAAAGCATCTTAATAATTGACCCAAAGTTCTATTAACCACTTCGGTTTGATCATCAGTTTGGGGGTGGCAGGTAGTAGAAAACAGAAGTTTGGTGCCAAGTTTCCCCCATAAGGTCCGCCAAAAGTGACTTAAGAACTTAGAATCCCTATCAGATACTATACTTCTAGGAAGTCCATGCAAACGAACAACTTCCTTGAAGAAGAGATTTGCAATATGGCATGCATCATCCACTTTGTGGCATGGAATAAAATGAGCCATTTTAGAAAAATTGTCCACTACCACAAAGATGGAATCCTTACCCTTCGATGTCTTGGGTAGTCCTAAGATAAAATCCATAGAAATATCAACCCAAGGCATTGTAGGGATAGGAAGAGGGGTATATAAACCATGGGGTTGGACCTTAGATTTAGCCTTCCTACATGCTATACATCTATCACAGAAGGTATGTACGGGTTTGCGCATGTGAGGCAAAAAGAAATGTTCATGCAATGTTTCTAAGGTCTTAGCTACCCCAAAATGTCCCATAAGCCCACCCTCATGAGCCTCTCTAACAAGAGATTGTCTAATGGATCCTTGGGGAACACAAAGTCTTTTTCCTTTGAAAAGAAAACCATTATGTAAGAAAAAGTCTTTGTGACCTCCCTTGGAACACTCTTGATAGATTAGAGAGAAATCTAAGTCATCATGATAAAGTTCCTTTATGTGATCAAAACCTAAATATTGAACATTTAAAACATTTAACAAGGTGTACCGCCCTGGTGGTCGGGTGCGATGACGTGGCACCCTGCTACAGTGTAGGCGTGTTGACAAGGCGCCAGATTGGCAGTCGGGAAGGAAGTCGGGAGGCACGTGTAGCCGCCGATTGTTAAGTTGGCGTGTTCCGATCTCCAGCTTACCAGAATAGGCGATCGCCAGCTTGAGGATGAAGTCGCCAGATGCAGACTCAGGCGACCAGGCAGTCGGAGATCGCCAGAACAAGCACATCGCCGAAGATAAAGGAGAAGCAGATTATGAAGGCGGCCGGCGAGACCACAGGGAAGGTGTATGAAGACCCTAACTCGCCAGTTTCAGTAGGGATCGCACTCCTGAGTTAGCTATGCACTGGGCAGTACCATGCATAGGTAACTTAGCCAAAATGAGAGTAGAAGCAGCGCCAAGTCAGGGAGCCTCCAGATGATGGCACGTGTACAGTTGGATACGAGCCACGTGTCCAAGTCTGTAACTGCCAGGAGAGAGAAAATCACCAGGTATATAAGAGCTCTTAACGAACTTTCTGAGGTACGCACGTTCAGTTCATACACTTTACGCTTGCGAGTGACAGAGCTGTTTGTGAGAGAGAGAGTTTGCACGGCTCCAGTTCTTAGTATTTGGTGATACCGTCACTGACTTGAGCGTCGGAGTGCGATCGGCCGCAGCGGCGCCGTGTTGTTTCTTTGCAGGTTCTTGAGATAGATCCAGAGGAGGAACGGAAGTGAGAAGCGGCGCGCACGTCGATCCTTTGACGAGGCATTCTCCAGCGCTCCGGTCAACAGGCAGGATCATCAGGCGCCCACCGTGGGGCCGTGTAAAACGTGCTCCCATCCACAGCGTGAGTTCGTGGAAGTTTTCGAGGTTTTCTGCGCGGTTGTGTGCTGGTGCAACCGTCGTTTGCGGTTTCTTTGAGTTTCGTTCGGTGAGTTTGTGTTTTGTGCCGTTTGTTTGTCTTTCAATCGGTGGAGTGAGGTTTTTTGTTGCTTGCGCGCAATCTGTCTGGTGGAAGTTCGAGTTCCTTGGTGGTTTTCTGCGAAGGTTTGCGGTGTTCTTGGGTTCTTGCGCAGTTTCTTGAGTTTTCTCCGATTGATCGCTGATTCGTTCGTGGTTGAAGTGTTATTTGCTGTATTTCTGTGATTCGCTGAAGTTAATGAGAAAGATGAGAAGCAATCGTTCCAGTCCCGTGGCTCCCGTCGCTGCTGAAGGCGACGCCGCCATGACCATGGCGCAGATGGCAGAAATGATGCGCTCATTGCAGGCCACTGTAGAAGCCTCGCGCGTCGAGCAGGCAAGGATACATGAAGACCTGGTCGCCTCTCGCGCTAGGAACGAGGAGCTCAGCAAGGTAGCTGAGGAGCTGCGTCGAGCTCTTCAGGAGCAGCAGGTTCGTTCTTCTGCTGAAGAGGTGGCACCGTCGACGCCACCTCGTGTTTTCCCAATGCCTTTCATTCAGGCGATTACCGACACGCCAATTCCCACGAGCGTGGTCCCGGTTAAAGCTGTTTTTACCGGCGTGGAGGATCCAGAGGCTCATCTGACCACGTTCCCCACACAGATGATGTTGTCGGGAGGGTCGGACGCCGTCTACTGTAAGATGTTCGTGAGCACGCTCCAGGGAACGGCGATGGAGTGGTTTGTGAGCCTGCCTAATGGCCACATAACTAATTTTCAACAATTCTCGAAAATCTTTGTCGAGCAGTATATTGTGAACAAGGCACCGCCCAGGGTGTCCTATGATCTGTTTGATATAAGGCAGTACCATGGGGAGTCCCTCAGAGACTACCTCAATCGCTTCGGAGTGCAGATGGTCAGATCGCCGGCCAAGGATGAAGAAATGCTGGTCTATGCCTTCAAGAAGGGCGTGCAGCCAAGGCCATTCTGCGAGGCCTTGATCAGGGCTCATCCAGCGACGTTTGCTGAAGTCAGGCGACTTGCGGTGGCCCACATCGCCGACGAGAGTGAAGTCGCCGAGAAGAGAGGCAGCGTGGCTCCCGCCAGGCCACGCGCCCAGACCAGGATCCAGCCACAGAGGGTGCTGGAAACGGCAGCGGCGGCCAGAAAAGACCAAAGGACTCGCTATCCTTACGATAGGAGAAATAAGGGAAGAAGCCAAGCGCGCCAACCGCCAGCACGCCAACAACCAGGACGCCGGGAATACAATTGCCCGCCTAAGCACAAATTCGTCATGGGACTAGCGGACCTGATCGCTATCCCTAACATATCTGCTAGGTTGAAGGCACCCGAGAAGGTGGGCGACAAGGTGCTGGGGTCAAAGCCGGACGTTTGGTGCGAGTTTCACCAGTGCTTTGGCCACAACCTGGACTCGTGTTTGTCTTTAGGATACCAGCTCGACGATCTGGTTAAGAGCGGGTTCCTAAACGACTATCTGCTGGACAGAAGGACCGGAGGAGCGTCGAGTTCCCAGCCGGCAGGTGGAGAAGCCCAGCAACACGAGATGCCTATCCATGGGGAGATCCACACCATTGCAGGGGGTTTCTCAGGTGGTGGATGCACCGCATCGCAGAGGAAAAAGTACGCGCGATCGGTGATGTCAGTGGACATGTTTGAAGATCACTCGCCGGAAGTGGACATTACGTTCACCAAGCAGGATCTTCGGGACGTTGTGCCTCATGACAACGATCCCATTGTTATTTCATTGATCATGGCGGGAAGGAAGGTCCATAGAGTTCTGGTGGACCAAGGAAGCTCGGCAGACGTAATGTTCTGGCCGACTTTCACGCAGCTGGAATTGCCCCTTGACCAGCTAAGGCCCTATGGAGGGTGCTTGTATGGGTTCGCTGGCGACCAGGTGGAGGTCAGGGGGTACATTGAGCTGAGGACCACGTTTACCGATGAGGCTGGGTCGAGGACGGAGAAAATCAAGTACCTCATCGTAAACGCCCCTTCAGCATATAACATCCTGTTGGGAAGGCCCACTCTTAACAGGATAGGCGCAATTCCATCGACTCGGCACATGAAGGTGAAGCTGCCGTCCATGGAAGGGGTGGTGATCACGATAAAGTCCGATCAGAAAGAAGCGAAAAGGTGCTATGAGAATAGCCTGAAAAATAAAAGATCAGTGAGCTATGTTACAACCACCCCACCTCCCGGTGTGAAGCCCAGACCGCCGGTAACAGAGGAGGCCGCTGGAAGGGATGTAGAGATGGTAGACGCTGAGTTGGGGGAGAGAGAGGCTGGCCTGGAGGAGGAAGAGGCGCGGAATCGCCCCGAGGAAGCGAGGGAACTGGGAATCGCCAAGGCGGTGATCGCCAGAGAATCCAGGCCCAAACCCGTCGAGCAGTGGCTCGAGAAGGAGATCGGGGGGAAAGTTTTCAAGCTCGGAAGATCTCTGGAGGTCGATCTCCAGGACCAGATCGCCAAGGTGATTGAACGGCATCTGGACGCGTTTGCCTGGTCCGCTTCGGACATGCCCGGGATCGATCCCGACTTCTTGTGCCATCATCTGGCGATGTACAACATGGTGAGACCGGTGCGACAAAGAAGGAGGAAATTTAATGAAGAGAGGAGGCAGGCGATCAAGGACGAGACCCAGAAACTCCTCGCTGCAGGCCACATCAGGGAAGTCCAGTACCCTGAATGGTTGGCGAACGTCGTACTGGTGAAGAAGAGCAACGGGAAATGGCGCATGAGCGTCGATTTCACCGATCTGAATAAGGCTTGCCCAAATGATTCGTATCCTTTACCAAGCATTGATGCCCTGGTTGATAGTGCTGCAGGGTGCAAGCTGCTGAGTTTCCTGGATGCCTTCTCGGGCTATAATCAGATCAAGATGCATCCCATGGATGAAGAGAAAACAGCCTTCATGACGGAGAGGTCGTGCTACTGCTATAAGGTGATGCCGTTTGGGCTGAAGAACGCGGGGGCCACGTACCAGAGGCTGATGGATCGAGTACTTGCACCAATGCTGGGAAGGAACGTGCAAGCTTACGTCGATGACATGGTCGTGACCTCGCAGGAGAAAAGCAAACACGTTGCAGACTTGGAAGAATTGTTCACAACGATCGCCAAGTTCAAGTTGAAGCTCAACCCGGAGAAATGCATTTTCGGCGTGGAGGCTGGAAAATTTTTGGGTTTTCTCTTGACTGAAAGAGGAATAGAAGCCAACCCGGACAAGTGTGCCGCCATCTTGGCGATGAGAAGCCCGGCTACAGTGAAAGAAGTCCAGCAGCTGACAGGTCGGATGGCAGCCCTATCTCGCTTCGTGTCAGCGAGCGGAGAAAAGGGACATCCCTATTTCCAATGTCTGCGGCGCAATAACAAGTTCGGTTGGACGAAAGAATGCGAGGAAGCTTTCGTCAAGCTGAAGGAATATCTGGCGAGCTCGCCGGTTCTGTGCAAACCACTGGCGGGAATCCCTCTCAGGTTGTATTTCGCGGTGACTGAGAGGGCGGTGAGTGCGGTGCTCGCCCAGGACCAAGATCAGGCTCAGAAGCCTATCTATTTTGTGAGCAAGGTGTTGCAGGGCCCAGAAACGAGATATCAGGCCCTGGAGAAGGCTGCGCTGGCTGTGGTGTTTTCGGCGAGGAGGTTGCGCCACTACTTCCACAGCTTCACAATACTGGTGATGACTGACCTGCCCATCCAGAAGGTCTTGAAGAAACCTGACGTTGCGGGAAGAATGGTGAAGTGGGCAGTGGAGTTGTCAGAATTTGACATTAAATATGAGCCCCGAGGCCCGATCAAGGGGCAAATCTTTGCAGATTTTGTAGTCGAGCTCTCATCAGAGGCGACGCGGGTTGAAGGAGATGACTTCCGTTGGGTACTCTCGGTGGATGGGTCGTCGAACCAGCAAGGTAGCGGTGCTGGAGTCATATTGGAAGGACCCAATGGCGTGCTGATCGAACAATCGTTGAGATTCGCCTTCAAAGCCAGCAACAATCAAGCAGAATATGAGGCGCTGATCGCCGGGATTTTGCTGGCCAAGGAAATGGGAGCTAGGGTGCTGATGGCTAAGAGTGACTCGCTGCTAGTCACAGGGCAAGTAACAGGCGAGTTCCAGGCTAAAGATCCACAAATGGCGGCTTACTTGGCGTATGTGCAGGAATTGAAGAGTTCCTTTGCCTCTTTTGAAGTGGTACATGTGCCCCGAGAACAGAATGCCCGAGCTGACTTGCTTGCTAAGCTCGCCAGTTCAGGCAAGGGGGGGTAGGCAGAGGACGGTGATTCAAGAAACTCTGAAGACGCCGAGGGCATTTGTAGCAGATCACCTGGTCCTTCAGATAAGCAAGTCGATGGAGAGAGCAGCGAGAAACCATAAGTCTTTGACGCAAGAAACTCTGAGATCGCCGAGAATTAGAGCACGTCGAGGAGAGAAGGTGGACGTGATGCAGGTCTGCGCCACCCATGAGCCAGACACTTGGATAACACAGTACAAGCGGTGCTTGGCAGATGGCCTCCTCCCGCTAGATCCAACAGAAGCTAGGAAGGTAAAGAAAAATTCCAGCAAGTATACATTGATTGATGGCGATCTGTACAGGTTTGGGTTCACTCACCCACTCCTGGAATGCATACACGGCGAGAAGTGCACGAGAATCATGGCAGAGCTCCACGAAGGTATATGCGGAAGCCATGTCGGGGGTCGAGCTCTGGCCGCGAGGACTCTCCGTGCAGGTTACTACTGGCCATCCATGAGAGAAGATTGCAAGAAGTATGCCCAATGCTGTAAACAGTGCCAGCAGCACGCCGATTGGCATAAGGCACCTCCCGAGGAGTTGAAGTCGATCTATAGCCCTTGGCCGTTTCATACTTGGGGAATCAACATCCTGGGACCTTTTCCACTGGCGATCAGGCAGATGAAGTACTTGGTGGTGGCGATTGAGTACTTCACCAAGTGGATTGAAGCAGAACCAGTGGCCCAGATCACCGCACACAAGATCAAAGGCTTTGTATGGAAGAACATCGTGTGCCGGTTTGGAGTGCCTAAGCGCCTGGTGTCAGATAATGGGACTCAGTTTGCAAGCCACCTGTTGAAGAAGCTTTGTGAAGGGGTTGGAATTCAGCAAGTGTTTGCATCCGTCGAGCACCCTCAAACTAATGGCCAGGTGGAATCAGCTAATCGGGTGTTGCTGAGAGGTTTGAAGAGAAGGCTCGAGAAAGCCAAGGGAAGTTGGGCTGAGGAGGTGCCTCGTATAGTCTGGGCGTACCACACCACCGAGCAGTCCGGAACCCATGAGACCCCGTTTAGCTTGGTCTATGGGTGTGACGCCATGATTCCAGTGGAGATACAGGAAAGCTCGCCGAGATTCCAGAACTTCGTAGAGGAAGACTCGAATGAAGAGAGAAGGCTGAACCTGGATCTGCTGGATGAGGTCAGGGAGGAAGCAAGGCTGAAGGCTGAGGCGGTGAAAAGAAGGGTCGAGCGAAGGTACAATTCTAAGGTGATGCCAAGGCAGTTTAGAGAAGGCGATCTGGTGATGAGGAAGGCCCACCAGTACGAGATGGAGAATAAACTATCACCCAAGTGGACTGGACCGTTCAGAATAACCGAGGCACTCGGGAACGGAGCCTACCGCTTAGAGACGCTGGAAGGAGGGGCGATCCCTCGCACCTGGAACGCCACACACCTGAAGTTGTACTATAGCTAAGAGCTTTGTAAGTAAAGACAAACACAAATGTTATATTGCAATGTCTCTGTTAAAACGGTTTCAAGGGGGCACTCTTTTTTCCCTAAGGAGGGTTTTTAATGAGGCCGCCCAATAAAAGAAGAGTTTTCGAAGTATAAGGTGTTTCCAGATTGCATGTGTACTATTTTCGAAAGTTTGAAGAAAGACCTTGTCATTTGTACATGATTTGAGGCAAGAAAATATATATATCGCGTGCTTCCTAAAAAAGTTTTAAAGTCCTCATCGTTTTTCGGCGATTAGAGGCACCAGTTAAGTTTTTAAAGTCCTCATCGTTTTTCGGCGATCGGAGGCACCAGTTAAGTTTTCAAAGTCCTCATCGTCTTTCGGCGATCGGAGGCACCAGTTAAGTTTTAAGTCCTCATCATTTATTGGCGATCGGAGGCACCAGACGAAAGACCTCCTCGCCGTCGAGCGAGTGCAGGCGAGAAAGAGGAAAAGTCCTCCGTGTTTCTGGGAACGAGAAGATGTAACTCCCGGGGCAACGTAGAGGCAAGTTAAAGACCTCTTCGCCGTCGAGCGAGTGCAGGCGAGAAAGAGGAAAAGTCCTCCGTGTTTCTGGGAGCGAGAAGATGTAACTCCCGGGGCAACGTAGAGGCAAGTTAAAGACCTCCTCGCCGTTGAGCGGGTGCAGGCGAGAAAGGTCCTCAGTGCATCCAGGGGGGAGGAGATGTACACCCTGGGCAAGTTGAGGCACCGGATAAAGTCCTTATCGCCGTTGTGCGAGCCAAGGCCAATTCCTCGCCGTTGAGCGAGCGCAGGCGAGAGAAAGAAAAGATCCTCAGTGCATCCAGGGGGAGGAGATGTACACCCTGGGCAAGTTGAGGCATCAAATAAAGTCCTTCTCGCCGTTGTGCGAGCTCAGGCGAGTTAAAGACCTTCTCGCTTATATGCGGGTATAGGCAAGATAAAATCCTTCTCGTCTTGAACGAGTTCAGGTATGGCGAAGAGGGCGGAAGAAGCTTGAAAGGTGGCTAAGGTAGGTTCGAAGAGAACGCCTAGCCAGCCGGTCTTCAGCTCTGAAGTTCAGGGGGGTAAAGGAAGATCCCAAAGGGCATTTCTGCCCTAGATAAAGAAATGACTGCCAAAGCATGAGGCTGGGAGAAGCTGGTGTTACCAAGAGGTTTTGGCGATCGGGAAAAGTTCAAACGACGGCGAGAAGGTTGAAAGACTTGTTTGATGAAGCGGGTCGAGTGGGACGTTGTTTGAACCGATAATTGAGTTACAGTTCGTTGCTTGGAAACTTTTCTTATGATCAGGTTAGTGCCTCAAGGGTATAAGTTGTGTAAAGCGATTGTTGCTTAAGTTTGAATCGGCTCGAAGCAGTCACGCTAAAGGTCGTGCTTGCCAAATCGCTAAGTTAAACGCAGCAAAGTTAAACATACAAAGAAGGTAAAAGCGCTCAAAAGAAGTCAGAAGAAAGAATATCCAAGTTTCGCTATTGAAATGAGTAACTGTTCAAAACACATATGCAAGAGTTTTTACAAGGTAAATACAGGTGAATTTATAAAGAAGCAGATGGGGTGGAATTGGTTGAGCCTTCGGCGGGAACGACCTTTCCATCTACTACTTCATTGTTTAAAGACACCATGCTGAGGTCGAGATCAGGGAATAGGCATGCGAATTGCTCCCGAGCGGCTTCGAATCCAGCAGTCAGAATCTGAGCAGAATTTAGCTTAAGTTCTTCAAATTGTCCTTGAAGCTCTTCAACCTGTTTCTTGAGCTCCTTGTTCTGCTGCCCCAGCTCTTCAGCTTGTTTCTTGAGCTCCTCGTTCTGCTGCCCCTGCTCTTCAATCTGTTTTTGGAGTTGTTTGTTAGTCTCTTGAGCATGGAGAAGGTCGTCAGTAACCTTCTTGGATTCTGTTCGAGCTTGGGCCAACTCGGCAGCCATCTTCCCTTTCTCCTTGTTTGCCTCGGCGAGATCAGCCATGGCGTCGTCTCTCGCTTTCTCCACTTGCCCAAGTAGCTTTTCGCGGTCGATTGACCTTTGCTCCAGTTTTTGTACCTTATCGGCATTAGCTTGAATGTGAGCCTCCAGGTCGCTCGCCTTGGTGCGCAGAGGCACGATTCTGCTTTCAAGTTCAACTTTTTCTTGGGCAAGTTCATGGACTTTGCGGCGAAGGTCAGCAGCTTCCTTGCGCGCAAGCCTAAGCTCGGTACTCAGGGCATCCTCTACTCGAGAGTGTTCCATTTCCGCAAGCGTCAGGCTGAATGCCACCTTCTCTACCTCAACCTTCATTGTGCTGTTTTCGGTCTTGAGGTGGTAGACATCGTCTTGGAGCCGCCTGGTGGAGCTCTCCACAGCCCTCGTTATGATCGATGGGATATCCTCTGCTATGGTTTTGAGTTTGGCAGTCAGAGGTTCCCACATCCTTGTGACCTCGAGGGAAAGGTTTGCGGCTTGGAGAGGCGCCAGGGGGGCTTGTTGAGGGTTCTCGTCGCCACCTTCCTTAGCAATATTTTCAGTGGTTGTTTCCTGGCGTGGCGACGCAATCGGGGACTCGGTGATTAGGATTGGAGAGGTGTGAGCGACCTCATCCCCGATTGGAACGATTCCTGCAGCTGAAGTGTTGGAAGGAGGGCCCCCTCCTGCTAATATATGTTGTGTAGAGGCGCTCGGGGGGTCCTCCAAGAAATTTGGCTCTGGGGCCTCAGTTGCAGGTGGCGCAGTGGCCAATGGAACTGCTTGGACTGGTGGTGAAGGGGCTTGTGGTGCTAGTGATGAGGGAGGAGGAGCAGGTGTTGATGGTGGTGTTGAAGCTGGAAGAGGGGGCGGGGCAGGTGGAGAAGATGGTGCCACCCTCTTCCTTTTCGTGACAAGGCCATCCTCTGTGACCTCGTCGTCCTCTTCTTCCTCTTGGACGACTTGGGGGGCTTTTCGCTTCGGCCTCTTAAGGACCAGTTTCTTGCGTTCGGTGGGCTCCTTGGGCGGTGATCGCCCATGAATGATGGCCTTCTCGACCGCCGAGTTGGGCACCGTCTGGGAACCGGTCGCCAACCCGTGGTTGCGAGCGAGCGCCTTTAAGTCGGCGAGCATGTTCTTACCCAACATGGTGTCTGCATGAAATGAAAGTGCATAAGTTAGCTCAAAGGAGAAAGGGGTAAGTGTACAAGACAATGAGACAGCAAAAACAGGCATATGCAGAAAAGATAAAACCAAAGTCTTGTGTGTGTCGCACAAGACGCCCAGAAACAATATCAGAAGCAATGTCAAGACAAAAGTGTAGCGTCCTAACCTATTTGGAATTCCAACTGGTCCTCAAAGAACTCGAAGGAAATCAGGGTGGGGGTCAAGAATGTTATGTGGGCATCTGCCACCCTCTTCCAGAATAGGCAAAGGTCTCGGTCCAAGGCTCCCATGCTATCAGGACTTCTGGGCCTCCTGAAGCAGCTCTTGGACTCCTTTTTCCCCTTGTCCACCCAGTACAAGGGGAAACCGTCGAGAAGGGAAGTGTCTTTGTCATTTGCGCGAACCTGGATGAACTTCCCCTTCCAATCCTTGTACGACTGCTGGAAGATGGTGAAAATGGATCTCCCAGCAGTGGCATTCAGGCTGACCCACAGGCGATCTCCTGGGTGCTTGGCCTCAAACAGGAATAAAAACACGTCCACTGACGCGGGCAACCCCAGGTGGGCGCACGTTATCTCGAAAGCTCGGACAAACGCCCAGCTGTTGGGGTGAAGCTGGGCGGCAGCGATGTTGAGCTCGGTTAAGAGTTCCCTCTCAAATCGAGTAAGAGGGAACCTGAGTTTGACCTTATTGAAGAAAGTGGTGTAGACGAAGCAGAAGGGCCCGTCGGCGCTCACTTTATCATCGGCGCACACTGGCAGAGCGGCGGGGCAAGGCAGCACCATCATTCTCTCATTGTGCTCCTTGTGAAACGATTGGTGGGCCTCGTCCCCATTGGTCAATCGCAGAACCGCTCCCGCAGTGTTCACCGACGAGGTTTCCTTTAAGAGGGTTGGGTTAGCCCATGGGTATAACGTCTTGAAGTCTGGCAGTGGGATGGGGGCTCCTCCAGCGTTTGGTGGAGTCGCCTGGGCCAGAGCGGTTTGGGAAGACGCAGGCCTCACAGCCTGCGAAGAGGGAGCACCACGGACTTGCGTTGAGTCGTGTGCTTGTGAAGGAGGGTTTCGCGCTGATGGAGGGGGGTTCGGGGTGATCTTCGTGCGAGTCATGATAGCAACTGCAAACGAAGAAGAAAGAAAAAAATAATCAGGAGGGTTACAAAGGCTGACTCGATCAGAGAAGGAAGGTGAAAGACGAACGAATGCGAGTTCGTTGCGACGATCGACAAAGCCCTAAGTTACGCAGAAGGAGAAATGGAAAAACAGCCCACAGCGTATGCACCAGACAGTTACAGGATGATGCAAATCGGTGAAAATGCAAGGAAACCCAGCAGATGAAGGAAAGTAGTTACCTTTCGATGATCAGGAGAACGTTGAAGGGAGGTGGTGATCTAGAGCGTCGAGGAACGTCGAGAGTTTTCGCAGAAGGAAATGAGAGCGTATGCAAGTGTGAAGAAAGTGATGGAACAGTAGGAGCGTAAGGGGTTTAAGGGTTTTCGAAATGGTTTTGGGAAGCGCTAACGGCAGATGAAGATAGCCGTTGATGAGAGCCACGTGTCGAACGATGCGCGAAGGGTTTGATGGAGCGTCAGAGCAGCAGAAAGTACTATCGCTTGGAATTCCGCGTCCATGCCACGTAGACCGGTGTTAACGAAGGCTTTTTCAGTCTTTTCGCTAGACAAGTCTTCGCTTAAGACTGGGGGGCTTGTGTACCGCCCTGGTGGTCGGGTGCGATGACGTGGCACCCTGCTACAGTGTAGGCATGTTGACAAGGCGCCAGATTGGCAGTCGGGAAGGAAGTCGGGAGGCACGTGTAGCCGCCGATTGTTAAGTTGGCGTGTTCCGATCTCCAGCTTACCAGAATAGGCGATCGCCAGCTTGAGGATGAAGTCGCCAGATGCAGACTCAGGCGACCAGGCAGTCGGAGATCGCCAGAACAAGCACATCGCCGAAGATAAAGGAGAAGCAGATTATGAAGGCGGTCGGCGAGACCACAAGGAAGGTGTATGAAGACCCTAACTCGCCAGTTTCAGTAGGGATCGCACTCTTGAGTTAGCTATGCACTGGGTAGTACCATGCATAGGTAACTTAGCCAAAATGAGAGTAGAAGCAGCGCCAAGTCAGGGAGCCTCCAGATGATGGCACGTGTACAGTTGGATACGAGCCACGTGTCCAAGTCTGTAACTGCCAGGAGAGAGAAAATCACCAGGTATATAAGAGCTCTTAACGAACTTTCTGAGGTACGCACGTTCAGTTCATACACTTTACGCTTGCGAGTGACAGAGCTGTTTGTGAGAGAGAGAGTTTGCACGGCTCCAGTTCTTAGTATTTGGTGATACCGTCACTGACTTGAGCGTCGGAGTGCGATCGGCCGCAGCGGCGCCGTGTTGTTTCTTTGCAGGTTCTTGAGATAGATCCAGAGGAGGAACGGAAGTGAGAAGCGGCGCGCACGTCGATCCTTTGACGAGGCATTCTCCAGCGCTCCGGTCAACAGGCAGGATCACAAGGTATATCTTTGTGAAAGAGCATCGGCCACTACATTAATTTTACCTTGTTTATGTTTGATCACATAAGGAAATTGCTCAATAAACTCCACCCACTTAGCATGTCTCTTATTAAGCTTGCTTTGGCTTTTCAAATATTTAAGGGACTCATGATCACTATGAATCACAAATTCCTTTGGAAAAAGATAATGTTGCCAATTTTGCAAAGCTCTAACAAGAGCATAAAGTTCTTTATCATAAGTGGAGTAATTGAGATGACTCCCTTTGAGTTTCTCACTAAAATAAGCGATGGGGTGTCCTTCTTAAAGGAGGACGGCCCCAATGCCTATATTAGAGGCATCACACTCTATTTCAAATGTCTTAGCAAAGTTAGGAAGGGCTAGAATGGGGGCTTTAGTTAATTTAGCCTTCAAAGTTTGAAAAGCGTTTTCTTGCTCTTGTCCCCACTTAAAAACCACATCCTTCTTTACTATGGCATTTAAAGGTGCGGCAATTGTACTAAAGTCTTTCACAAACCGCCTATAAAAACTAGCAAGGCCATGAAAGCTTCGTACTTCATTGACATTGGTGGGTGTAGGCCAATGTTGAATTGCTGCAACTTTTGTTTGATCTACATGCACCCCTTTATGACTAACCACAAACCCTAGGAAGTCTATATGATCTAATGCAAAGAAACATTTAGCATGGATGATGGAGGAGGGCCAAGCACACCTACCCAAGGAAGCCAAGGTACAAGCCAAGGAGAGCGTCTAGACCAAAACCAAGACCAAGGAGAGCGTCTAGGACGTGAAAGTAAGCGTCTAGGACGTGAAAGTGAGCGTCTAGACCGTGAAGGAGGGAGGCTATCCATGGAGCTAAACCGTCTAGGACCCCTTACAAGATCAATGGCCAAACATATTCAAACACAAGCAAATGAGGCCACGGATGGAAGAGAGAAGGCTTTGTATATGTTTGCATAAAGGCCCATTGGGGGTACTTAGTAGATAGGATAGTGTAGGAAGCATTTTTTATGGAAACCTTCTAGAATCTAGGGTAATGTATGGCCGGTCATTGCACCTTAGATTTAGATTTAATTTTTGGTTTTATTTTCTTTAGAAAGGTGGCTTAACATTTACGTCCACATAGCCTATAAATAGGGAGGCTATCTCATTGTATTTGACAAGTTTAATTGAGTATTGTTATGCTGCCCATTTTGTGCACTAGCTATACTTCTCCTAGAAATCTAGGCTATAAACTTCATTCCTTCACCTTTCTCCTTTGAGCTGGCCTAACCTCTCAAACCCATACTCATCATGCACCTTCAAAGCCAACACAACTCCTAGGAGGGCTTTGTTTCACTCACCCATTGCTTCCGCATCATTTTTACTACTTTGATTCAAGAAGAACACATGAAATGCCATCATTTGGTATCAGAGCTATTGGTTCTTCAAGATGAGTAGCTTGTCTTTTTAATTTCAGTTCTTCTTTATTTTCATCTTTGTCATTTCAATTCCTTACTTGTCTTGCTGTTTTTATATTTTAATTTGTTCTTGGTGTGCTTTGTGGAAGATCCAACCCAAGCACTCTTGTTCATTTGATCTTGAACAAGTTCTTGTGCAATTTGTGATAGGATTCCATACACCTTTGTGTTGCTATTTTGTTTTAGGCCTTGAGTCTTTATTGCTTTCATTATTTTGCTTCATATTATGCTTTGAGTCTTTAATTTTCTGAATCTATACATGTTTTGTCAAGTCATGTTCATCCATATTGTCATCAATTCTTAGTAGTCCTATTTTTTTGGCTTGATTGTTTCTTGTTTTGGGTCTCTTTATATTGCTTTAATCTGCTGTTATTTTGATCCTTTGGTGCTTTTTATTTTTAGTTTGAGTTCATAATTGTGTCTTAGTTCATACACAATTTCCATTCTCACATTTTCCATTGTGTTAATTTTGGTTATCTTGCTGTTTTCTTCCAGTTTTCCAGTTTTCCCCTGTAACACCTCTCTGTTCTGGGCTGTTTTGTTTATAAAATTTTTTCCACCCATAGGAAAATTCTGAATCTCTGGAAAATGCAATTTTAAGGTGTTATAGAAAAGACAAAAAAAGAATGAGGTCAAAAGGAGCAACAGAAAAAAAATGATAAATCTCACAAAATCAGAGTGCGAATCTTGAGCGTTACAGCTGGCCTAACTGCACACCAAATTTGCAAAAATTATTAAAAAAAAATGGTGCATGCGTTTTAGGTGATTCCAAAGCCAAAATTTATCTAAGATCCTGAATTTTCTTGTATCCAAATTTCAGAAACAAATTTTACAATTACAGCTCAGCATAAATCGGGGAACAAAACTGTTTTCTGGCCCACAACATTTTCCAGTGGTGCTGTTTTTTTATTTGGTCATCTAATCTAGTGCTTTTCTTTAGGAATTCCTTTTGTGTGCCAACTTTTATTGAGTACCTTTAATTGTTTGCTTTAATTTCTTGAATCTCTTTCTAAGTTGTCATATTATAAATCCTTTTGGTGGTACTGTTTTCTTTCAATTAAATTTGTTTCTTGCTTTTGTTTCTTGACCTCTCTTTTGTGGGTGCTGGAAATTAATTCTCTCTTGGTGCTTATGTGCATGGAAATTGACTTGATTTAAGGTTAAGCCCTTGTGAATAGGTGCTGGAAATTGGAGAATTAAAGCCAACTTTCTAAGGAGGAGTCAAGCTAAGGCCGAAACAAGTTTCTTGAAACAAACACTACAAACACCTAGAAGATCAACAATCAAGACAACAAAGAAAGTGCACTAACCAAAAAGAGGAACAACAAAGGGGGTTTTCTTATCTCCTTTACAACTTGGTTTATTGTTAATTACCTCTTTTAATTTACGTTTTAGACGGTGAGTGTGTCTTCAAGGGCTCAAAGTGTCCAAGAAGCCTCACCTAGGGCCGAATAGCATAGTCATTTTGCTTAGTAATTTGTTGCTTGTTTGAACTTGTATTTCTTTTGTTTTGGTAGAAACGTTTTGCATGTTTAGTATTGTTTAATTTTTGTGCTATACCGACTAGTTTGCTGCATATCTAGCTTACATAGTTTTTCTTGCTTTTTGATTTCTCAACTTCTTGTGTTCTAAGTGTTCTACTAAGAGAAAATTTTGTGTGAAGTCATTGGAGGAAAAGTTTTTGGCAAGGAAAAGGCTTGGTACTTAAGTAGTCCATTGTGACTCACCTCCCTTACCTGGAAAACTCCCTTCTCTAACTTTCCTAAACTTTCTCCAAGTAAAACACCTATATACACAAAGTTTTAGCCATGTCTTCTTCTTCTCACTCTCCAAAGTCTATAGAAAGTGAAGTAAAATCTTTGAAAACTCTTTTAAAAGAAGTATCCCAAGCGGTACAATTGATCTCTTTTAGACAATTGGAGAATGAGAACAAAATCAATGAGTTGGCTAAAGCTCAAGAAGAGAAGTCCCAAAAATCACAAAAATAAAAAAAAACTCATGCATCACATTCTCAAAGTATTGAGTCTCTAGGGGAGGGAAGCCGTAGAATCAATGATTATTACCAACCACCCCCTAGAAGAACTAGGCAAAGGGAGCAAGAGGTGCCAAGGGAAACAAGAGTAGACCTACCTCATTTCCATGGGAAGGAAAATGTAGAAGTATATCTAGATTGGGAGATGAAGGTAGAGCAACTTTTTGCTTGCCATAGGGTAAGTGAGGAACGAAAAGTACCCTTAGCCACCCTTAGTTTCCAAGGGAATGCCATGTATTGGTGGACCTCTCTCGAAAGAGATAGACGTCTTCATAGGGAACCTTCCATTACATATTGGAATGACCTTAGGGGACCCCTAAGACGTCGACATATACCCTCTTACTACCATAGGGAGTTGATGGACAAGCTCCAAAGACTCCAACAAAGAAATATGAGCGTAGAGGAGTATAGACAAAAGATGGAGCTCTATATGATGAGAGCCTCTATTAGAGAGGAAGAGGAAACCACCATTGCTAGGTTTCTTAGTGGCCTATCACTTGAGATACGAGATAGAGTAGAGCTCTTACCTTATCAAGACTTGAATGATTTGGTTCAACTTTGCATTAAAGTTGAGCAACAAAACTTGCGCAAAACCTCAAGTCAAAAGGTGAGCCCCTATTCTAGCTTTTATCCCAAGAAAGAGTTTAGAAGGGAGGGTAGTACATCCAAGGAAAAACCAAAAGAGCCTACCAAGCCCTTCACCAAAGAAACCTCAACCCCACCCATCCGAGCTAGAGATGTCAAGTGTTTTAAGTGCTATGGTAGGGGGCATGTGCAAGCACAATGTCCAAACCAAAGGACTTTGTTTTTAAAAGGTGTAGACGAGTACACTAGTGGCGAGGATGAGCCTAGTGAGAAAGAGGAAGGGGGAGAGGATGAGAGGGTAGCTCCACTAGAGGGAGAATTGCTTATGATTAGGAGAACCCTCAACAATCACCCTAGCACATCCATGGAAACACAAAGGGAGAACATCTTTCATACAAGATGCAATGTTTTAGAAAATATATTTTCTCTCATTGTGGATAGTGGATCTAGTTGTAATTGTTGTAGTGCTAGGATGGTTGAAAAGCTTAAGCTACAAGTAGTTCCTCACCCAAAACCTTACAAACTTCAATGGCTTAATGAAAATGGGGAACTACATGTAGACAAGCAAGTGGAAATCAAGTTTTCCATAGGGAACTACAAAGACAAAGTTTTATGTGATGTAGTGCCTATGGAAGCTTGCCATATCTTATTAGGGAGGCCATGGCAATTTGACAAGAAAACCTTGCATGATGGTCTCACTAACGAGATTTCCTTCACCCATAAATATAAGAAGTTTGTACTTAGTCCTTTACCACATTCTCAAGTGGTGAAAGACCGAATACAAATGAAACAAAAGAGGGATGAGGAAAACAAAAAAAAAAAAGAGCTAGAAAAAGAGAAAATCCTTAGGGATAGAAAGGCGTGGAAGAAGAGTGTTCCTTCCCACAAGGTTGCTCAACAAGAAAAACCTCTTGAAAATGTTTTTGAAAACTTGCTTCTTGTTGAACAACCAAGCCTTATCTTTTGTAAAGGAGCACTTACATGCACTGCCACAAGTAGTGAACTCATGGTTTTACCTCCTCAAGTAGAAAACCTTTTGAGTGAATTTGAAGATCTATTCTCCCAAGAAGGACCCATTGGGCTTCCTCCTCTTAGGGGGATAGAACATCAAATTGACTTTATACCGGGGGCAAGCCTACCAAATAGGCCTGCTTATAGAACCAACCCCGAGGAAACAAAGGAGATAGAATCACAAGTTCAAGACTTGTTGGAGAAGGGTTGGGTTCAAAAGAGCCTAAGCCCTTGTGCTGTACCTGTCTTGTTGGTGCCAAAAAAAGATGGAAAATGGCGTATGTGTTGTGATTGTAGAGCAATCAACAACATCACCATCAAGTATAGGCATCCAATCCCAAGGCTTGATGATATGCTTGATGAATTGCATGGGTCAACTCTATTCTCTAAAATTGACCTTAAAAGTGGATATCACCAAATTCGAATCAAGGAGGGTGATGAGTGGAAAACCGCTTTTAAGACCAAATTTGGACTATACGAGTGGTTGGTGATGCCCTTTGGGCTTACTAATGCTCCAAGCACATTCATGAGGCTTATGAATCACACCTTGAGGGATTGTATAGGTAAATATGTAGTAGTTTACTTTGATGATATCTTAGTCTATAGTAAAAGCCTAGAAGACCATCTAAGTCACCTTAGGGAAGTTCTTCTAGTTCTTAGGAAAAATAGTCTTTTTGCCAATAGGGATAAGTGTACCTTTTGTGTAGATAGTGTAGTTTTCTTAGGTTTCATAGTTAACAAAAAGGGGGTGCATGTAGATCCCGAGAAAATCAAAGCCATCCGCGAGTGGCCAACTCCACAAAATGTAAGTGATGTAAGAAGTTTTCATGGGTTAGCTAGCTTCTATAGAAGGTTTGTCCCTAATTTTTCTAGTCTAGCTTCTCCTTTGAATGAACTTGTGAAAAAAGATGTTGCATTTTGTTGGAATGAAAAGCATGAGCAAGCCTTTCAAAGGCTCAAAGCTCAACTCACCAATGCACCCATTCTATCTCTTCCAAATTTTTCCAAAACTTTTGAGATAGAGTGTGATGCATCGGGGGTAGGCATAGGTGCGGTTTTGTTGCAAGGTGGACACCCCATTGCTTATTTTAGTGAAAAACTCCATGGTGCCACCCTCAACTACCCCACCTATGACAAAGAGCTCTATGCTCTTGTGCGAGCCCTAAAGACTTGGGAACACTACCTTGTGTCCAAAGAATTTGTTATCCATAGTGATCACGAGTCTTTAAAATATTTAAAGGGCCAACACAAGCTCAACAAGAGACATGCTAAATGGATGGAATTTCTTGAACAATTTCCTTATGTAATCAAATACAAGAAAGGAAGCACCAATATAGTGGCCGATGCTCTTTCAAGACGGCACACTCTCTTTTCAAAACTAGGTGCCCAAATTCTTGGATTTGACCACATAAGAGAGCTTTACCAAGAAGATCAAGAACTCTCATCCATCTATGCCCAATGTCTACATAGAGCGCAAGGAGGTTACTATGTGTCCGAGGGATATCTTTTTAAAGAAGGAAAACTTTGCATTCCCCAAGGAACACATAGAAAACTCCTTGTCAAAGAATCACATGAAGGGGGACTCATGGGCCATTTTGGAGTTGATAAAACTCTAGATCTTTTAAAAGCAAAATTTTGTTGGCCACACATGAGGAAAGATGTCCAACGACATTGTTCTAGATGTATCTCATGTTTAAAAGCAAAGTCTAGAACAATGCCGCATGGACTCTACACCCTTTGCCGATTGCAAATGCTCCTTGGGAAGACATTAGCATGGATTTCATTTTAGGACTTCCTAGGACTGCAAGAGGCCATGACTCTATCTTTGTGGTAGTGGACCGTTTTAGCAAAATGTCCCACTTTATTCCATGCCACAAAGTAGATGATGCTCAAAATATTTCTAAACTCTTCTTTAGAGAAGTGGTGAGACTCCATGGTCTCCCTAGAAGTATAGTGTCCGATCGAGATCCCAAGTTTATAAGCCACTTTTGGAAAACTCTTTGGGGTAAACTTGGAACAAGACTACAATTTTCAACTTCTTGTCATCCTCAAACGGATGGTCAAACCGAAGTAGTCAATAGATCTCTTGGAACTATGCTTAGGGCTATCATGAAGGGAAGCCACAAATCTTGGGATGAGTACCTTCCCCACATTGAATTTGCTTACAATAGAGTAGTTCACAAGACTACTAATGCTTCTCCTTTTGAGGTAGTATATGGTTTTAACCCTCTCACGCCCATGGATTTGATACCCCTTCCTAATCCACAAGATTTTGTGCATAAGGAAGGAGTGCTCAAAGCTGATTTTATCAAGAAAATGCATGAGAAGATTAAAATTCAAATACAACAACAAAATGAGAAGTACACAAAATACAACAACAAAGGGAAGAGAGAAATAATTTTTGAGGAAGGAGACTTAGTTTGGCTTCACCTTCGCAAAGATAGATTTCCAACTCAAAGGAAGTCCAAACTAAGTCCCCGAGGTGATGGACATTTCCAAGTTCTCAAGCGAGTCAACAACAATGCTTATAAGTTGGACCTACCTCTTGAATATGGAGTACATGACACTTTTAATGTAATTGATCTTTCTCCATTTGTAGGTACCAATGACGATGACGAGCTGGATTTGAGGACAAATCCTTTCCAAGGGGGAGGGGATGATGGAGGAGGGCCAAGCACACCTACCGAAGGAAGCCAAGGTACAAGCCAAGGAGAGCGTCTAGAACAAAACCAAGACCAAGGAGAGCGTCTAGGACGTGAAAGTAAGCGTCTAGGACGTGAAAGTGAGCGTCTAGACCGTGAAGGAGGGAGGCTATCCATGGAGCTAAACCGTCTAGGACCCCTTACAAGATCAATGGCCAAACATATTCAAACACAAGCAAATGAGGCCACGGATGGAAGAGAGAAGGCTTTGTATATGTTTGCATAAAGGCCCATTGGGGGTACTTAGTAGATAGGATAGTGTAGGAAGCATTTTTGATGGAAACCTTCTAGAATCTAGGGTAATGTATGGCCGGTCATTGCACCTTAGATTTAGATTTAATTTTTGGTTTTATTTTCTTTAGAAAGGTGGCTTAACATTTACGTCCACATAGCCTATAAATAGGGAGGCTATCTCATTGTATTTGACAAGTTTAATTGAGTATTGTTATGCTGCCCATTTTGTGCACTAACTATACTTCTCCTAGAAATCTAGGCTATAAACTTCATTCCTTCACCTTTCTCCTTTGAGCTGGCCTAACCTCTCAAACCCATACTCATCATGCACCTTTAAAGCCAACACAACTCCTAGGAGGGCTTTGTTTCACTCACCCATTGCTTCCGCATCATTTTTACTACTTTGATTCAAGAAGAACACATGAAATGCCATCAGTTAGCATACAACTTCTCCTTCCTAAGGGTTTCTAGAACTTGTCTAACATGTGACTCATGATCTTCTAAGGACAAGCTATATATAAGAATATCATCAAAGTAAACCACAACAAACTTGCCAATGAATGCTCTTAAAACATGATGCATGAGTCGCATGAAGGTACTAGGAGCATTAGTCAAGCCAAAAGGCATGACCAACCACTCATATAAACCAAATTTGGTCTTAAAAGCGGTTTTCCATTCATCACCATGTTTAATTCGAATTTGATTGTAACCACTCTTAAGATCAATTTTGGAAAATATTTTAGACCCATGTAATTCATCCAACAAGTCATCTAACCTAGGAATGGGATGCCTATATTTGGTGGTGATGTTATTTATAGCGCGACAATCCGTACACATCCTCCGTGTCCCATCCTTTTTAGGACAAGTATGACAGGCATAGCACATGGGCTCATGCTATCTTGTACCCACCCCTTAGCTAATAATTCCTCAACTTGTCTTTGAATTTCTTTGGTCTCTTGGGGATTGGTCCTATATGCAGGGCGATTTGGTAAAGAAACCCCGGGCATGAAGTCTATTTGGTGTTCAATCCCTCTTAGAGGTGGTAAGCCTTTAGGAGGATCGTGAAACACATCTTCATATTCCTTTACCAAATGGTCCAAACATGTGGGACTATCCTTAGCCGACTCATATTCAATAGGTCTAGGAATAGCTAAAAAAATAGGCTTGCGAGTAACTATTACCTTTTGAACTTGTTGGGAAGATATGAGAAGGCTTCTCTTGGAATTTTTAATTTCTTTTTCTTTCTCTCTCTTTCTCTCATTTTGACTTGGTCCTCATGTACCTCCTTTGGAGAGAGAGACTTGAGAATGACTTTGTGTCCATGGAAGTTAAAAGAAATTTTGTTGGTAAAGCCATCATGAAAATTTTTTCTATCAAATTGCAATGGCCTACCTAAAAGGATATGAGTAGCTTCCATTGGAACAACATCACACAAGACCTCATCTTTATATTTGCCAATGGAAAATGTAATGAGGACTTGTTTGTTCACCACTATCTCACCCACCTCACTCAACCATTGGAACTTGATCCTGCCGACAACTCGAACGTGGAGGAATCGCTTTGTAGCACTCTCCGCCCGTCTACGCGACTGCGTTCTTTGCAGAATCACCCTCAGAACCTTCTCTTGGATCTCCAAACGTGACATGCAAAACACACAGACGGCGCCTCTAGCGGCCGTTTGCACTCTGACGATCAAGTTAGTCCACAGAACCACCAAAGATGAGAAAAACTAGTAGTGTGTGTGAAAAACTCTTGTTCTCTTTTTTCTCGTATCCCCTCAATCTCTCCCTGGTTCTCTTTTATGTCTCTCTCTCTACTTCTGGGCCTAACAGAATTCTGTTATGCCTTTCTGGCACGTGTCAGAACCCTGTTATGCTTTTCTGAGACAATGTACCTCCAGAATCAGTAGAGTGTGGGTGTCTGTGCGTGTCCGCGCGTCTCTGCGCTTGGCTGCGCTTGTCTGTACCTTTAGTGGTACGGAGTGCACCTTTATCTGGACCGCACCCCTCTCAGATGATGACACGTGGAGGCATGCAACTCACATCTAACCACACATGTGTCACCTACTGGAAGGGCTCTTAGCGCTTCTCCTTGTGCGCCTAAATTATTCCCTTGCGGAGTAACTTAGGATATTTCTTCCATCTGGGTAAGTCGCATACTCTCAGGAGAACGCCGGGTGTGGCTGGTCTAGGCGCACTCACCAAGCGTTGCCCTCTGCGTAACGGCTTACCCTTCACGGTATCGCGCACGTAATGGGTTGAGGGAATCACCAATCACTGACGGGTTTGCTAGTTCCCTCAGGCCACTCTCGTGCACGACTTCCTGAGGTGTGCTCATGCGAGGTCCATGCGTAACGCTCGCTGGGAACCTCGGTCCCAGTTTAACTGCGTGTATCACGAGACCCCGATGACCATGCACCCGATGACTGGTAAGTGCTCTATTGCTTCTCGCGTTCTGCCCCCAGGCGTTAGTCTGGGAACTGGTCTGTTGGTGGCCACTTGGCTACTGACCACCGATCACCGTTCTGGGTGATCTGTCCCCTGACCTCTCTACCGCCTGATCTGTCGGTGGTCACTGGGTTACTGACCCCCCGATCATCGCTCTTGGCGATCGCCCCCCTGATCTCTCTGTCACCTAGTCCACGTGTCACCCTGCGAGTGGTCCACGTGGTTCTCTGCTGCTGACGTCATCGACTACCGATGACCGATCGGATCAGAACTTGTAGGGCTTGGCATGAGAGATGGTAGGCAATCCAAGTTTGTCTACCACTCTTGTGCTTGCCACATTTGCACAACTCCCCCCATCCACAATCAAAGAGCAAACTCTATCATTAATAAGGCACCTTGAATGAAAAATATTTTCTCTTTGAGTTTCATCAAAAGGTTTTAACACTTGTCCAAGCATGCGTCTTACTACTAATAGGTCACCCTCATGTGGGCTTTCACTTTCACTCTCACTTGGGGATCTAGAAGGTGAGGAATGTCTAGAAGATTCGGACCCATGCTCACTACTATCTACCCCATCATGCATATACATAGTTCGTTTAGTAGGGCAATTAGAAGCAATATGTCCATAGCTTAAACATTTAAAACACTTCTTACTAGACGATTTTTGTGGTGATTTAGGCCTAGCATTGGAAGTGGAAGGCTTAGACTCTCTAGGTTTGAAAGTAGAGTCCTTAGAAGGGATGTTTGAAAAAGAGTTTTTATTTTTCCAAGAAGAGTGGTAGTAGTTATCTTTAGAAGAATTTTTGAAAGCATTTTTCCTTGCAAGTTGATTTTCAATTTTGCTAGCAAGGTGCACCACATTTTCCAAAGAAGAATATTCTTGTAACTCTACCACGTCTTGAATATCCCTTCGAAGTCCACTCACAAACCTAGCTATCTTAGCCTCCTCACTCTCATCCATATTAACTCGAATTAAAAGCGTGTCTAGTTGTTTAAAGTAATCATCCACACTTAGCGCGCCTTGATGAAACCGTTAGAGTTTCAACATAAGGTTTTTCCTAAAGTGTGGGGGTACGAATCTAGCGCGTAAACATGCTTTCAAATCGTTCCAAGAGACCACGGGCGGCCTCTTGTGTAGGTCAATGTCCATGAGGTATTGATGCCACCATTCCATGGCATAGTCCAAAAATTCTAAAGAAGCTAACTTAACCCTATGCTCATCCCTAACCCCATTTACATCAAAAATTTGGTCCACCTTAGCCTCCCATCCTAAGTGTACCGCCCTGGTAGTCGAAAGTAATGACGTGGCATCAAGCTACAGTATAGGCGTGTTGACAAGACGCCAGATTGCCAGAAGGAAAGGAAGTCGGGGGGCTCGTGTAGTCGCCAGTTATGCAGTTGGCGTGCTCCGACCTCCAGCGTACCAGAACCGGCGGTCACCGGGTTAAAGATGAAGTCGCCAGATGTAAACTCAGGCGACCAAGGGATTGGAGATCGCCAGAGCAAGCACATCGCCGAAGATGAAGGTGGTGCAGATTATGAAGGCGGCCGGCGAGACCACAGGGAAGGTGTACGAAGGCACCCTAACTCGCCAATTCTAGTAGAGATCGCGCTCCCAAGTTAGCTATGCACTGGGCAGTACCATGCATAAGTAACTTAGCCAAAAGAGAGTCAGAAGCAGCGCCCAAGTCAAGGAGGCTCCAGATGATGGCACGTGTACGACTGGATGCGAGCCACGTGTCCAGCTGCGTAACTGCCAGGAGAGAGAAAGTGACCAGGTATAAAAGGGTTTCCCAACAAACTTTTGAGGTATGCACGTTCAGATTGTCTTCTTTACGCTTGCGAGTTCTTGAGCATACTGTGAGAGAGAACATTGCACGGTTCCTTGAGAGTTCTTGAGTGTTTGCTCTTGAAGTATTTGGTGGTTCAGTCACTGACTTGGGCGTTGGAGTGCGACCGGCCGCAGCGACGCCGCTCTGTCCTTTTGCAGGTTCTTGAGGTGGATCGTGACGAAGGACGGAGGTTGAAGCGGTGCGCACGTCGATCCAAGTTTGACGAGGCAAGTTCCAACGTTTCGGTCAATAGGCAGGATCATCTGGCGCCCACAGTGGGGCTGTGTAAAACCTGTTCCCATCCACAGCGTGAGTTCTTGGAGGTCTTCGTAGTTTATGCGTGGTTGTGTGCTGGTGCAATCATTGTTCGCTGTTCGTTTGAATTTTGTTCGGTATTTTCGCGTTTTCCACCGTTCGTTTGGGGTTTTGTTCGGTGAAGTGAAGTTTTCTGCTGTTTACGCGAGATTTGTCCGGTGAAGTTTGAGTTCTTTGGCTTGTTTTGTTTTTCGTGGAAGAAGCGGTGGTTTCTGGTGGAGTTGCAGGTTTCTGTGGAGGTTTTCTGTGTTCTTGCGGAGTTTCGCGCAGTTTTGACCGATTAATCGCGGAATCAATCGTAGCTGAAGTAAGTGTTGTTCGCTGCATTCTGTGATTCGTCAAGTTTCATGAGAAAAATGAGAAGCAACCGTTCAAGTCCATTTGCGCCCGTTGCTGCTGAAGGCGCCGCCGCCATGACCATGGCACAGATGGTAGAGATTATGCGCTCGTTGCAGGCAACTGTGGAAGCCTCGCGCATAGAACAGGCGAGAATGCATGAAGACTTGGCCGCCTCTCAGGCCAGGAATGATGAGCTTAGCAAGGTGACTGAAGAGCTGCGTCAAGCTCTTCAGGAGCAGCAAGGGCGTCCTATTGCTGAAGAGGTCGCACTGTCAACGCCGCTTCGTGTTTTTCCCATGCCCTTCGCTCAGGCGATTACCGACACGCCTATTCCTGCGAATGTGGTACCTGTTAAGGCTGTTTTTACCGGCGTGGAGGATCCTGAGGCTCATCTTACCATGTTCCATACGCAGATGATGCTGTCAGGAGGATCTGACACCGTTTACTGCAAGATGTTCGTGAGCACACTGCAGGGAACGGCGTTGGAGTGGTTTGTGAGCCTGCCTAACGGTCACATAACCAATTTCCAACAGTTCTCGAAGATTTTCGTCGAGCAGTACATCGTGAATAAGGCACCGCCCAGGGTGTCTTACGATTTGTTTGATATAAGGCAATATCAGGGAGAGTCCCTCAGGGACTACTTGAATCGCTTTGGGGCGCAGATGGTCAGACCGCCGGCCAAAGATGAAGAAATGCTGGTCTATGCATTTAAGAAGGGCGTGCTGCCGGGACCATTCTGCGAGGCATTGATCAGGGCTCACCCCGCCACGTTTGCTGAGGTGAGGCGACTTGCGGTGGCCCACATCGCCGACGAGAGTGAAGTCGCCGAGAAGAGAGGAAGCGTGGCTCCCGCGAGGCCACGCGCCCAGACCAGGATCCAGCCACAGAGGGTGCTGGAAACAGCGGCGACCAGAAGGGATCAGAGGACTCGCCATCCTTATGATCCAAGGAAGAACAAGGGCAGGGGCCAAGGGCGCCCTCAACCAGCACGCCGGGAATACAATCGCCCGCCTAAGCACAAGTTTGTCATGGGATTGGCGGACCTGATCGCCATTCCCAATATATCTGCTAGGTTGAAAGCGCCAGAGAAGGTGGGTGACAAGGTGCTGGGACCAAAGCCAGATGCCTGGTGTGAGTTTCACCAGGGCTTTGGACACACCGTGGATTCGTGCTTAGCTTTAGGATACCAGCTCGACGATCTGGTTAAGAGCGGGTTCCTAAATGACTATTTGCTGGACAGAAGGACGGGGGGCGCGTCGAGCTCCCAACCAGCAGGTGGAGAAGCCCAACAGCACGAGATGCCTACGCACGGGGAAATCCACACCATTGCAGGGGGTTTCTCAGGAGGTGGATGCACCGCATCACAGAGGAAGAGGTACGCGAGGTCTGTGATGACGGTGGATATGTTTGAAGACCACTCGCCGGAAGTGGACATTAATTCACCAAGCAGGATCTTCGGGACGTTGTGCCTCATGACAACGATCCCATAGTCATCTCGTTGATCACAGCGGGAAGAAAGGTCCACAGGGTTCTGGTGGACCAGGGAAGCTCGGCAGACGTGATGTTCTGGCCGACTTTCACGCAGTTGGAGCTGCCCCTTGACCAGTTGAGGCCCTATGGAGGGTGTTTGTATGGTTTCGCTGGTGACCAGGTGGAGGTCAGGGGGTACATAGAGTTGAGGACTACGTTTACAGACGAAGCGGGTTCGAGAACGGAGAAAATCAAATACCTTGTTGTAAACGCTCCTTCAGCCTACAACATCCTGTTGGGGAGGCCCACGCTCAACAGGATAGGTGCCATACCGTCGACTCGGCACATGAAGGTGAAGTTGCCGTCTATGGAGGGGGTGGTGATCACCATCAAATCCGATCAGAAAGAAGCAAAGAAGTGCTATGAGAATAGCCTGAAAAACAAAAGATCGGTGAGTTACGTAACAACCACCCCGCCTCCCGGTGTGAAGCCCAGGTCAACGGAAATAGAAGAGACCGCCGGAAGAGACGTGGAGATGGTGGATGCTGAGCTAGGGGAGGGGAATGCCGGTCTGGAGGAAGAAGAGGCAAGGAATCGCCCTGAGGAAGCGAGAGAACTGGGAATCGCCAGGGCGGTGATCGCCAGAGAAACCAGACCAAAGCCCGTCGAGCAGTGGCTCGAGAGAGAGATCGGGGGAAAAATCTTCAAGCTGGGAAGATCCCTGGAGGTCGAGCTCCAGGACCAGATCGCCAAGCTGATAGAACGGCATCTGGATGCGTTTGCATGGTCCGCTTCGGACATGCCCGGGATCGATCCCGACTTCTTGTGCCATTATATGGCGATGGACAACTTGGTGAGACCAGTGCGACAAAGAAGAAGAAAGTTCAACGAGGAGAGGAGGCAGGCGATTAGGGACGAAACACAGAAACTCCTCGCTGCAGGCCACATCAGGGAAGTCCAGTACCCTGAATGGTTGGCAAATGTCGTGCTGGTGAAGAAGAGTAATGGGAAATGGCGCATGTGCGTCGATTTCACGGATCTGAACAAGGCTTGCCCAAAGGATTCATATCCTTTACCAAGCATAGACGCCCTGGTGGATAGTGCTGCGGGGTGTAAGTTGTTGAGCTTCCTGGATGCCTTCTCGGGGTATAATCAGATCAAGATGCATCCCATGGATGAAGAGAAGACTGCCTTCATGACCGAGAGATCGTGCTACTGCTACAAAGTGATGCCATTTGGGCTGAAGAACGCGGGGGCCACGTACCAGAGGTTGATGGATCGAGTACTTGCACCGATGCTGGGAAGGAATGTGCAAGCGTACGTCGATGACATGGTCGTGACCTCGCCAGAGAAAAGCAAGCACGTTGCAGACTTGGAGGAATTGTTCACGACGATCGCCAAGTTCAAATTGAAGCTTAATCCAGAAAAATGCATTTTCGGCGTGGAGGCTGGAAAGTTTTTGGGTTTCCTCTTAACTGAAAGAGGCATAGAGGCCAACCCGGATAAGTGTGCCGCCATCCTGGCGATGAGGAGCCCAGCTACCGTGAAGGAAGTACAACAACTAACAGGTCGGATGGGCGCCCTGTCTTGCTTCGTGTCGGCTAGCGGAGAGAAGGGACATCCCTACTTCCAGTGCTTAAGGCACAATAACAAGTTTGCTTGGACGAAGGAGTGCGAGGAAGCCTTCGTCAAGCTGAAGGAGTATCTGGCGAGCCCGCCGGTTTTGTGCAAACCGCTGGTGGGAACCCCTCTCAGGTTGTATTTTGCTGTAACTGAGAGGGCGGTGAGTGCGGTGCTCGCCCAGGACCAAGATCAGGTTCAAAAGCCTATTTATTTTGTTAGTAAGGTGCTGCAGGGCCCCGAAACGAGATATCAGGCCCTGGAGAAGGCTGCGCTGGCTGTGGTGTTTTCGGCGAGGAGGTTGCGCCACTACTTCCATAGCTTCACGATTATGCTGATGACTGACCTGCCCATCCAGAAGGTCTTGAAGAAGCCCAACGTTGCGGGAAGGATGGTGAAGTGGGCAGTAGAGCTGTCAGAGTTTGATATCAAGTGCGAACCCCGAGGCCCGATTAAGGGGCAAATCTTCGCAGATTTCGTGGTCGAGCTCTCGTCCGAGGCTACACGAGTTGAAGGGGACGACTTCCGTTGGGTACTCTCGGTGGATGGATCGTCGAACCAGCAGGGTAGCGGTGCTGGAGTCATTTTGGAAGGACCCAACGGCGTGTTAATCGAACAATCTTTGAGGTTTGCCTTCAAAGCCAGCAACAATCAAGCAGAATATGAGGCGCTGATCGCCGGGATTTTGCTGGCAAAGGAGATGGGAGCGAGGGTGCTGATGGCTATGAGTGACTCGCTGCTAGTCACAGGGCAAGTAACAGGCGAGTTCCAGGCTAAAGATCCACAAATGGCGGCTTACTTGGAGTATGTGCAGGAATTGAAGAGTTCCTTTGCCTCCTTTGAAGTGGTGCATCTGCCCAGAGAGCAGAATGCCCGAGCTGACTTGCTAGCTAAGCTCGCCAGTTCAGGCAAGGGGGGTAGACAGAGGACGGTGATTCAAGAAACTCTGAAGACGCCGAGAGCATTTGTAGCAGATCACCTGGTTCTTCAGATAAGCAGGTCGACGGAAAAAACGGCAAGAAGTCACAAGTCTTTGACGCAAGAAACTTTGAGATCGCCGAGAATTAGAGCATGTCGAGGAGAGAAGGTGAACATGACGCAGGTCTGTGCTACCCATGAGCCAGACACTTGGATAACGCAGTACAAGCGGTGCCTGGCAGATGGCCTTCTCCCACTGGATCCGACAGAGGCTAGGAAGATAAAGAAGAATTCTAGCAAGTTCACACTGATTGATGGCGAGTTGTAAAGGTTTGGGTTCACTCACCCACTCCTGGAATGTGTGCATGGCGAGAAATGCACGAGAATCATGGCAGAGCTCCACGAAGGGATATGCGGAAGCCACGTCGGGGGTCGAGCTCTGGCCGCAAGGACTCTCCGTGCAGGGTACTACTGGCCATCGATGAGAGAAGACTGCAAGAAGTACGCGCAGTGTTGCAAACAATGCCAGCAGCACGTCGATTGGCACAAGGCGCCTCCCGAGGAGTTGAAGTCGATCTACAGCCCTTGGCCGTTTCATACTTGGGGAATCGACATCCTGGGACCATTCCCGCTGGCGATCAGGCAGATGAAGTACTTGGTGGTGGCGATTGAGTATTTCACCAAGTGGATTGAAGCAGAACCAGTGGCCCAGATCACCGCACACAAGATCGAAGGTTTCGTGTGGAAGAACATTGTGTGCCGGTTTGGTGTGCCCAAGCGCCTGGTGTCGGACAATGGGACTCAATTTGCAAGCCACCTGTTGAAGAAGCTTTGCGAAGGGGTGGGAATTCAACAAGTGTTTGCATCTGTCGAGCACCCTCAGAAAAATGGCCAAGTAGAGTCAGCTAATCGGGTGTTGCTAAGAGGTTTGAAGAGAAGGCTGGAGAAAGCCAAAGGAAGCTGGGCTGAGGAAGTACCCCGCATAGTTTGGGCGTACCACACCACCGAGCAGTCAGGAACCCACGAGACCCCGTTCAGCTTGGTCTACGGATGCGACACAATGATTCCAGTAGAAATCCAGGAGAGTTCGCCGAGATTCCAGAACTTCGTAGAGGAAGACTCGAATGAGGAAAGAAGGTTGAACCTGGATCTACTGGATGAGGTCAGGGAAGAGGCGAGATTGAAGGCTGAAGCGGTGAAGAGAAGGATTGAACGAAGATACAACTCAAAGGTGATGCCGAGACAGTTTAGAGAAGGCGACTTGGTGATGAGGAAAGCCCACCAGTACGAGATAGAGAATAAACTGTCGCCCAAGTGGACGGGACTGTTCAGAATAACCGAGGCGCTCGGGAACGGCGCCTATCGCTTGGAGACATTGGAAGGAGGGGCGATTCCTCGCACTTGGAACGCCACGCACCTCAAGTTGTATTACAGTTAAGAAGCTTTGTAAGTAAAGACAAACACGAAGTTACATTACAATGTCTCTGTTAAAACAGTTTGAAGGGGGCACTCTTTTTTCCCTAAGGAGGGTTTTTAACGAGGCCACCCAATAAAGAGAAGTTTTCAAAGTTTAAGTTGTTTTAGATTGCATGCTTATTATTTTCAGAAAGTTTTGAAGAAAGACCTTGTCGCTTATATGTGATTTAAGGCAAGTAAAGACATATTGCATGTTTTCTATAAAGTTTTAAGTCCTCATCGTCTTTCGGCGATCGGAGGCATCAGTTAAAGTCAAAGTCCTCATCGTCTTTCGGCGATCGGAGGCATCAGTTAAAGTTAAAGTCCTCATCGTCTTTCGGCGATCGGAGGCACGAGTTAAAAGACCTCAACGCCCTCGCGCGTTCTGAGGCGAGATAAAGACCTCCTCGCCGTCGAGCGAGTGCAGGCGAGGGAGAGTGAAAAGTCCTCAGTGTTTCTGGGGGCGAGAAGATGTAACCCCTGGGCAATGTAGAGGCACCAGTGAAAAGTCCTCAGTGTTTCTGGGGGCGAGAAGATGTAACCTGATGGAGGAAGGCCCAAGCTCACCACACTATGAAAGCCAAGCTTCCAAGACCAAGACCGTCTAGCCTTCCAAAAGGAGCGTCTAGCCTCACAAGGAGCGTCTAGCCTCACAAAGGGAGCGACTAGCCATGATGAGGAGCGTCTAGGCCAAGGCTACATGAGGAGCATCTATGAAGAGTCCTAGACCGTCTAGCTTCACACACACAAGGGCCAAAGCTACGGTTTGGGAGAGAAGAGGCTTTGTTGCATAAAAGGCCCATTAGGGGTACTTAGTAAGATAGGTAGTGTAGAAAGAACTTTGTGAAGGAAACCTTCTAGAACCTAGGGTTGTGTGGCCGGTCATTGCATGGCACATGGCTTAGAATTTAGATTTAATTTTGGTTTTCTTTTCCTTAGAAATGTAGCTTAACATTTAAGCCCAAATAGCCTATAAATAGGAAGGCTATCTCTTTGTATTTGACAAGTTTATTTGAGTATTGTTATGCTGCCCATTTTGTGCACTAGCTTTACTTCTCCTAGAAATCTAGGCTATAAACTTCACTCCCTTCACCTTTCTTCATAGAGCTGGCCGAACCTCTCTAATCCATACTCATCATGCACCTTCAAAGCCATCACAACTCCTAGGAGGGCTTTGTTTCACTCACCCATTGCTTCCGCCCCATTTTTCACTACTTTGATTCAAGAAGAACACATGAAATGCCATCATTTGGTATCAGAGCTATTGGTTCTTCAAGATGAGTAGCTTGTCTTTTTAATTTCAGTTCTTCTTTATTTTCATCTTTGTCATTTCAATTCCTTACTTGTCTTGCTGTTTTTATATTTTAATTTGTTCTTGGTGTGCTTTGTGGAAGATCCAACCTAAGCACTCTTGTTCATTTGATCTTGAACAAGTTCTTGTGCAATTTGTGATAGGATTCCATACACCTTTGTGTTGCTATTTTGTTTTAGGCTTTGAGTCTTTATTGCTTTCATTATCTTGTTTCATATTATGCTTTGAGTCTTTAATTTTCTGAATCTATACATGTTTTGTCAAGTCATGTTCATCCATATTGTCATCAATTCTTAGTAGTCCTATTTTTTGGCTTGATTGTTTCTTGTTTGGGGTCTCTTTATATTGCTTTAATCTGCTGTTATTTTGATCCTTTGGTTCTTTTTATTTTTAGTTTGAATTCATAATTGTGTCTTAGCTCATACACAATTTCCATTCTCACATTTTCCTTTGTGTTAATTTGGTTATCTTGCTGTTTTCTTCCAGTTTTTCCCCTGTAACACCTCTCTGTTCTGGGCTGTTTTGTTTACAGAATTTTTTTCATCCATAGGAAAATTCTGAATTTCTGGAAAATGAAAGTTTAAGGTGTTATAGAAAGGACAAAAAAAGAATGAGGTCAAAAGAAGCAACAGAAAAAAAATGATAAATCTTACAAAATCAGAGTGCAAATCTTGAGCGCTCCAGCTGGCCTAACTGCACACCAAATTTGCAAAAATTATTAAAAAAATATGGTGCATGCGTTTTAGGTGATTCCAAAGCCAAAATTTAGCTAAGATCCTGAATTTTCTTGCATCCAAATTTCAGAAACAAATTTTACAATTACAGCTCAGCATAAATCGGGGAACAAAGACGTTTTTCTGGCCCACAACATTTTCCAGTGGTGCTGTTTTTTTTTTATTTGGTCATCTACTCTAGTGCTTTTCTTTAGGAATTCCTTTTGTGTGCCAACTTTTATTGAGTACCTTTAATTGTTTGCTTTAATTTCTTGAATCTCTTTCTAAGTTGTCATATTATAAATCCTTTTGGTGGTACTGTTTTCTTTCAATTAAATTTGTTTCTTGCTTTTGTTTCTTGACCTCTCAATTTGGGTGCTGGAATTTAATTCTCTCTTGGTGCTTATGTGCATGGAATTTGACTTGGTTTAAGGTTAAGCCCTTGTGAATAGGTGCTGGAAATTGGAGAATTAAAGCCAACTTTCTAAGGAGGAGTCAAAGCTAAGGCGAAACAAGCTTCTTGAAACAAACACTACAAACACCTAGAAGATCAACAATCAAGACAACAATGAAAGTGCACTAACCAAAAAGAGGAACAACAAAGGGGGTTTTCTTATCTCCTTTACAACTTGGTTTATTGTTAATTACCTCTTTTAAATTACGTTTTAGACGGTGAGTGTGTCTTCAAGGGCTCAAAGTGTCCAAGAAGCCTCACCTAGGGCCGAATAGCATAGTCATTTTGCTTAGTAATTTGTTGCTTGTTTGAACTTGTATTTCTTTTGTTTTGGTAGAAACGTTTTGCATGTTTAGTATTGTTTAATTTTGTGCTATACCGACTAGTTTGCTGCATATCTAGCTTACATAGTTTTCTTGCTTTTTGATTTCTCAACTTCTTGTGTTCTAAGTGTTCTACTAAGAGAAAATTTTGTGTGAAGTCATTGGAGGAAAAGTTTTTGGCAAGGAAAAGGCTTGGTACTTAAGTAGTCCATTGTGACTCACCTCCCTTACCTGGAAAACTCCCTTCTCTAACTTTCCTAAACTTTCTCCAAGTAAAACACCTATATACACAAAGTTTTAGCCATGTCTTCTTCCTCTCACTCTCCAAAGTCTATAGAAAGTGAAGTAAAATCTTTGAAAACTCTTTTAAAAGAAGTATCCCAAGCGGTACAATTGATCTCTTTTAGACAATTGGAGAATGAGAACAAAATCAATGAGTTGGCTAAAGCTCAAGAAGAGAAGTCACAAAAATCACAAAAATCAAAAAAAACTCATGCATCCCATTCTCAAAGTATTGAGTCTCTAGGGGAGGGAAGCCTTAGAATTAATGATTATTACCAACCACCCCCTAGAAGAACTAGGCAAAGGGAACAAGAGGTGCCAAGGGAAACTAGAGTAGACCTACCTCATTTTCATGGAAAGGAAAATGTAGAAATATATCTAGATTGGGAGATGAAGGTAGAGCAACTTTTTGCTTGCCATAGGGTAAGTGAGGAACGTAAGGTACCCTTAGCCACCCTTAGTTTCCAAGGAAATGCTATGTATTGGTGGACCTCTTTAGAGAGAGACCGACGTCTTCATAGGGAACCTCCCATAGAATATTGGAATGACCTTAGGGGAGCCCTAAGACGTCGACATATACCTTCTTACTACCATAGGGAGTTGATGGACAAGCTCCAAAGACTCCAACAAAAGAATATGAGCGTAGAAGAGTATAGACAAAAGATGGAGCTCTACATGATGAGAGCCTCCATTAGAGAAGAGGAGGAAACCACCATATCTAGGTTCCTTAGTGGCCTATCACTTGAGATAAGAGATAGAGTAGAACTATTACCCTATCAAGACTTGAATGATTTAGTTCAACTTTGCATTAAAGTTGAACAACAAAATTTGCGCAAAACTTCAAGTCAAAGGGTAGGTTCTTACTCCAACTCTTATCCCAAGAAAGACTTTAAAAGGGAGGGTAGTACACCTAGAGACGAACCCAAAGAAACTACCAAATCCTTAGTGAAAGATGCCTCCAACCCATACATCCGTGCTAGGGACACCAAATGTTTTAAATGTTTTGGAAGAGGACATGTGCAAGCACAATGTCCAAACCAAAGAATTTTGTTTTTAAAAGGAAAAGATGAATACACAAGTGGTGAAGATGAACCTAGTACCCAAGAAAAAGGGGAAGGAGAAAGGATAAATCCTTTGGAAGGGGACTTATTGATGATTCAAAGAATCCTCCACAATCAACCTAGTGCACCCATTGAGACACAACGAGAGAACATTTTTCATACTAGATGCAATGTTTTAGAAAATATATGCTCTCTTATTGTGGATGGTGGGTCATGCTGCAATTGTTGTAGCACTAGATTGATTGAAAAATTACAACTACAAGTAGTTCCTCATCCACAACCTTACAATTTACAATGGATCAATGAGGATGGAGAACTACGTGTAGACAAACAAGTGGAAATCGAGTTTTCTATAGGCAACTACAAAGACAATGTTTTATGTGATGTAGTACCTATGGAAGCTTGCCACATCTTATTAGGTAGACCATGGCAATTTGATAAGAAAACCTCACATAATGGTCTAACTAACGAGATTTCTTTTATCCACAAGCATAAAAGGTTTGTACTTAGCCCTTTACCACATTCCCAAGTGGTAAAAGACCAAATACAAATGAAACACAAAAGGGATGAAGAAAAAATAGAAAAAGAAAAAAAATTTGGGAAACAAAAGGCGTGGGAGAATAGTGTTCCTTCCCACAAGGTCATTCAACAAGTCAAGCATATTGAAAATACCTTTACAAACATGCTTCTTGTTGAACAACCTAGCCTTTCCTTTTGTAAAGGAACACTTGTAAGCATGAGCACAAAAGAAAAGTCCTTACAAGAAGCTTGCATAGATCAAGAAGGAGAACTCATGGGACAAAAGAAAGTTGATCAAACGCTAGAGCTTTTAAGAGGAAACCTTTTGTCACCCATGAGAAAAGAGGTTCAAAGACATTACTTTAAGTACAACTCATGTTTTCAAACTACACCTAAAGTAAAGTCTCATGAACTCTATACTCCTTCACCTTTTGCAAATGGTCCTTGGGAAGATACAAATTTCATTTTAAAACTCCCTAGGACAACAAAAGGTTTTAATTCAATCTTCATGGTTATGGATAAACTCTTCTCTAGAGAAGTGATACATCTTCATGGTTTATTTTCAAGCATAGTATTGAATAGAGCTCCAACTTTCGCAAACCATGATTTAAGGATTTCCTTTGGAAAACTTGCAACTAAGTTGCACACTTTAAATGCTTATCATCCTCAAACGCATGGTCAAAATATTTTTAAAAATATAGCTCTTTCTATTATGCCTAGAATAATCATGAAGTGCACACACAATTTTAGAGATGAGCAAACATACCATCAAGTAGTTCACAAAACTACTTCTACTTTTAAAGTTATGTGTGTGCTCAATCATCTTTCTTCTTTTAAGTTGTTACCATCTCCTATAGGATTTATGCCTCAAGAGAAGGTAACCACAAATGACCATTTTAAAATACAAAAGATGATTAGAGGCCACACACAACCCTTAAAAAAGAAATCTTGTCCAAGGTTGCCAACACCAAAAGACAAACAACAATGGCAACCTAGTAAAATTAATTTGCAAACTAACACCTATGCTTTATTTGATTATTTCTATAGGTGTACGTTTGATCCAGGAGGACAAGCTTTGAAGAAACAAGATGCTGCTATCCGAGATCAAGCCTGAAGGTCTGAGGATAGATCTTCTCAAAAGCCGGAGGAGATGATGGACACCATCCAGCCACAACCACCCCCTAAGCAAAGCCTTGGATTTGAGGACAAATCCTTTTCAAGAGGGAGGGGATGATGGAGGAAGGCCCAAGCTCACCACACTATGAAAGCCAAGCTTCCAAGACCAAGACCGTCTAGCCTTCCAAAAGGAGCGTCTAGCCTCACAAGGAGCGTCTAGCCTCACAAAGGGAGCGACTAGCCATGATGAGGAGCGTCTAGGCCAAGGCTACATGAGGAGCATCTATGAAGAGTCCTAGACCGTCTAGCTTCACACACACAAGGGCCAAAGCTACGGTTTGGGAGAGAAGAGGCTTTGTTGCATAAAAGGCCCATTAGGGGTACTTAGTAAGATAGGTAGTGTAGAAAGAACTTTGTGAAGGAAACCTTCTAGAACCTAGGGTTGTGTGGCCGGTCATTGCATGGCACATGGCTTAGAATTTAGATTTAATTTTGGTTTTCTTTTCCTTAGAAATGTAGCTTAACATTTAAGCCCAAATAGCCTATAAATAGGAAGGCTATCTCTTTGTATTTGACAAGTTTATTTGAGTATTGTTATGCTGCCCATTTTGTGCACTAGCTTTACTTCTCCTAGAAATCTAGGCTATAAACTTCACTCCCTTCACCTTTCTTCATAGAGCTGGTCGAACCTCTCTAATCCATACTCATCATGCACCTTCAAAGCCATCACAACTCCTAGGAGGGCTTTGTTTCACTCACCCATTGCTTCCGCCCCATTTTTCACTACTTTGATTCAAGAAGAACACATGAAATGCCATCATAACCCCTGGGGCAATGTAGAGGCACCAGTGAAAAGTCCTCAGTGTTCCTGGGGGCGAGAAGATGTAACCCCTGGGACAATGTAGAGGCACCAGCGAAAGTCCTTAGTGTTTCTGGGGGGGAGGAGATGTAACCCCTGGGGCAATGTAGAGGCACGATTTAAAGACCTTCTCGCCTATGAGCGAGTTCAGGCGAGTTAAAGACCTTCTCGCCTATGAGCGAGTTCAGGCGAGTTAAAGACCTTCTCGACTATGAGCGAGTTCAGGCAAGAGAAAATCCTTCTCGTCTCGAACGAGTTCAGGTATGGTGTAAAGGGTGGAAGAAGTTTTGAGGGTGGCTAAGGTAGGTTCGAAGAGAGCGCCTAGCCACCCGGTCTCTTGTTCTGAAGCTCAAGGAGGTAGAGAAGGATCCGAAAGGCGCCTCTACCCCCAGATAAAAGAACAATGGCCAAGGTATGAAGCCAGGAAGAAGCTGATATCGCCAAGTGAGTCTTTGGCGACCAGGAAAAGTTCAAACAGTGGCGAGAAAGTTAAAGACCCGTTTTTGATGAAGCAGATCGGGTGAAGTGATGTTTTAAGCCAGTAGTTGAGTTAAAGTTCGTTGCTTGAAGAGTGATTTTACGTTAAGGTTCATGGCCTTGAGATTACAAGTTGTTAAAGCGTTTTTGTCCGAAGATCGGTGGTTCGAAGCAGTTAAGTACACGATTGCGCTTACGAAATTACTAAGTCATTTCTTTGAAGTAAATCGCGCAAGGAAAGTTAAAGCAGACAAAGAAGTTACAAGAAGAAATACGAGGGTCTTGTCATTAAGTAAATATCAAGTTCGGGGCACATATACAGAAAAAGAAAAAAGTTCATTACAATTATATGCAAAGGGAAAGCGTAAAGGTAGTGGATGGAGGGAATTGATCAGTCTTCAGCGGGAACCACCTTCCCATCCACCACCTCGTTGTTGAGGGACACCATGCTGAGATCTAGATCGGGGAACAAGCAGGAGAACTGTTCCCGTGCAGCCTCGAATCCAGCAGCCAGAATTTGGGCAGAACTCAGATTAAGTTCTTCAATTTGTTTCTTGAGTTCTTCAGTTTGTTCCTTCAGCCCCTTGTTCTGCTGCTCCAGCTCTTCAGCTTGCTTCTTGAGTTTTTCGATGGTTTCTTGAGCTTGAAGAAGGTCTTCAACAACCTTCTTGGATTCTGCCTGCACCTGGCCCAATTCAGCAGCGATTTTCCCCTTCTCTGTGTTGGCTTCAACAAGCTTCGCCATGGTGTCGTCCCTTTCTTTTTCCACCCCCCCAGGAAGACCTCCCGATCGGCTGACCTTTGCTCCAGTTTCTTCACCTTGGCGGCATCAGCTTTAATCAAGGCCTCCAGGTCAGCCACTTTCACGCGATAAGGCACCAGCTTGCTCTCTAGCTCGATCTTCTCTTGAGCCAAGAGCTGTACCTTATGGCGGAGATTGGTGGCCTCCTTGCGCGCCATCCGGAGCTCGGTGCTCATTGCATCTTCTACTCGGGAGTGTTCAATCTCCGCGAGTGTCAGATTGCAGGACAACTTCTCCGCCTCAATCCTTATAGTGCTGTTCTCAGTTCGAAGGGCGTAGAGGTCGTCCTGGAGCTTCCTGGTGGAGCTCTCCACAGCTCTAGAGATAATGGTGGGGAAGTCCTCTGCCATCATCTTCAGTTTGGCCGAGAAAGGCTCCCACATCCTCGTGACCTCGAGAGAGAGGTTTGCTTGTGGAGGCACCGGATGGGCTCGTTGTTGGCTCTCGCCGCCACCTTCTTTAGTTGGTTGCTCAGCAGGTGCTTCTTGGCGTGGTGGCGACGTCGGGGATTCAGTAATCAGAATCGGAGAGTTGTACGCAACCTCATCCCCGATTGGAGCAACGTTTGCGGTTGAGGCATTTGAAGGAGGACCCCCTCCAGCTGATACATACGGCGTGGAGGCGCTCGGGGGGTCCTCCATGAAGTTTGGCTCGGGGGCCTCAACCACAGGTGGCGCAGACGCCAATGGAATTGCTTGGACTAGTGAGGCAGGAGCTGGTGGGGATGGCAATGTTGGAGGCGGAGCAGGTGTAGATGGTGGTGTTGATGTTGGAAGAGGGGGTGGAGCAGATGGAGAAGAAGGTGCCACCCTCTTCCTCTTCGTGACGAGGCCGTCTTCAGTTGCCTCGTCGTCTTCCTCTTCCTCCTCGTGGACTACTTGGGGGGCTTTCCTCTTGGGTTTCCTGAGGACAAGCTTTTTGCGTTGGTTGGCGGGTTGGACATCGGGAGGAGTTGGGCCTTTGGGTGGCGATCGGCCCTGTGCGGCGGCGATCTCCACCACCGAGTTTGGCACGGTTTGTGAACCCGATGCCAACCCGTGGGTTCGGGCGAGCGCCCTCAGTTCAGCGAGCTTGCCCTGGCCCAACATATTATCTGCATAGAGCAAAAATGCATGGGTTAGCTCAGAGAGAAAATAAATGCATAAGGCAGTATGCGGCAAAGCAGATAAATGGTGCAGAAAAATAAAACCAAAGTCTTGCGCACAACGCACAAGACACCCAGAAATAGTTAACAGAGGTAATGTTAGAATAAAGACTTAGACGTTCTAACCTATGCGAATTTCGAGTTGGTCCTCGAAGAATTCGAAGCAGATGAGCGTGGTGGTGAGGAAGGTGATGTTGGCATCTGCCACGCTCTTCCAGAAGAAGCAGAGGTCTCTGTCCAAGGCACCCATGCTATCAGGACTTCTTGGCCTCCTGAAGCTACTCTTGGACTCTTTGTTCCCCTTGTTTACCCAATACAAGGGGAAACCGTCGAGCAACAAAGCGTCCTTGTCGTTGGGGCGCACCTGGACAAACTTGCCCTTCCATTCTTTGTAGGATTGCTGAAAGATAGAGAGGATTGACCTCCCAGCAATCCCGTTCAAGCTTACCCATAGGCGATCTCCTGGGTGCTTGGCTTCAAAGAGAAATAAGAAAACATCCACTGATGCTGGCAACCCCAGATGGTCGCACATGACCTGGAACGCCCGCACGAACGCCCAGCTGTTGGGATGGAGCTGGGCAGCGGCGATGTTGAGCTCGGTAAGAAGCTCCCTCTCAAAGCGAGTGAAGGGAAACCTAAGTTTCACCTTCTTGAACAGGGTTGTGTAAACGAAGCAGAAGGGTCCACCGTTGTTCCCCTTGTCGTCGGCGCAAACTGGCAGGCCGGGGGGGCAAGGTAGCACCGTCATCTGTTCGTCGTGCTCCTTATGGAATGATTGGTGAGGCTCGTCCCCTTTCTTTAGTCGCAGAACTGCCCCAGCAGAATTTACAGAAGACGTTTCCCTCAACAAAGTCGAGGTGGCCCAGGGGTACAGTTTTTTGAAGTCTGGGGAGGGAACAGAGGCTCCTCCAGCAGCGGGTGGAGTGGCCTGAGCCAAGTTGGGGCGGGAGGGTGCAGGCCTCTCAGCCTGAGAAGACGAAGCACCACGTGTTCGCGGTGGGTCAAGTGCTTGTGAGGAGGGGTTTCGTGATGAAGGAGGAGGGTTTGGGGTGATCTTTGAGCGAGTCATTGCGAAAGCTGCAGAGGAAAAAGAAAAGGAAAAATGATCAGGGTTCGCAGAGGCTGACTCGATCATGGAAGAAGGGTGAAAAACGAACGAACGTAGGTTCGTTGTGACGTTAACGAAGCCCTAAGTTACGAGAAAGGAGAGGTGGAAAAAACAACCCACAACGTATGCACCAGACAGTTAAAGGATGATGCGAATCGGTTAAAATGCAGGAAAAACCAGCAGAAGAAGGAAAGGAAGTACCTTTTTGTGATCGGAAGAGTGATGAAGGAAGTTGGTGATTCAGGAAGTTGAAGAACGTTGAGAGCTTTTTTGCAGAAGAGAGTTGGAGCGTTTGAGAATACGAAGAAAGTGATGGAACCGTGGAGCGAAATGGGTTTAAGGTTTTTCGAAATGGGTTTGGGAAGCGCAAACGTTAACTGAAGGTAACCATTGATGAGGCCACGTGTCGAGCGATGGGTGAGGTGTTTGGTGGAGCGTCAGAGAAACAGAAAGTACAACCGCTTGAAATTCTGCGCCAGTGCCACGTAGATCGATATTGACGTGACTCTTTTAGTCTTTTCGCTAGACAAGTCTTCGCTTAAGACTGGGGGGCTTGTGTACCGCCCTGGTAGTCAGAAGTGATGACGTGGCATCAAGCTACAGTATTGGCGTGTTGACAAGACGCCAGATTGCCAGAAGGAAAGGAAGTCGGGGGGCTCGTGTAGTCGCCAGTTATGCAGTTGGCGTGCTCCGACCTCCAGCGTACCAGAACCGGTGGTCACCGGGTTAAAGATGAAGTCGCCAGATGTAAACTCAAGCGACCAAGGGATTGGAGATCGCCAGAGCAAGCACATCGCCGAAGATGAAGGTGGTGCAGATTATGAAGGCGGCCGACGAGACCACAGGGAAGGTGTACGAAGGCACCCTAACTCGCCAATTCTAGTAGAGATCGCGCTCCCAAGTTAGCTATGCACTGGGCAGTACCATGCATAAGTAACTTAGCCTAAAGAGAGTCAGAAGCAGCGCCCAAGTCAAGGAGGCTCCAGATGATGGCACGTGTACGACTGGATGCGAGCCACGTGTCCAGCTGCGTAACTGCCAGGAGAGAGAAAGTGACCAGGTATAAAAGGGTTTCCCAACGAACTTTTGAGGTACGCACGTTCAGATTGTCTTCTTTACGCTTGCGAGTTCTTGAGCATACTGTGAGAGAGAACATTGCACGGTTCCTTGAGAGTTCTTGAGTGTTTGCTCTTGAAGTATTTGGTGGTTCAGTCACTGACTTGGGTGTTGGAGTGCGACCGGCCGCAGCGGCGCCGCTCTGTCCTTTTGCAGGTTCTTGAGGTGGATCGTGACGAAGGACGGAGGTTGAAGCGGTGCGCACGTCGATCCAAGTTTGACGAGGCAAGTTCCAACGTTCCGCTCAACAGGCAGGATCACTAAGTATACATTGGGATCACTATCACCACTAAAACTAGGAAGTTTTACATTTGGAGAACAAGGGCCAGCCACATGTTGGCGCCTCTCTTCATGGTGATGATGTCTTGGCTTTGGATTGTCTTCATAATAACCATGGGAGTGCCTTGAAGAATGCCGACTAGGAGGAGGAGTTCTTTGCTCACGGTTTTGATGCATTTCCTCTCGGTTTAACTCCAAACTTTGGAGTCGTGCTTCCATCTTCCTTATCACCTCAAGATAGTGAGCATTGGATTGCTTGGCATTCTTTAAGTCCTCATAAAGGGCTGCCTTTTGTGGTGAGCACAGTTTGGAGGACTCTCCACTAGAGAAATGAGCCATGAGCAGAAAATACACAAAAACAGAAAACAAAACAGTGAAAGAAACTTGTTAAACAATTAAAAACAGTGAGATATAGGTTGCTGGAAAAGGCCCAAGAAAGCACTCAAACCACTCCAAGAAAATATTCTGTCCTCAACTAAGCCTTGCTTGTGAAATGGAGTAGCTTCAAGTGAAATATGTCACAGCAAACCAACTTACTTAAGAACAAGTCTCCACACAACTTTTAAGAAGAACAAAAAGACAAGCATAAAAAGGTGTAAACAATAAAAGCTAAACCAAAAACAGAGAGTAATGTATGACAAACTAGAAAGAATATGAATGAAAGACAATCAAGAAAAATAAGGAACTCAATGAATAAAGAAGGCACACAAAAAGAGTCCTAAAGAAAAGTGCTATAGATGAAAGAAAACAGAAAACAGCTACTGGAATTTTTTTATTTTTTTTTAAAGCAAACTGTGCTATGTTTACAGATTTAAATGTACCGATTGAAAGCGAACTGGAATGTGAAAAATTAACCACAGAAACTTCAATGTCTTAACTCAAAAATGGCACTGGAATGAGGTCAAAACAGTAAGCCAATTGAGAGAAATAAATTTTTCAAAATTGCTGCCCAATTACCGTATTCTTTTCGGCAGTATGGTACACTTTTCGTATTTTATTTATCATTTTTTGTGTACTTGGAATTTTTGAATGATTCTTTTTTCTATGCTTTTGTAACACTTTGAAGTATGTAAATCCAAATTTTCACAAGTTTCCTATGAGCCAATTATTTGCAGTAAATTGAAAACAGTAGCACGTTTGTAAGAAAACAGAGGAGCCTATTTAGGAATGAAAAACAGTATGATGAACTAGCAAAGACATAATGGAAATTGGTAAAGGAACTTGTATAGAATGAAAATACAAGCATGAACTCAAATCTAAAAATGAAAATGCACAAAGGATCAAGCAATAAACTCAAAAAAACAGAAAGTAAACCAAAGCAAGAAACAATTAAAGCAATAAAAGTACTACTAGAAGTAATGACAATTATGGAATAACATGACTAAGACAAAACTTGACATGATTACAAAATTAAAAGACATATAACAAGATATAACCACAAGTGAAAGGAAGCTTAAGGTCAGCTCTAGGAAGGAGAATGCCATTCCAAAAGAGCAGCCATACTCACATGAACAATGAGTGCTAGAGTCCTTTTCACAAACACATGATGTAACAAAAGAAAACAACAAGAAAACTCAAAATAAATCCTAAAACAGAATGGTAAACAACTTGAATTAAAGAGCTCTTGAAATGTAAAGTGCAATACAACTCAAAATTTAAGCAAGAAACAAGCCTAGACTCTACATACCACATGATGTGAATGTAACTACAAGAACACATGATTCTTGACATTCTTAGGAACAACTTGAGCTGGATTTGAAAGGCACTTTACTTTAGAATTGGATCAATGTTCTAAATTCAAGAACTCACCAAAACTAAGCACCAACCAAGACTCATATTGAAGTCCATGTATTGTCAAATTGAATCAAAACAAAAGGAAAGAAGAACAAGAATTAAAACTGGACAGAATTTAAATGAAAGCTACTGAACCAAAACAGAATTAAGAACACAATGCTGGAAACACAAAAATAAACGGTAGAAAAAGAAGTAAACTCTAGGAATCAAAACTACCGAATGGAAAATTGAAGAAAAAGGAAGAAGAACACTTATAGAATAAGATGCTTGCTGGATTTTGAGAATTGGAAGAAGCCATTCACGCCACTTGGAACCTTGAACCAAGATAAGTGATGGAGTGCCACCACTTGAAGCTCACCATAGCTCACAAGATAAGGCAAAGAAGAGGAAGACTCAAAACTCACAAATTCTCTCCAAAATTGAGTATAGTCTCTCTACTATAAAATTCCAATCTGAATTGTACAAGCTAAGCACCTTTATTTATAGCCCAGAGGTGCTGAAAATGCAAGCTAAATGGCACACAGATGCAATGAAATTCGGTTTGGCACCCCCTAGGCTCCTATCTACACTCCCCCCTAGACTCCCCTACTACTTACACCTTTTTATTACATTCACACCCCTATTCTACAAAAGAAATAAGAAGAGCCATTTTATTATACTCTTGTCCCAAAGCTCTTGCCATGCTCCTAGTAATTCGTTGGGCTTGGGCCCCTTGTTGGGCTTGGACCCCTTGATGGGCTTGGGCCCCTTTTTGGGCTTGGGCTTCATGGCCTAGAGCATCCTCTACTTGGTTCCCATCACCAAAGGAATCCCTTAACCCCTGATCAAGCACTAAGCGCCTGGATTTTAACTCATACTGATATCTGATACCAGGGCTAGTTGTTCATACTTGAGGAGGGGGCGTCCCGAAGAAATCCCTTAACCCCTGACCAAGGACTAAGCGCCCGGATTTTAACTCATATTGATATCTGATACCGGGGCTAGCTCTTCATACTTGAGGAGGGGCGTCCCGAAGGAATCCCTTAACCCCTGACCAAGGACTAAGCGCCCGGATTTTAACTCATACTGATATCTGATACCGGGGCTAGCTGTTCATACTTGAGGAGGGGGTGCCCGAAGGAATCCCTTAACCCCTGACCAAGGACTAAGCGCCCGGATTTTAACTCATACTGATATCTGATACCGGGGCTAGCTGTTCATACTTGAGGAGGGGGTGTCCGAAGGAATCCCTTAACCCCTGATCAAGGACTAAGCGCCCGGATTTTAACTCGTACTAGACATACCTGTTATCTTGCCCTGAACTCGTCTTCTGCTCGATTATCTGACGACGCCTTGTGCTGGCGACACCCTGTTCTAGTGACATCTTGTCTTGGCATCGTTATCTTGGCGATGCCCTGTCTTAGCGACACCTTATCTCAGCGACGCCTTATCTTGGTGACGCCTTATCTTGGCATCGCCTTATCTGGGCAACGACTGGGTTTGGCGACGATTTATCCTTGCGACAACTTGTCTTGGCGATGTCTCGTCTCGATGGTGCCTCAAGTTTTCGTCTTTGTTTCTTTAACCTCTGACCTTACATTCTAATGAGAGAAAAACTAGAGCAAAAATATCTTAAACTTTTCCTTTCTTTATTTGGGTGACCTCATTAAAAAAACCCCGGGAGGGAAAAAGAGTGTCCCCTTTACAAACTTCAACTGGAATAACATCAACTGAAATAAAACATTAAATTCGCCGCATTCCAGCTACGTGGGATGGGGCCCCCTTCGAAAGTCTCTAGCTTATACGAACCATTCCCTTTAGGGCCTTGGTTATCCTGAATGGTCCGGTCCACTTGGGAGACAACTTGTTTTCTAATTCGTAGGGGTGGGCCTTCCTCATGACTAGATCACCAACCTGGAACTGTCGAAGCTTTACCTTGGAGCTGTACTGATGCTCCATGCTTCTCGTCACGGCCTCGGCCTTGATTTTCGCTAAGTTTAAGATATTTCTGCCTTAGTTTTCCCCTTTTTAGTAAGATCAAAGATCAAAGAAACAGGGACAAAGATAAGGCGTCCCCAAGATAAAGCGCCGCCAAGATAAGGCGTCGCCTAGGTAAGGCGTCGCCAAGATAAGGCGTCGTTAAGATAAGGCGTCGCCAAGGTAAGGCATCGCCAAAAAATGTAGAGCCACCAAGATAAGGCGTCGCCAAGATAGCGACGCCATGATAAGGTGTCACAGGAACGAGGCGCGCCAGAAGTAGGCATCGCCAGATAAAAAAGCGGGTGTCAGATGCAAAGCAAGATAACAGGTATGTTGAGTATAAGTTAAAATCCGGGAGCCTAGTCCTTGAGCAGGGGATGAAGGATTCCTTCGGGACGCTCCCTCCTCAAGTATGAATAGCTAGCCCCGGTACCAGATGTCAGTATAAGTTAAAATCCGGGAGCCTAGTCCTTGAGCAGGGGATGAAGGATTCCTTCGGGACGCTCCCTCCTCAAGTATGAATAGCTAGCCCCGGTACCAAATGTCAGTATAAGTTAAAATCCGGGAGCCTAGTCCTTGAGCAGGGGATGAAGGATTCCTTCGGGACGCTCCCTCCTCAAGTATGAATAGCTAGCCCCGGTACCAGATGTCAGTATAAGTTAAAATCCGGGAGCCTAGTCCTTGAGCAGGGGATGAAAGATTCCTTCGGGACGCTCCCTCCTCAAGTATGAATAGCTAGCCCCGGTACCAGATGTCAGTATAAGTTAAAATCTGGGAGCCTAGTCCTTGAGCAGGGGATGAAGGATTCCTTCGGGACGCTCCCTCCTCAAGTATGAATAGCTAGCCCTGGTACCAGATGTCAGTATAAGTTAAAATCCAGGAGCCTAGACCTTGAGCAGGGGATGAAGGATTCCTTCGGGACGCTCTCTCCTCAAGTATGAATAGTTAGCCCCGGTACCAGATGTTAGTATAAGTTAAAATCTGGGAGCCTAGTGGTGCGGGGTGACTTTTTGGGTGCCAGCTCATGCCCCCAAACATCTAGTCACTCGCTTTGAGAGCATATCTACCTTCCTCTCGTACCCTGCACCTGGCTACCCTGGGCGTGACTAATGGCAAATTTCATGAAGGTCTTCTTGAATCATGTAAGAAAGTGGTGCGAAAGCTATGAAGGTGTTTGTGCAAGATCCTCCTAAGAGTGGTGTTGATCTTGAAGGTGCATGATAGGTATGATTATAGGGAGGTTCGGCCAGCCGAAGGAGATGTGAAGGAAGTGAAGTTTAGAGCCTAGAATTCTAGGAGAAGCAAAGCTTGGCACAAAATGGCAGCATAACTTTACTCACAATAAAACTTGAAAATACAAGGTGTAGGCTCCTCCTTTTATAGGCTAAGGAGGACCATAATGCAACCCTAATGCTAGCCAAATGAAATGTAAATGTGAAGCACATGGGTGCACATGGCACATGGGTGCACAAATGAGCACATGGGGAGGGGTGTGTCTAGTTTTTATGATCACCCCCTCCATGGGCTTTCTAGACCGACCTTGGTAAATTTAGAGATTTTTTTAGAAACTCTAAGTTTTCCTAGGTTGGTGTTTTAGGTGCCAAAATTAATTCTAAGATAATTACAAATAAAGTTCCTATGCTAATTTTGACAAGAAATTAAAGTCTACTCTACACTAGAGTTTATGGCATTTGAACATGTAAAAGAAAGTCTTCTTGGATCCTCTTGGCCATAACTTTATGGTTGGCCCAAATCTACCCTTTGGTGGGCTTGCATGTGGGCTTGTGCTTGGGCCTCTTCCATCATCCCCTCCCTCTTGAAAAGGATTTGTCCTCAAATCCAATGCTTTTGCTTCCTAAGGGAATGGTTGTGGCTGGATGGTGTCCATCATCTCCTCTTTCTTGAGAAGACCTATCCTCAGATCTTCAGACTTGATCTCGGATAGCAGCTTCTTGCTTCAACAAAGCTTGTCCTCCTGGATCAAACGTCCACCTAGGGGAATTATCAAATAAAGCAAATGAGTTAGTTGAAGCAGTTATATACAAATCAATTTTATGAAGTTGCCATTTTTGTTTTTCTTTTGTTTTTGGCAACTTTTTACAATATTTCTCTTTTGATGGTTGCATGTGTTCTCTAATCCTCTCATGCTTTGTAAAATTTTCAATAGTGGTTACTTGTTCCTTAGGCATAATTCCTTTAGGAAGTGGTAACAACGCAAAAAGAGAAAGAGGACTATGTTCACATACAACTTCAAATGTAGAAATATTAGTAGTCTTGTGGACTACTCTATTGTATGCATGCTCAATAGAAAAAGGATACTCATCCCAAGAATTGTGGTTGTCTTTCATGATTTCTCTAGGCATAGTAACAAGAGCTATGTTTTCAATTTTATTTTGACCATTCTTTTGAGGATGATAAGAATTTGAAAAGGACAACTTAGTTGCAAGTTTTTCCAAGAGAATCCTCAAATGATGGTTTTCAAATTTTGGAGCTCTATCCAACACTAAGTTTGAAGAGAAATCATGAAGACTTGTCACTTCTTTAAGGAAGAGTTTATCCATGTCCATGAAAATGGAATCAAAACCTTTTGTTGTCCTAGGAAGATCTAATATGAAATTTAGGCTTATGTCTTCCCAAGGATCATTTGCAAAAGGTGAAGGAGTATAGAGTTCATGAGACATCGCCTTAGATGTATTTTTAAAACACGGCATGTATCTAGGGTAATGTCTTTGAACATCTTTTCTCATGGGTGACAATAATTTTCCTTTTAAAAGCTCTAGAGTTTTATCAACTCTAATTTGACCCATGAGTTCTCCTTCATGAAGAATTTCTCTTTTATGTGTGAAGGTAGTCTCGTTGATACAACCTTTGTTCATGGAAATTTCAATTCGTTGCAAAGGTTGTCTCAATAAGACATGACAAGTTTCTTTAGGCACTACTTTACATAAAAAAATTTCTTTGTAGATGCCTATAGATGACTTGACCTTCACTTGGTGATATCTTGGCATGTATGTAAAATAATCTACTATATTTTTATCTATGCAAGCCTTTTTTAAGGATTATTCTTTTTTTCTAGGCTTGCAAGTGTTCCTTTACAAAAGGTAAGGCTAGGTTGTTCAACAAGAGGTATATTTTCAAATGTATTTTCAACTTTTCCTTCTTGTTGAATGACCTTGTGGGAAGGAACACTCTTCTCCCATGCCTTTTGTTTCCCAAGGGTTTTCTCTTGCTTTTCTATTTTTACATTTTCTTCACTCTTACTAGCTTCTTTTTCTTGGCTACTATTCTCATCTTTGTCCCTTAAGATCATAGATCTTTCATTGAAACATTGAGATGCTAATTGATCATTGCCAAGGTATTCTAAACATGGAATTTCTCTAGCTTGAGTGTGAGAGATATGCTTGGTTAGGTTTTCTTGTCTCTCTTTCCTAGCTCTCCTAGGGAATTGTTGATGATATTCATTTTTCCTAAGACTTTCTTCCCCAAGATAATCATGATGTTTAGAGCTAGATGCATGAGAATGTAATTTTTTTGAAAATTGAGACTTCTCATTCTTTGCTTTAGTCAATTCGTTAGTTTTGATCTCATTCTCCAATTGTTTAGATGAAATTGATTGAATATCCTTAGAAAGTTGTTTCAAAAGAGATTTCAAGGATTTCACCACACTTTTAAGAGATTTAGAGGAGTGAGAAGACATGACTAAAGCTTTGTGTGTAGAAGTATTTTACCTTGAGAAAAATTTAGGGAAGTCAAAGAAGGTAGTCTTCCAAGTAAGGGAGGTGAGTCACAGTGGACTACTTAAATACCAAGCCTTTGCCTTAGCCGAAAACTATCCCTCAATGTCTTCACACAAAGCTTTCTCTTAGTAAATCACTTGAAACACAATTAAGTTGAGAAATCAAAACTTTTTTTTTCAATGCAAGAAAAACAATGTATGCTAACTAATTAACAAAGCTAGACGGTTTATCACAAACTTAACAAAATAAGCATGCAAAGCGTCACTAACTAAGCAAAAGAAAAGGCAATTACAAACAATTAACAATTGCTAATTAAGAATTCTATACTAGTCGGCCCTAGGTGAGGCTTCTTGGACACTTTGAGCCCTTGAAGACACACTCACCGTCTAAATCGTAATTAAGAGGTAATTAACACAAATTAAGTTGCAAAGAAATTAAGAAAACTCCCTTTGTTGATCCTCTTTTTGCTAAATGCACTTCCTTGTTGTCTTTGCTTGTTGGCCCGCCAAGTGTTTGTAGTGTTTTTCAAGAAAGCTTGTTTCGGCCTTAGCTTTGTTTCCCCTTAGAATGAAGGTTTTAATTCTCCAATTCCAGCACCTATCAAAAGACTAGACCTTACCCAAGTCAAGTTTCCATTCAATTAAGCACCAAAGCAGAAATAAATTCCAGCACCAAATTAGAGGTCAAAGAACAAAAACAAGAAACAATTTAATTGAATAAAACAGTACCACCAAAAGGAGTTAGATTATGACAACTAGAAAGAGGTCCAAGAAATATTAAGCAAGCAAATAAAACGTACCAAAATAAAGGTAGGCACACAAAAGAATCCTAAGAATAGCACTAGAATTAGATAACCAAATAAAAAAGCAGCACCACTGGAAAATGTTGTGGGCCAGAAACGTGTTTTTCCCTAATTTATGCTGAGCTGTGTTTTTAAGATATGACTCTGAAATTTGATATGCATAATCAAATCCTCTTCATGAAGAGTAGCATGATTGCTTCCTCTAGGAGTAAGTTGCCAAGCAATTATGTAGGCTGGGAGTCTTGGAATTAAGGTCAGATTACCAGCATGAAATCTAGCTACTGGTTCAGTAGGATTTCTAACACAGCTCCTATAAAACTGCATCTTGTTCAATCCTTAAATTCCAACAGTATTCCCTTTGCTAACTTTCATTCCTGAATACTTGATTCCTCCCACATTGCTTCATATTTCCCTTGTAATTTTTAGCTTCACTCCTTTCACATGGGAAACAAGGTTCTTGCCATCTTGAATGAGGTTGCTATAGAACACCTTCACTAGGTCTGGATAGACATTTCCAGTCATTTCCAAAAAGCTTTTCAGTTTTTGATGCTTGAGCAGAGTTTTTGCTTTAGTCAGATTTTCTTCCCGCAACCATGAGAATTCCAGCACCTTGGGCACATTGACTTGCTTTCTGCTTGTCTCATGTATGAACCTTGTCATAGCTTCAGAATCTCCAGCAAACCAATTTTCCAGAATGCCTTGGCTGCTGTTAGGTTGCTCTTTGAGTTTCTTCCTTCTGTGTGATGAGGATGCCATGTTTGATCTGTTGTTACCTGCACCTATTCACCAAAAAACAATCTCAGCTAGAAAGAGGATCAGTAACAGTTCACATGATCATTTTTAGATAGAAATTAAAGCAGTAAATTGTTTGAACCTGGACAGCTTGTAGTAGGAATGAGGAGGTGTGAAAAAACAATTGATTAATACCAGATTTATATAGGGCTTAAATCAGATTTCAAAATCACAAGTTTTAAAAGAAATCAATTCAATCAGATCTTCTGCAGATTTTATTCTTGTGTGGTACAACAGGTGCAGGTGTTGATTGTCGCAAGAATATACTGGAACCAGATTTCAGTTTAGCAAATCAAATCTGTTGCACCTACAAGATATCCAATCAGTTAGAATATCCACATATGAATGTCATAGACCTGTTGGTTAATAACCGTAAAAGCAGTTAAAGATCAAGGAGAGAGAGAAAAGTAAATATTTCTCTTTCCTAGTCACAGCTGTGATTCTGAAACAGAGAGAGAGCACGTTAAAATATAAAATAACAGATTGAATTTTTTACTGCAGAGGACAATTTAAGCTAATGATACCCAATTCATTTAGAAGAAAATAAAACCTATCTTTAGCAAGAGGTTTAGTAAAAAGATCAGCCAATTGAAATTCAGTGCCAATGAATTTGATATCACAAGTTCCATTAGCTATATGTTATCTTAGAAAGTGATGTCTAATTTCAATATGTTTAGTTCTTGAATGCATGATAGGATTCTTAGACAGATTTATAGCACTAGTGTTATCACAATTTATAGGTATCTTGTTTAATACAATCCCAAAGTCACTTAGCTGCTGCCTTAGCCATAAGGTTTGAGCACAACAACTTCTAGCAGCTATGTATTCTGCCTCTGCTGTAGAGAGAGCAACACAAGCCTGTTTCTTGCAATGCCAAAAGATTAGACTTGATCCAAGCATGTGACAAGTCCCACTTGTGCTTTTCCTATCAATCTTGCAACCTGCAAAGTCAGAATCTGAAAAACCAGTTAAGTTTAAAGATACATTGTTAGGATACCATAATCCAACATCCTTAGACCCTTGCAAGTATTTCAGAATTCTCTTTGCTGCATTGTAGTGTGATTCCTTTGGATCAAATTGATATCTAGAACATAAGCACACAGCAAACATAATGTCGGGCCTGCTAGCAGTTAAGTATAACAAAGAACCAATTAAACCCCTGTACTTAGATTGATCCACTGATTTTCCTGCACAATCTTGTTCAAGCTGGCAGCTTGTTGAAATAGGAGTGTTGATTGCTTTGCATTGATCCATTTCAAACCTCTTAAGCAGCTCCTTGCAGTACTTTTCTTGACTTATGAAAATTCCATCCTTGAGTTGTTTCACTTGTAGTCCAAGGAAGAAATTCATTTCCCCTAACATTGACATCTCAAACTCACTCTTCATTGTTTTCACAAAGTCTTCACACATCTCTTCATTTGTGGATCCAAAGATAATATCATCCACATAGACTTGCACAAGTATAATGTCTTCTCTTTTCTTCTTTATGAACAAATTTTTATCAGAATTGCCACGGTTATATCCTTGAGAGAGCAGAAACTCACTTAGCCTCTCATACCATTGCCTAGGTGCCTGCTTCAATCCATATAAAGCCTTCTTGAGCATGTACACATGCTCTAGATTTTTATGATCTTCAAACCTTGGAGGCTGAGAACAAACACCTCTTCATTAATGTAACCATTTAAGAATGCACTCTTGACATCCATTTGAAACAGCTTGAAACCTTGTATGCTGGAAAATGCTAAGAGTAACCTGACAGCTTCAAGACGTGCTACTGCTGCATAGGTTTCACCAAAATCTATTCCCTCTTCTTGGTTATAGCCTTTAGCAACCAGCCTTGCTTTATTTCTAGTGATAGCCCCATGTTCATCCATCTTGTTTTTGTACACCCATTTGGTTCCTATGATATTCATCTCATGTGTTCTTGGAACCAAGGTCCAGACTTCATTGTATTCAAACTGGTTCAGTTCTTCCTGCATTGTTGTTATCCAATTGTTGTCTTGTAGTGCTTCTTCCAGACTTTTAGGCTCAATCTGTGAAACAAAGGCCACTGTTCTGCCAAAATTATTAAGTGAATTCCTTGTTGAGACTCCTTTCTCAATTTTACCAATTACATTGTCAAGTGTGAGATCCCTTGGAGTCTTCCATTCTTTAGGCAATCCTTCTTTCACAGTAGATTCTTTGACAGTATTTGGATTAGTTGCATCAAACTCACTAGATTTACTCTTTCGCAAAATGGTTCTTAAATCATCCACACCAGGTTCATCCAGAATAGGTTTAGGCACATTACAATCTGTTTCATCAAATACAACATGTATAGATTCTTCTACTGCAAGCAATCTTTTGTTATACACTTTACAAGCATGTCCATTTATAGCATAACCAATATGTATTCCTTCATCTGATTTAGGATCAAATTTCCCCAGATTGTCTTTACCATTATTTAGAACAAAGCATTTGCAGCCAAAAACCCTAAGGTGACTAATTCTAGGCTTCCTACCTTTATACAGTTCATAGGGAGTTTTCTTAAGAATGGGTCTAATCAAAGTTCTATTAAGCACATAAGAGGCAGTGTATACTGCATCTGCCCAAAAATATTTAGGTAAACCAGATTCATTTAACATGGTCCTAGCTAACTCCTCTAATCACCTATTTTTTCTTTCAACTACACCATTTTGTTGGGGTGTCCTAGGAGCATAATAACTATGTGTGATCCCATGTTTTTCACAATACCTATCAAATTTTGCATTTTGAAACTCTCCCCCATGATCACTACGAATCTGTTTTATTCTATTTTCATTTTTATTATGCAGAACCTTTGCTAGTTTCTTAAAGGCTTTATATGCATAATTTTTATAAGCAAGAAACAAAGTCCATGTATATCTTGAGAAGTCATCAACAATCACCAAAGCATAGTAATTTCCAGCTAAGCTAGCAGTCCTAGATGGTCCAAAAAAGTCCATATGTAAAACATCCAAACCTTTATTTGTAGAAACCACATCTTTAGATTTAAATGAGGTTCTTATCTGTTTGCCCTTTACACAAGCATCACACAATTTGTTATTTTGAAACTTTATATTTGGTAAACCAGAAACCAGTTCCTTAGACTTCAGCTTATTCAAATGATTTGTATGTATATGAGCTAGCCTCCTATGCCACAGCCAGGACTCATCACTTTTAGACAACAAACACTCATTTTCAGAATAGCTATTCATAATATCTAAGAGATAGATGTTGTTTACCCTTTTTCCTGTGAAAAGCACCTTACCAGAAATTCCATTTGAAATAGTACAAGTGTTGGCTTCGAAATTAACCTTGTATCCCTTGTCACACAGCTGGCTAATGCTTAAAAGACTATGCTTTAGCCCTTCAACATACAGTACATTCTCAATAGTGCTTGAGTCTGCAGTACCAACATCTCCTCTTCCAAGAATTCTTCCTCTATTATTATCTCCATATGTGACGTGTCCTTCAGCTTTAAGTTTCAGATTTGTGAATTGGGTAACATCACCAGTCATGTGCTTTGAGCACCCGCTGTCCAAATACCACTGATTTTTCCTGCTGTTTTTCTGCAAAACAAAACAGATTTAACACATATGGTACCCCTTTCAAGTTTAGGGTCCAGCATGATTAATACCTTTCCTTAGGAAGCCATTTGGCCAACCCTTTAGGAACAAGGTACCTTCTAGTTTTACATGTTCTAGATATATGTCCAGACTTCATACAATAAAAACAAGTTGCAGAAATCATTGTATTCGAACAGCTAAAAGAGGAAAAACCTGTTTTGGAAGGAACAAAAAAACTGGACAGCTTTTTCACATTGCTTTTCATTACAGAATTATATCCTAGACCATTTTTATTAAAAACAGCATTCTGTGAACCTAATAAAGTTTCAAGATTTTCTCTTCCTTTGGTGAAATTTGAGAGTGTTTTTAACAAATATTCAACCTGTTTTTCCAGCTTCTTACAATTATCACAGGTTTTTATTGATGCATGCAAACATGTTAATTCAAGGCTGACCAATTGAGTTTTAGCTTTGTGTAATTCTTGTTCAAGAGCCTTAACCTTAGGTTCCAATACCCTATTTACTTTATTCAGTTTGTTACATATGACAACCAATCTATTTGCTTCATCATGTGTTTCCTTAAAGGCAATTAATAGCTTATCATAATTTTCAGAATCAGTTGAATAGTCACTTACTGAATCAGATGTTGATCCTTCATCATTCACCATGAAGCACAAATTTTCTTCTTCACTTGTAGTTGAAGAGTCACTTGTTGGGGATACATCATTCTCTTCCCAAGAGATATAAGCTCTCTTTCCTTTGCCTCTTTCACTCTTCTTGCTTGCTGATTTTTCTTTGTTTTGATTGTTTGGGCAATCAACCTTTATATGACCTGGTTTGCCACAACCAAAGCAAGTATAACTAGAAGAATTTGAGTCATTGGATTTAGAATACCTTTTTCTTTGTTGAGTTTTGTCTCGGTTCTTTCTTTTCAGAAACCTGCTGAATTTTCTGGTGAGCATACTCAAGGTCTCATCATGTTCAGAATTCTTCTCTTCCTCACTTGTATCATGTTCCATGGTAGTCTTTAAGGCAATTCATTTGGCTCTTTTCTCCACTGTTTCTTGTTCTTTCAATCTTTTGAGTTCTAACTCATGTTCAATCAATTTTCCAAAGAGTGTTGCAGTAGACATCTTGGATAAATCTCTGGATTCAGAGATTGTTGTTACCTTAGGCTGCCAGCTCCTATCAAGGCATTTCAGCACCTTTATGTTGAGCTCTTCCTTGTCAAAGACCTTACCAAGACCAGTGAGATGAGTCACAATATGTGTAAACCGTTTCTGCACATCTACAATGCTTTCTTCTGATTGCATCCTAAACAACTCATATTCTTAAATGAGTGAATGCTTCCATGAACGTTTCACATCATTTGTGCCCTCATGGGTTACATCCAGTACTACCCACATCTCTTTAGTTGAGCTGCATTGGGACACTCTAAAGAATTCATCCATATTCAGTGCAGAGGTGATGATGTTCTTGGCTAAGGAGTCATATTGAGCCTTCTTCCTTTCGGTTTCACTCCATTCAGACCAAGGCTTCTTCACAGTTTCTTCTTTGACAACCTGCATAGGTATAAAAGGTCCACTGACCACTGCATCCCAAATACCCATATCAATAGATTCCATAAAAATTTTCATCCTAATTTTCCAGAAAGCATAATTAACACCACCAAACATAGGAGGTCTATTAATAGACGCATCTTCCGCAAAAGGCATTTTAAACTCAGACATCATGCATACACTTGAGCAAAATACAAGCCCTAGCTCTTGATACCAATTGTTGGGTCTATTAATGTCTAAGTTCAAGAGGGAAGGGGTGAATTGAACGTATAAAATTTTCGCAAACACACACTGTTTTCAGTATATCAGAGGTAAAAGAACAGATTGATTTTAAAATGAACAGATTGATTATTCAAAACAGTCTAACACAAACAGAAGTGCACCAGATTGGGATTAAAAAAAATGGTTCATGCGTTTGGAGTGAAACTGATCCTGCCGGCAACTTGAACGTGGGTGAATCGCTTCGTAACACTCTCTGCCCTGTCTTCGCGACTGCGTCTCCTGAAGAATCACCTTCTGAACTTTCTCTCAGATGTCTTCAAAATGTGACCTGCAAAATACACAGACGGCGCCTCTAGCGGCCGTTTGCACTCCGACGATCAAGTTAGTTCAACAGAACCACCAGAAACTGGAAACTAGTAATGTGTGTGTGAGAAAAACTTGCACTCTGTTTTTCGTCTATCTTTTTCCTCTCCCCCACTCTCACTCTGATTCTGCCTTTTATCTCTCTTTCCCTGCTTCTGGGCATAACAGAATTCTGTTATGCTTTTCTGGCATGTGTCAGAACCCTGTCATGCTTTTCAGAGAAAGCGTACCTTCAGAATCAGCAATGGGGAGCGTGAGAGTCTGCGCATGTCTGCGCTTGGCTGCGCCTGTTTGTACCTTTAGCGGTACGGAGTGCTCTTTCGTCTGGACCGCACCCGTCTCAGATGATGACACGTGGAGGCCTGCAACTCACATCTAACCACACACGTGTCACTTACTGGAAGGGCTCTAGCGCCTCTCTTTGTCTGCCTAAGCTACGCCCTTGCGGAGTAACTTAGGATGCTTCTCTTATCTGGGTAAATTGCATACTCTTAGGAGAACGTCGGGTGTGGCTGGTCTAGGCGCACTCACCAAACGTTACTATCTGCGTAGGCGACTTACCCTTCAGGATGACACGCACGTAATGGGTTGAGGGAATCACCAATCACCGACTGGCTTACTAGTTCCCTCAGGCCACTCTCGTGCATGATTCCTTGAGGTGTGCTCATGCGAGGTCCATGCGTAACGCTCTCGCTGGGAACCTTAGTCCCAGTTTAACTGCGTGTAACACGAGACCCCGATGACAATACACCCGATGACTGATCAGTGTTTATTCGCTACTCGCGCTCTGCCTCCAGGCGCGAGTCTGGGAACTGGTCTGCTGGTGGTCACTTGGCTACTGACCACCGATCACCATTCTGGGTGATCTATCCCCCGACCTCTCTGCCGCCTGATCTGTCGGTGGTAACTTGGTTACTGACCACCGATCACCTCTCTTGGCGATCGTCCCCCTACCTCTCTGCCACCTGGTCCACGTGTCACCCTGCGAGTGGTCCACGTGGTTCTCTGATGCTGACATCATCGACTACCGATGACTGATCGGATCACAAGCCCCCCAGTCTCGAGTCGAGAACTCGTTCTCGGCGAAGAGACTAAGTGGTCGTGCCTTCAGTCTACGTGGCAAGTGGGGCCGCCTCACGTGCCACCTCACGTGCTGCTTCTTTAACGTTTGGACTCCCTCTCTTCATCTCGCGACACGTGGCGCCATCGACGGCCAGCGTTGTGCGTCGCTAGCGCTTCTTTCATTCAAATTGGCGCGCCCTTCCACTGTTCCTTCATCTTCTTCATTTGACTCCCAGACTCTCTGCGAACTTCTCTTCTGCACACCCATCTTTCTTCAAATTCTCTGTGATCCTAATCTCTTACGATCATTCAAAGGTATGGTTTTTCTTTTCCCTGGCCCCTTTTTGGTCATCTTTACCGATTGCATTTATCATTCTAGTTATCATGCATCCATCTTCCCTGTTTTTCTTCTTCTCAACCCGCGCTAGGGTTTTTCTCGTGTTTCCGCTTTGACTTCTGCCTCCCCTTCTTTCTCCTTTACCTGGGCATTTCTTCCTCATTCCCTCTCTCTGTTTTTCACCGAACCATCCATCACTCTCTCCCTTTCTATTTCTGACCCTTCGTTTTCCTCCATTGCAGCTATCTCTCGATGGCTCGCTTGAAGCAGACCGCTCGTGTCATTGCCTCTTCTCTGGTGCACAGCCCTCCGCGAGTGCACCAGCTTCGCCACCGCCTGTTGTCACCTCATTCCATGACAACGCCAAAGTCTATGACTGGGCCCCTCTGGCGTTGCTATCTGAAACGTCCATCTTGCTACCTGAGGACCATCTTAACTCACTTCTGAGCCACGACCCGGACGAACCCTCGTGTTCCATAGACAGGGAAAACGACTTCCACATTCGAGTCCGCATCCCTCCCCGAGGGATGCCCATTTGCGGTGACGACAGGGCCACCAATGGGGTGCCCTTCGTTTTTGTTTACTCCGCGATCTTCAAAAGGTTGAAGCTGCGACTCCCCTTCACCTTCTTCGAGAAAGAGCTGATGATGGAGTTGAACGTCGCGCCCTGCCAACTCCACCCCAACGCCTGGGCCTTCATCCGGGCGTTTCAGATCCTGTGCAACCACTTTGGGCACAACGCCTCGATGGAGGTGTTCCTTTACTTCTTTGAGGCGAAGAAGCCAGGGGATAGGTTTTGGGTCAGCCTGAACGGGGTTGCTGGACGGGTGCTTCTGGACGGGTGCTTCTGGGTCTGTACCAGCAGTCCTTCAAAGACTGGAAAGGCAGGTTTTACATGATATCCGCCACCCCACAAAGCCCTCATCTGCTCGAGGGGTACCCCCTCTACTGGGTTCCCCAGGTTCAATTTAAAAAACCCAAGGACCTCGAGACCATGGCCCCCTACGAGCGCGAGCTGTGTGGGCTGCTCCTGGGGGCTAAGTATGACTCCGCTCGCCTTATCAAGGATGAGTTTGATGTGGTTTCCCTGAAGAAATATATAGGTAGTTCTTTCTCTGCCGCCCCTTAGGACATTTATACCTCCTCATGCATGCTCTTATACTTTTCACCTTGCTTGCGTCTCTTAGCTGTCTAATTTTCCTCTTTCTTGCCTATGCAGATTCAATGTCAGGGAAAGATAGGAGGTTGGCGGTGTTAGAGCTTGCTAAACGCCGAGCGGCCAAAGGGACTGGCTCTTCCTCTTCCACCACTGAGCCAATTGAAGCCCCTCCACTCTCGGTCGCGCCAGCCGAAGGCCCCGAGCAAGGGAAGAAAACGAAAAGACTGGTGAAGGCTTCTTCGCTTGTACCTGCTGCTGCTGCTGCCTCAGTGGAAGAGGAAAGCTCTGGCTCCCCCCTCATTCACCGCCAGAGGAAGAAACCAGTGGTTGAGGGGGTCTCGTCTCTCCAGCCTGGAGAGATCGAGGTGGTAGAGGTAGAGGAAGGTTCACCACCTCCCCCTCAGCAGGCCAATCACCTGGTCCATCCGCTCACCCTGCTGGGGGTGTTTCTGCTCAAAACGAGTGTGCCCCGCCTCCACTAACAATCTCCACCGCAAGTGCTAAACATGGTGGGTCTAGCTCGCGCCCAAGCAACACTGGAGCCAACCATGAGAACTTCAGCAGAGTTATCTCCATGGTGCGACAGCACATCAGCAACGGGGAGCTCGTCGACTGGAGCGGGGAGGAGATAGATGCACACCTTGCCAAGCAGGTGGTGCTCTCGCTGGAGTTCTCCACCCAGCATCGCAAGCAGAAGGCCCTAGAAAAAAGGGTGAAGGAACTTGAGCACGACAAGGAGTCGCTGCGAAGTGACCTTGAAGCCGCTCAGGGGTCTGTTGAGCTGATGCGGGGCATGGTGGAGAGGGCCAGGAGGGAGTATTTGATGCAGGTCCAGGAGACCATCAAGATGGAGATCTTGATGGGGCAGACTGTTGGTCCTCTGGACTGCAAGGTGGCAGAGCTACAGGCTGAGAATTCTTCCTTGCGCGAACGGAGTCAGATGGTGGAGGAGTTACAGGCTGAGAACGCCTCCCTACGCCAACAGGATTCTCAGCGGGTGGAGATGCTCAAGTCTGCCAAAGAGGCAACTGCTGCTGCTGAAAGGAAGCTTGAGGAGGCAGTGGGCAAGCTGTCTGAAGCTGCCTCCTCCCTTGCTGCCCTCACCACGCAGAGGGATGCTGCAGAGGCTTCGAGGCGAAGTCTGGAGGCGGAGAAAGAGGACTTGATGAACGTGGGCGCTGATTCCCTCATTGATGGATTCGAGCTGGCGCTCGAGCAAGTCCGCTGCGTCCTCCCAGAACTGGACCTTTCACAATTCAGCATCCATCACTCGGTGGTAGATGGAAAACTTAGGCCTCCTACTCCCTGAATCTCTTCCTTTTTGTAAATTTGACTTCTTCTGTACAAAGCTTCATTCTGTAACCTTACGTTTCTGCACCATTCAACTCATTGTAACTGACAATTGTATGAACATCTCTGGTGATATACCTTGATTTTAACTGCTCAATTTCTCTTTGTATTTTCTTTGAACTTCACTTATCTTTATGTGCGCGACTAATTGTTAGCTAGTTTAGGTTCAGCGCGATCTTGGGCTTTACCTTTCCTTTCGCACACGACTAAGTGATGGAGATCAAGCCCAAGAGAACATGGAGGCCACTCATCAAGCTCAAGAAGAGGTGGAGGCACAAATGGAGGATGCCCATGGAGGTCAAAGTCCACCTCAAAGGATTACAAGAAGCATGTTCAAAGCCTTGGGAGCAAGAGGACATTTATTTTCTCTTTTTGTAGTGTCTTTAGTTGAAGGTGCTTAGAGGGAAACCTTAGAAACCTCTTTTGTTATAGCATCTTTTAGGTTTTAAATAGGACCTTTAGGGGGGTGTATTAGTAGATAGGTGTAGGTGTAGTTTTTGGGAGGTGTCATAGTAGAAAAAGGTCACACCTCCCATGTGACTTGTTTTTGGTGGGAATTTCAAATGAGTTTATTTGAAATTTCCCACCTATTTTTCAGCACCTTAGGCTATAAATAGAGGTGCTTCCTTTGTAAAATTCAGATTTGAATTTTATCTAAAGAAACTATACTCAAAATTGGAGTGAGCATTTGGAGAGCTTTGAGCTTCTTCTCTAGTCTTATCTTGAAGGACCATGGTTTCCTCAAGTGGCGGCTTCCACACTCATCTAGGAGCATCCATTCTTCTAGTGGCGTGATCATCCAACCATTCCTCCATCTTCATGAGCATTCTTTTCTCCTTCCTTTCTTCTTCTTCAATTTGTTCTTATTGCCTTGAGTTTTGAGTTGTTTTTGTTTCGGTTCCTTTAATTTTCCAGCACCTATTTTCTGTTTTGGTTTTCTAAATTCTGTTCGGTACATTTGTTTGTGTTTTAATTCTGTTCGGTCTTCTCTTTTATAATTCCTTTGTTGATTCAATTTGACAATATTTGGTTCATCCAAATGAGTTTGGGAATTGGTACTTGTTTTGGTGAGTTCTTGACTTAGAACCATGATCCAACTTCTAAGAAAGTGCCTCTTTATTTTCCAGCTCAAGGTGATTCCTCAAAGTGTCAAGAATCTTGTTCTATGTGGCTATTGGAATCACATCACTAAGTGTTAACCAGCTTAGGCTTAGCGCGATCTTGAGCTTCGTCTTTTACTTTGCGCACGACTAAGTGTTAACCAGCTTAGGCTTAGCGCGATCTGCTTCTCTTACTCTTTGCGCGCGACTAAGTGTTAACCAGCTTAGGCTTAGCGCGATCTGCTTCTCTTACTCTTTGCGCGCGACTAAGCGTTGACCAGCTTAGGCTTAGCGCGATCTGCTTGATCACGACTGGCTATTCCCTCAGCTTGGTGTTTAACAGTCCTCGTGCGCTGCTTTGCACTACTAGCCAATTACCGGCAACTCATCAGTGGTCGCTCTTTAGTCTTTACTTAGCTTTCTCTGTCGCTCTAGCGCTAAGTGCATAAAGGACTTTGACATCGATCGCTCAAAGTGATGCCTCTTCTTGGGGAAAGAAAGTGTTTCTCGCTAACCCCTTTTCCTTTCCCTAAGGTCATCACCCTTTGGCGGGTTGAGTCGCTCATTCCCTGTCTCACTCCTGGGGTGAGAAAGGTTTCTGACTAAGAGTCTTACTGGGCCAATATTGGTGTATGCCAAGTGGGTAAGGACGTTTTGTCAAAACCTTTCCTTTCCCTCCCTTGGTCTTACTAGCACCCCTGGCTTTTCAAACCTTTAACTGCTTGCGCTCACACCTGGGTTGAGGAAGACTTAGATCGGTGCCAGTACTTGCGCCTAGGGCAAGTAGGGCCTAACCAATCACCTGCACTTGCACCTGGGGCAAGGAGGATTTTAACTTTAATACTTGAGCACACTTGATATGCTGGAAATTTTTCTTTAATTGGGTGGCCTCGTTAAAAACCCTCTTTAGGGAAAAGAGTGCCCCCTTGTCTGTTCAACTGTTTCCACCACATACAAAGCAAGTGTCTTTTAGCGCGAGAACGCCATTACTGTACAACTTTAACTGAAATAAAATTTTAAGTGGGTGGCGTTCCACGTTCTGGGGATTGCTCCTCCTTCCAAAGTCTCTAGGCGATAGGCTCCGTTCTCTAATGTCTCCACCACTCTGTACGGGCCTGTCCACTTTGGGGATAACTTATTCTGCATGTCATTCTGATGCGCCCTTCTCATCACCAGATCACCTTCCTGGAAGCGCCTGGGCCTCACTTTAGAGTTGTGCCTCCGCTCTACTCTCCTCTTCACAGCTTCAGCACTGACTCTGGCCTCTTCTCGCACTTCGTCTAGCAGATCCAGATTCACCTTACGCTCTTCATTGGACTCTTCAGCAACGAAGTTCAAGAATCTGGGGGAGCTCTCCTGTATCTCTACAGGAATCATGGCGTCTGTCCCATAGACAAGGCTGAAGGGTGTCTCGTGGGTGCTGGACTGTGGGGTGGTGTGATAAGACCACACAATTCTGGGGACCTCCTCTGCCCAGCCTCCTTTGGCCTTGTCTAGTCTTCGCTTCAGCCCCCTGAGCAGCACTCGATTTGCTGACTCCACCTGCCCATTCGTTTGTGGGTGCTCCACTGAAGCGAAAACCTGTTGTATCTTTAGCTCTTCACACATCTTCCTCAACTGATGACTGGTGAACTGGGTGCCATTGTCGGAAACCAGCCTCTTGGGTATTCCGAAGCGGCAGACAATATTCTTCCAGACGAAGTGTTCGACTTTCTGTGCGGTGATGTGTGCAACTGGCTCTGCCTCCACCCACTTGGTGAAATATTCGATGGCCACAATGAGGAACTTCATCTGCCTTGTCGCCACGGGAAAGGGTCCTAGGATGTCAATCCCCCATGTATGGAATGGCCACGGGCTATGGATGGACCTCAACTCCTCAGGGGGTGCCTTGTGCCAGTCTGCATGCAGCTGACATTGTTTGCATCGCTGAGCAAACCTTATGCAATCTTCCTTCAGCTTTGGCCAGTAGTACCCCGCGCGGAGTACTCTACTTGCCAAAGCGCGACCACCTACATGGCTTCCGCACACCCCCTCGTGCAGCTCAGACATGAGTCTGGTGCATTGCTCGCCGTGTACACAGATCTGCACAGGGTGAGAAAATCCAAATCTAAATAGGCTTCCATCTATGAGAGTAAACTTACTTGAACCCCTCTTTATTCTTTTTGCCTCTGCCAGATCGAGCGGGAGTACGCCATCTTCTAAGTATAGCTGGTATGGCGTCATCCAGGTGCCGGGTTCCTTCTCCGCATGAACCTCCATCGACTCATCGGTCTTTGAAGGTCGCGATCTCACCCTCGGTGCTCTCAGCGTTTCTTGGGTCAACGACCGATGACCGATCGTTAGACGCTCCATTGATTTGTATACATGAAGCACCTGGTTGTCTGATACAAACGCGCGCGGCACCTTCAGGGTCTCCTGAATGACAGTCCTCTGCTTCCCCCCCTTGCCAGAGCTGGCCAGCTTGGCAAGCAGGTCTGCTCGGGCGTTTTGCTCTCTTGGCACATGCACTAACTCAAACTCGGCGAAGGACGTCTTCAGGAGCTGCACATACTCCAGGTAGGCTGCCATCTGGGGGTCCTTTGCTTGGAACTCCCCGGTAACCTGCCCGGTGACCAGTAACGAATCGCTCTTGGCCAGCAGATTTCTTGCTCCCATTTCCCTTGCTAGCAACATTCCTGCGATCAGGGCCTCATACTCCGCCTGATTGTTGCTAGCTTTGAAGGCGAAACGGAGGGACTGCTCGATCAGTACCCCGTTTGGTCCTTCCAGGATGACTCCAGCGCCGCTTCCCTGCTGATTAGAGGAGCCATCCACCGATAACACCCATCGGAAATCTAGCCCTTCTGCAGGCGTCGCGATGGATGATAGCTCAACTACAAAGTCCGCGAACACCTGCCCCTTGATCGGTCCTCGGGGCTCGTACTGAATGTCAAATTCTGACAATTCTACTGCCCATTTGACCATCCTTCCTGCCACATCAGGTTTCTTCAATACATTCTGGATAGGCAGATCAGTCATCACCACCACTGTGAAGCTGTGGAAATAATGCCTGAGTCTTCTGGCTGAGAATACCACCGCCAGAGCAGCCTTCTCGAGGGCCTGGTACCTTGTTTCAGGACCTTGCAGCACCTTACTTACGAAGTAAACAGGCCTCTGGGCCTGGTCCTGCTCTTGCACCAGGACTGAACTGACTGCCCTCTCCGTAACAGCAAAGTATAGACGAAGAGGGATACCTACCTGGGGCTTTCGCAAGACTGGTGGGCTTGCCAGATATCCCTTCAACTTAATGAAGGCCTCCTCGCACTCCTGCGTCCAGAGAAATCTGCTGTTGCGCTTGAGACACTGGAAGTATGGGTGACCTTTCTCCCCACCAGCGGACATAAATCGGGACAGTGCTGCCAAGCGACCGGTGAGCTGCTGCACCTCCTTCACCGTCGTTGGGCTCCTCATTGCCACGATCGCCGCACACTTCTCCGGGTTAGCTTCGATTCCTCGTTCTGTCAAGAGGAAACCCAATAACTTCCCAGCCTCCACACCGAATATGCATTTCTCAGGGTTGAGCTTCAGCCTATACTTGGCAATGGTGGTGAATAGCTCTTCTAGATCAGCTGCATGATGCTTCTTCTCTTGGGATGTAACCACCATGTCATCTACATAGGCGTGTACGTTCCTTCCCAGCATGGGCGAGAGCACCCTATCCATGAGCCTCTGGTAGGTAGCCCCCGCATTCTTCAACCCAAATGGCATGACCTTGTAGCAATAGCAAGACCGTTCCGTCATAAACGCGGTCTTGCATTCGTCCATTGGGTGCATCCTGATCTGGTTATACCCTGAGAAAGCGTCCAAGAAGCTGAGTAGCTTTCCCCCCGAGGCGCTATCAACTAGAGCATCTATACTGGGTAGGGGGTAAGAATCCTTGGGGCACGCCTTGTTGAGGTCAGTGAAGTCCACGCACATTCTCCACTTGCCGCTGGCCTTCTGCACCAGTACCACATTCGCTAGCCACTCGGGGTACTGGATTTCTCTGATATGCCCTGCGACAAGGAGCTTCTGCGCTTCGTCGTGGATCACCTTCCTCTTCTCCTCGTTGAATTTCCTTCTTCTCTGTCGCACCGGTCGAACCATGGGGTCCATCGATAGACGATGGCAGAGGAAATCGGGGTCGATTCCTGGCATGTCGGATGCTGACCATGCAAAGGCATTCATGTGCTTCTCAATCACACCCATGATCAGCATTCGCTCTTCTTCAGTGAGGGATCCCCCTAACTTGAACTTTCTTCCCCCGACGTCCGCTTCGACCCATCCCTCAGCTGGGTGGGGCCTTCTCTCGCTGGCGATGACCGCCCTCGCGATCCCTGACTCGCGAGGGGTGATCGCGCCTTCCTCTTCTTCTTCGACTTGGGCTACCTGGGAGCCCCCCACCGCAGCATCCTCCATCCTCTGAGCGCCCTGTGTCTCCCTGACCACCGATCGCTCTTCGCGCACGCCTGGTGGTGGTTTCGTGGTGACATGACATACACTTCTTTTCTGCTTCAAGCTGTTCTCATAACAGCGTCTTGCCTCAGCCTGATCCGACTTGATGGTTATCACGGTTCCCTCCATCGACGGTAGTTTCAACTTCATGTGCCTCGTTGATGGTATTGCGCCCAGTCTATTGAGCGTTGGCCTCCCCAACAGGACATTGTACGCAGAAGGGGCGTTCACCACCAGGTACTTTATCTTTTCAGTGCGGGCTGTCGTTCCGTCAGTGAACGTTGTCCTCAGCTCGATGTATCCCCGCACTTCTACCTGATCCCCTGCGAAACCGTAGAGACAACCAGTATACGGTCTTAACTGATCAGGGGACAACTGCAGCTTGTTGAATGTTGGCCAGAACATGACGTCCGCCGAGCTTCCTTGATCTACGAGTACCCTATGCACCCGTCTTCCTGCTGTGATGAGAGAAATGACCACAGGGTCGTTGTCGTGCGGGACAACGTCCCGTAGGTCAGCTTTCCTGAAGATAATGTCCACCTCAGGGTAATGACTCTCATTCACTGCATCTACCGCCATCACAGATCGAGTGTATCTCCTTCTTTGTGAAGCTGTGCATCCCCCACCAGAGAAGCCTCCAGCGATCGTCTGCACCTCCCCATGCACAGGGACTTCGTGCTGTTGCTCTCCAGTTTGGGATCCTGACGCGCGATCACCCTGCGGCTCACGCAGGTAATCTGCTAGAAAACCAGACTTCACCAACTCTGCCAGTTGGTGTCCCAGCGCCAAACAGGAATGAAGTGTATGGCCAAAGGCCTGATGGAACTCACACCATTCATTCTTCTTCCTTCCGAGTACCTTATCTGTCTTCTCTGGTACTCGTAGTCTTGCTGCTACGGCAGGAAGGGCAATGAGATCCGCCAATCCCACCATGAAGTTGTATCTCGGGGGCGCGTTATTCTCCCTTGCACGCCCCTTACTCTGGTCTTTGCCTGGTGCATAGGGACGAGGTTTTTCCCGCACCTTCTTCCCCTCTTTGGCCTCATGCACCCTTGCTTGCTGTGGTTTTCCTTGCCCTCCACGCGGTCTGGGTGGTGCAGCACTTCCCCTCTTCTCAGAAACCTCTGTTTCTGCCACTATGTGCGCCACCGCACGTCGTCGGATCTCTGCAAAGGTGCTGGGATGGCTCCTGATGAGAGACTCGCTGAAAGGGCCAGGCAACACTCCCTTCTTAAACGCGTGCACAAGCATATCTTCATCTTTGCTGGGTAGTCTAACCACTTGAGCCCCAAAGCGGTTAAGGTAGTCCTTCAGCGACTCCCCCTGGTATTGGCGCACGTCGAACAGGTCGTAGGACACCACTGCAGGTGCCTTGTTGACGATGTATTGTTCAGTGAAGAGCTTCGAAAAACTGAGAGAAAGACGTGATATGCCCTTCTGGTAAGCTCACGAACCACTCCATGGCGATTCCGCTCAATGTGCTCATGAACATCTTGCAGTATACAGCGTCTGAGCCCCCAGACAACATCATCTGGGTGTGGAATGCCGTCAGATGCGCCTCCGGGTCTTCTACCCCCTTGAACGACGCTTTTACCCCCACCAGGTTGGGAGGCACCATGGTTCCCATGATCTCAGGGGAGAATGGCATGGGAAATGCCCTTGGAGGTGAGGGCTGCCTAGACACCCTTTCGTCAACAACGTGCTCCCTCTGCGCCTGCAGCGTTCTTCTCAACTCTTCGTTGACACGATTCAGTTCGTCGTTCCTGCTTTGCGACGCAGCCAACTCCGTCTGCATCCTTTCTTGTTCGACTTTCGACGCTGCAGCGTTATCCTGCAGCATGCGCACCATTTCCAGGACCTGCGCCATTGTCACAGCTCCTTCGTCAGCGGATGGCGCAGGTGATGGTTGTCTGTTTCTAGGCATCTTCTCTATCAAAGAAACCGATAAAACTCTGGTGAGCTTTAAAACTGTGGTATATATGGGACAACGATTCACTCGGGCCCCACGGTGGGCGCCAAATGATCCTGCCGGCAACTTGAACGTGGGTGAATCGCTTCGTAACACTCTCTGCCCTGTCTTCGCGACTGCGTCTCCTGAAGAATCACCTTCTGAACTTTCTCTCAGATGTCTTCAAAATGTGACCTGCAAAATACACAGACGGCGCCTCTAGCGGCCGTTTGCACTCCGACGATCAAGTTAGTTCAACAAAACCACCAGAAACTGGAAACTAGTAATGTGTGTGTGAGAAAAACATGCACTCTGTTTTTCGTCTATCTTTTTCCTCTCCCCCACTCTCACTCTGATTCTGCCTTTTATCTCTCTTTCCCTGCTTCTGGGCATAACGGAATTCTGTTATGCTTTTCTAGCATGTGTCAGAACCCTGTCATGCTTTTCAGAGAAAGCGTACCTTCAGAATCAGCAATGGGGAGCGTGAGAGTCTGCGCATGTCTGCGCTTGGCTGCGCCTGTCTGTATCTTTAGCGGTACGGAGTGCTCTTTCGTCTGGACCGCACCCCTCTCAGATGATGACACGTGGAGGCCTGCAACTCACATCTAACCACACACGTGTCACTTACTGGAAGGGCTCTAGCGCCTCTCTTTGTCTGCCTAAGCTACGCCCTTGCGGAGTAACTTAGGATGCTTCTCTTATCTGGGTAAATTGCATACTCTTAGGAGAACGTCGGGTGTGGCTGGTCTAGGCGCACTCACTAAACGTTACTCTCTGCGTAGGCGACTTACCCTTCAGGATGACACGCACGTAATGGGTTGAGGGAATCACCAATCACCGACTGGCTTACTAGTTCCCTCAGGCCACTCTCGTGCATGATTCCTTGAGGTGTGCTCATGCGAGGTCCATGCGTAACGCTCTCGCTGGGAACCTAGGTCCCAGTTTAACTGCGTGTAACACGAGACCCCGATGACAATACACCCGATGACTGATCAGTGTTTATTCGCTACTCGCGCTCTGTCTCCAGGCGCGAGTCTGGGAACTGGTCTGCTGGTGGTCACTTGGCTACTGACCACCGATCACCATTCTGGGTGATCTATCCCCCGACCTCTCTGCCGCCTGATCTGTCGGTGGTAACTTGGTTACTGACCACCGATCACCTCTCTTGGCGATCGTCCCCCTACCTCTCTGCCACCTGGTCCACGTGTCACCCTGCGAGTGGTCCACGTGGTTCTCTGATGCTGACATCATCGACTACCGATGACCGATCGGATCAGAAACCAACGCCAGAATTCAGTTAAGATCTTGAATTGTTTGCATATAAATTTCCAGAAGCAAATCTTAAAAGGGCAGCTCAGCATAAATCAGGGAAAAATACCGCTCTCTGGCCCAACATAATTATTTCAGTGGTGCTGTTTTTGATTTTGAAATAAATCTAGTGTTATTCTTAGGATCCATTTTGTGTGCCTACCTTTCTTTGAGTACCTTTTATTTGCTTGTCTAATATTTCTTTGGAACTCTTTCTAGTTGTCACATTTTAACTCCATTTGTGTGGTATTGTTTTTCCAATTAATTTGTTTCTTGCTTTAATTCTTTGTCCTCTAAGCTTGGTGGTGGATTCATTATCAATTGGTGCTTATTTGAGTGGAAATTGACTTGAGTGAGGTCTAGTTTGCTTGATAGGTGCTGGATTGAAGAATTAATTCCCTAATTCCAAGAGGAACAAAGGCAAGGGCAGAAACAAGCACCTACAAAAACACCACATACATTGGAAGGCCCAACAAAGAGGAGACAACAAAAAGAAGTCCAAATAGAAAAGTCAACAAAAGGGAGTTCATCTAATTTTCTTTCTACTTAACTCTTGTTAATTACTTGTTTAATTACACAATTAGACGGTGAGTGTGTCTTCAAGGGCTCCAAGTGTCCAAGAAGCCTCACCTAGGCCCGATTAGTGTAAAACTATCTAGTTTAGCAATTGTTAATTGTTTTAATTGCATCTCTTTGCTTTAGATAGTTACGTTTTTAATTATCTTGTATTGCTTAAAGCTTTGTTAATTTTTTTTTGCTTGGTTAATTAGTTAGTTTGCATTGTTTTCTTGCATTAAAATTTTGATTTCTCCAACTTAATTGTGTTTTAAGTGGTTTACCAAGAGAAAGCTTTGTGTGAAGGCATTAAGGGATAGTCTTTGGCTAAGGCAAGGCTTGGTATTTAAGTAGTCCATTGTGACTCACCTCCCTTACCTGGAAGACTACCTTCTTTGACTTCCCTAAATTTTCTCAAAGTAAAACACTTCTACACACAAAGCTCTAGTCATGTCTTCTTCTTCTCATTCTGCAAAGTCTATTGAAAGTGAAGTAAAATCATTGAAAACTCTTTTGAAAGAAGTTTCACAAGCTGTGCAAATGATTTCATTTAGACAATTGGAGAATGAGACTAAAATCAATGAGTTGACTAAAGCCAAGGAAGAGAAGTCTCAAAAATAAAATAAAAACTCATAGTCATACATCCCATTCTAAAAGTAATGAGTCTCTAGGGGAGAGAAGCCTTAGAATCAATGACTATTACCAACCACCCCCTAGAAGAAATAGGCAAAGGGAGCAAGAGGGGCCAAGGGAGGTTAGAGTATACCTACCTCACATCCATGGTAAGGAGAATGTAGAAATCTACCTAGATTGGGAGATGAAAGTAGAGCAACTCTTTGCTTGCCATAGGGTGAGTGAAGAACGCAAGGTACCCTTAGCCGCCCTTAGCTTCCAAGGGAATGCCATGTATTGGTGGACCTCTCTCGAAAGAGAAAGACGTCTTCAAAGGGAACCTCCCATTGAGTATTGGAATGACCTTAGGGGAGCCCTAAGACGTCGACACATACCCTCATACTAACATAGGGAGTTAATGGACAAGCTCCAAAGACTCCAACAAAAAAATATGAGTGTAGAGGAGTATAGGCAGAAAATGGAGCTCTACATGATGAGAGCATCCATTAGGGAAGAGGAGGACACCACCATAGCAAGATTCCTTAGTGGCCTTTCTCTTGAGATAAGATATAGGGTAGAACTTCTTCCCTACCAAGACTTGAATGACTTGGTTTAACTTTGCATTAAAGTTGAACAACAAATTTTGCGCAAAACTTCAAGTCAAAGGGTGAGTTCCTACTCTAGCTTTTATCCCAAGAAAGAATATAGAAGGGAGGGTAGCACATCAAGAGAAAAACCAAAAGAAACTACCAAGCCCTTAGCAAGCATAATGCCCAAACCAAAGGACTTTGTTTTTAAAGGGTGTAGATGAATACACTAGTGGAGAGGATGAGCCTAGTGAGAGAGAGGAAGGGGGAGAGGATGAGAGGGTAGCTCCATTAGAGGGAGAATTGCTAATGATTAGGAAAACCCTCAACAATCAACCTAGCACATCCATGGAAACACAAAGGGAGGACATCTTTCATACAAGATGTAATGTTTTAGAAAATATATGTTCCCTCATTGTGGATAGTGGATCTAGTTGTAATTGTTGTAGTGCTAGAATGGTTGATAAGCTTAATCTACAAGTAGTTCCTCACCCAAAACCTTACAAACTACGATGGAGTAATGAAAATGGGGAACTAAGTGTAGATAAGCAAGTGGAAATCAAGTTTTCCATAGGGAACTACAAAGACAAAGTTTTATGTGATGTAGTGCCTATGGAAGCTTGCCACATCTTATTAGTGAGACCATGGCAATTTGACAAGAAAACCTTGCATGATGGTCTCACTAACGAGATTTCCTTCACCCATAAGCATAGGAAATTTGTACTTAGTCCTTTACCACATTCTCAAGTGGTGAAAGACCAAATACAAATGAAACATAAGAGGGATGAGGGAAAAAAAAAAGAGTGCTAGAAAAAGAGAAAATCCTTAGGGATAGAAAGGCGTGGAAGAAGAGTGTTCCTTCCTGATCCTGTCGGTTGACCAGAACGCAAGAGCCTTGCCACGTCAAAGGTATTCTTCCTCCGGATCGGCTTTGCACCACGCTAGCTTCCGTCCTTCACACCTCGATTCACCTCAAGAACCTGCAAAAGACAGAGTGGCACCGCTGCGGCCGATCGCGCTCCGATGCTCAAGTCAGTGACGGAACCACCAAAACTCTAAGAAAGAAAACTACGAACTCAAGGAACCGTGCAAAAACTCTCTCAGTGTCCTCAAATATTCTCAAGCGTAAAGAAGTGTTCTAAACGCGCGCGTACCTCAGAAGTTCGTTAGAATCTCTTATAAACCTGTGCACTTTCTCTCTCCTGACGGTTAAACATATGAACACGTGGCTCGCATCCAGCTGTACACGTGTCACCATCTGGAGCGTCCTCTGCTTGAGCGTCACTTCTTACTCTTCGGGCTGTTCGACTAAGTTACCCATGCAATGAGTAACTCGGCGTATAGCTGCCTCGGAGCACGATCTCTTCTGTGTGGTGAGTGCGGGGTGTCACCATGCACACCTTCCCTGTGGTCTCGCCGGCCGCCATCATAATCTGCTTTACTCGCTTCACCATGCATGTCCTGGTAAGCTATTCCCTGGCCTCAACCTCTGGCTAGCTAGGGAATGATCATCTGATAACTTCATCCTTCGCACTCGTGCCCTTTGAAAGCTTTGAACAAGCTTTCCTAATCTTTCGGCGATGTCCTCCTCTCGGCGATCTCTGATCACTTAGTTGCCTGGGTTCGCATCCGGCGACTACGACACAAACCTGGTGACTGCCGGTTTAGATATGCTGGAACACGCCAACTTAACGATTGGCGACTACACGAGCTCCCCGACTTCCTTCCCTTCTGTCAGCCAGGTGTTCCGTTCAACACGCCTATATTATCGCTTGTTGCCACGTCATCATTTCCGACTACCTGGGCGGTACACTTCCCATAAGGTTGCTCAAAAAGAAAAGTCTTTTGAAAACGTTTTGGAAAATTTGCTTCTTGTTGAACAACCAAGCCTAGTCTTTTGTAAAGGAACACTTGCATGCACTGCCACAAGTAATGAACTCATGAGTCTACCTCCTCAAGTAGAAAAACTTTTAAGTGAATTTGAAGATATATTCTCTAATGAGGGACCCATTAGACTCCCTCCTATTACAGGTATAGAACATCAAAATGACTTCATTCCGGGGGCAAGCCTACCAAATAGGCCCGCTTATAGAACTAACCCCAAGGAAACAAAGGAGATAGAGTCACAAGTTCAAGACTTGTTGGAGAAGGGTTGGGTTCAAAAGAGCCTAAGCCCTTGTGTTGTACCTGTCTTGGTGGGTATCACCAAATTAGAATCAAAGAGGGTGATGAATGGAAAACCGCTTTTAAGACCAAGTTTGGATGTTGCATTTTGTTGGAATGATAAGCATGAGCAAGCCTTCCAAAGGCTAAAGGCTCAACTCACCAATGCACCAATTCTTGCTCTTCCAAATTTTTCCAAAACTTTTGAGATAGAATGTGATGCATCGGGAGTAGGCATAGGTGCGGTATTGTTGCAAGGTGGACACCCCATTGCATATTTTAGTGAAAAACTCCATGGTGCCACTCTCAACTATCCCACCTATGACAAAGAGCTTTATGCTCTTGTGCGAGCCCTAAAGACTTGGGAACACTACCTTGTGTCCAAAGAATTTGTCATCCATAGTGATCACGAGTCTTTAAAATATTTAAAGGGCCAACACAAGCTCAACAAGAGACATGCTAAATGGATGGAGTTTCTTGAACAATTTCCTTATGTAATCAAATACAAGAAAGGAAGCACCAATATAGTGGCCGATGCTCTTTCAAGGCGGCATACACTCTTTTCAAAATTGGGTGCCCAAATTCTTGGATTTGATCACATAAGAGAGCTTTACCAAAAGGATCAAGAACTTTCATCCATCTATGCCCAATGTCAACATAGGGCGCAAGGAGGTTACTATGTGGCCGAGGGGTATCTTTTTAAAGAAGGAAAACTTTGCATCCCCCAAGGGACACATAGGAACCTCATTGTCAAGGAATCACATGAAGGAGGACTCATGGGCCATTTTGGAGTTGATAAGACTCTAGATATTTTGAAAGAAAAATTTTGTTGGCCACGCATGAGAAAAGATGTCCAAAGACATTGTTCTAGATGCATATCATGTTTAAAAGCAAAGTCTAGAACAATGCCTCATGGACTCTACACCCCCTTGCCGATTGCAAATGCTCCTTGGGAAGACATTAGCATGGACTTCATTTTAGGACTCCCTAGGAATGCAAGAGGCCATGATTCTATCTTTGTGGTAGTGGACCGTTTTAGCAAAATGTCCCATTTTATTCCTTGCCACAAAGTAGATGATGCTCAAAATATTTCTAGACTCTTCTTTAGAGAAGTGGTGAGACTTCATGGTCTCCCTAGAAGTATAGTATCCGATAGAGATCCCAAGTTCATAAGCCACTTTTGGAAAACTCTTTGGGGCAAACATGGAACGAGACTACAATTTTCAACTTCTTGTCATCCTCAAATGGATGGCCAAACTGAAGTAGTCAATAGATCTCTTGGGACTATGCTTAGGGCTATCATGAAGGGAAACCATAAATCTTGGGATGAGTATCTTCCTCACATTGAGTTTGCTTACAATCGAGTAGTCGACAAGACTACTAATGCTTCTCCTTTTGAAGTAGTATATGGATTTAATCCTCTCACACCTATGGATTTGTTACCTCTTCCTAATCCACAAGAATTTGTGCATAAGGAAGGAGTAATCAAAGCCGATTTTGTGAAGAAAATGCATGAGAAGATTGAAATCCAAATACAACAACAAAATGAGAAGTACACAAAATACAACAATAAAGGGAAGAAAGAAATAATTTTTTAGGAAGGAGACTTAGTTTGGCTTCACCTTCGCAAAGATCGATTTCCAACTCAAAGGAAGTCCAAACTAAGTCCCCGAGGTGATGGACCCTTTCAAATCCTCAAGAGAGTCAATAACAATGCATACAAATTGGACCTACCTCTTGAATATGGAGTACATGATACTTTTAATGTAATTGACCTTTCTCCATTTGTAGGTACCAATGACGACGAGGAAGAACTGGATTTGAGGACAAATCCTTTCCAAGGGGGAGGGGATGATGGAGGTGGGCCAAGTATAGACCGTCTAGACTCATGTGGGGAGCGTCTAGAGGCAAGTGGGAAGCGTCTAGCACAAGATGAAGGGCGACTAGAAAGGGAGCGTCTAGGAGGAAGCCTAGACCGTCTAGGACCTATCACTAGGTCCATGGCCAAGCATCTCCACGCACATTTGGGTCAAGCAACGGATGGAAGGGAGAGGAACTTGTACATGCTACATGGAGGCCCATTAGGGGTAGCTTAGTAGTTAGGGTAGTGTTAGAAAGCATAAACTTGTCTCCTTTTGATTTAACCTAGATTGCTCACGTTTTCTAGAAGGATCTCCACTAGGAACGACCATGTGCCTCACATTTCTATTTCATTTTGCTTGCATTTCATCTTCTCTTAGCTTAACATTTACGGCCTCCTTAGCCTATAAAAGGAGAAGCCCATCACTTGTATTTTCAAGATTAATGAGAGTAATGTCATGCTGTCAATATAGTGCCATACATTGCCTTTGCCTAGTTTCTAGGACCTAATCTTCTCTTCACCATCTACCAAGGGGGCTGGCCTAACCTCCCTCTTTCCATACACTTCATGCACCTTCAAGGTCACCACAACTCCTAGGAGGACCTTGCCCACTTTCACCATTAGCTTCCGCACCATTTTTCAGCAACATCCAAGAAGAGGTCCTAGAGAATGCCATCAAGAGATGTGTGGGAAGCCTAAGTCACGAGGAGTCCATGCACGTGGTGTGTAGGACACATGAAGGTGCAGCACGTGTGGATAATCCTAGGGGGCGTTAAGGCCCATTAGGGTTAGGGTTTCCAAGGAAGCTGCATGCATGGCACGTGCATACTTAGGGCACCCACGAAGCATATGGCGCTAGAGAATAGGTGCACAAGTTGGTACCCAAGCGGCCACTCTATCATTCATTACACTCCAGTTAACGGAAGTTCATGTGCCAGATACACTAAGATTCTATGAATAGAGGCGCAAGGACATTCTCCAAGGAACCCTAGTCGAGGGCAACGACGCAAAGGTAAACCCTAGTTTCAACTTATATAAAGAGTGCCAAGAACCCTAGTAAGGTACGCAGTTTCTAAGACTGAAGCTAATATACACACATTGTGTTTCTTTTCCCTAATACTGACTTGAGCGTCAGAGTGCAAACGGCCGCTAGGGTGCCCCTTTGTCTTTACAGGTGAGAGATTTCTTGATCAAGAAGGCACGTTTCTCAGGCAAGATCGAAGGGTCGTAGCAGTTGTTAGAGTCAACCAGCGGAGCAAGTCAACCGGTAGGAACATTTGGCGTCCACCGTGTGGCACGATCTAAAACATTGTCCCACCAGCAAGAACCAGAAAGATCCAAGATGAGGAGTACGAGGCAACGCACCGCTGGATCCTCAAGAGCTGTGCCCCCCGAAGGGGACAACGTTATCACACAACAAATCTTGGATACGATGCGTGCCTTCCAAGCAGAAGTATCAGCATCACGAGCGGACAACGCAGAATTACGCAGAGCCAATGAAGAACTGCATAGGGATCTGCAACAGGTAGGGCAGCGCGCAGCGGACGAACGTGCGCCACCAGTACCAGTTAAGGCACACCCATGTTGTTCTCACGAGCGATCATGAATACGGCGTGATATGATTCCAATAGCAAGATATACATTATTCTTTGACATTTTATGGAATCAACTTGAGTTGGAGATTGAATAAGCACTTTTATAGAAATCGATCAATGTTCTATGTTTCAAGAACTCACCAAACACCAAAACTCGCATGGAAGTTCCATTTCTTGTCAATTGAATCGATTAAAAGGTGCAAGAAAGCAAATGAACCGATTAAATGGCTTAAGAAATGAAATGAACCGATTAAAATGCATCAAAACTAAAATGCACTGAACAAAAGCAAGGAAAAAGGAAGATGAACCGATTAAAACATGAAACTAAGCTAGAACACCGAATAGAAAGCAAGAAAGGAACCTAAGACATGTTTAGGAGTTTAAAATAGGCACAAAAATGGAATGAGAAGATGGAGAAGAAAGAAGACTTATGTGGTTGAATGTGAGGTGGTAGAATGTGAGGTAATTTGGCATGCGGTGGTAGAATTTACTACACGATTATAAGCAAATTCAACATGGGGTAGTAAATTCTCCCACACTTTAGGATTCCCGAAAATAAAGCATCGCAACATTTGTCCCAAAGTTCTATTTACCATTTCGGTTTGACCATCGGTTTGTGGGTGACAAGTGGTAGCAAATAAAAGTTTAGTACCAAGCTTACCCCACAAGGTCTTCCAAAAGTGACTCAAGAACTTGGAATCCCTATCGGACACAATAGTTCTAGGAATACCATGCAAACGAACCATTTCTTGAAAGAAGAGGTTTGCAATATGACATGCATCATCCACTTTGTGGCAAGGAATAAAGTGAGCCATCTTTGAAAAACGATCCACTACCACAAAAATGGAATCCTTTCCCTTTGATGTCTTGGGTAATCCTAAGATGAAATCCATAGAAATGTCAACCAAGGCATTGAAGGGATAGGAAAAGGAGTATATAAACCATGGGGATGCAATCTAGATTTAGCTTTACGGCAAGCTATGCATTTTTCACACAAAACTATGAACATAAGGCCAAAAGAAATGTTCATGCAACACATCCAAAGTTTTTGCAACCCCAAAGTGACCCATTAATCCTCCCTCATGTGCTTCTCTAACAAAACATAATCTAATGGAGCTTTGAGGAACACAAAGACATTTTCCTTTAAAAAGAAAGCCATCTTGGATAAAAAAATCTTTGTGTCCTCCTTTGATACACTCTTGATAGATAAGAGAAAAATCAAAGTCATCATGATAAAGATCCTTAATGTGATCAAAGCCAAGAAATTGAGAACCCAAAAGATTTAGCAAGGCATAGCGTATAGAAAGTGCATCGGCCACAACATTATATTTGCCTTGCTTATGCTTGATCACATAAGGAAATTGCTCAAGGAATTCCACCCACATAGCATGCCTCTTGTTAACTTTGTTTTGGCTTTTCAAATACTTAAGAGATTCATGATCACTATGAATCACAAACTCTTTAGGAAAAAGATAATGTTGCTAAGTAAACAAAGCTCTAACAAGTGCATACAATTCCTTATCATAAGTGGAATAGTTGAGATGACATCCTTTCAATTTCTCACTAAAATAAGCTATGGGGTGGCCCTCTTGAAGGAGAACAGCCCCAATGCCTATACTTGAAGCATCACACTCAATCTCAAATGTTTTAGCGAAATTAGGAAGGGCTAAGATGGGAGCATTAGTCAATTTTTCTTTCAAAACAACAAAAGCATTTTGTTGTGCTTCTCCCCATCTAAAAATCACATCCTTTTTCACTATATCATTGAGAGGTGCAACTATGGTACCGAAGTTGGGTACAAATATTTTATAAAAAGAAGCAAGACCATGAAAACTTCGGACCTCATTCACATTTGTAGGCGTAGGCCAATTTTGAAAGGCCACTACCTTAGCTTGATCCACATGGACCCCTTTGCTACTCACAACAAACCCTAGGAATTCTATATGATCAAGTGCAAACATACATTTAGCAAAGTTATCATACAAATGTTCCTTCCTAAGGGTTTCCAAGACTTGTTTAACATGCTTCCTATGGTCATACAAAGACAAGCTATAAATGAGTATATCATCAAAATAAACAACAACAAACTTGCCAAAGAATGGTCTTAAAACATGATGCATGAGGCGTGATCCTGCCGACAACTCGAGCGCGGAGGAATCGCTTCGTAGCTCTCTCTGCCTCGTCTACGCGACTGTGCTATCTGCAAAATCACTCTCAGAACCTTCTCTAGGATCTCCAAACGCGACCTGCAAAACACACAGACGGCGCCTCTAGCGGCCGTTTGCACTCCGACGATCAAGTTAGATCATAGAACCACCAATGAGAAAAACTAGTAGTGTATGTAAACTCTTGTTCTCTCTTTCCTTCTTTTTACTCTCACCCTGATTCTGTTTTATGCCACCGCCTGCATCTGGGCCTAACAGAATTCTGTTATGCTTTCTGGCATGTGTCAGAACCCTGTTATGCTTTTCTGCGACAACGTACCTCCAGAATCAGTAGAGTGTGAGTGTCTGTGCGTGTCCGCGCGTCTCTGCGCTTGGCTGCGCTTGTCTGTACCTTTAGTGGTACGGAGTACAGCTTTATCTGGGCCGCGCCCCTCTCAGATGGTGACACGTGGAGGTATGCAACTCACATCTAACCATTCACGTGTCACTACTTGAAGGGCTCTAGCGCTTCTCTTTGTGCGTCTAAGTTATTCCCTTACGGAGTAACTTAGGATATTTCTTCCACCTGGGTAAATTGCATACTCTCAGGAGAACGCCGGGTGTGGCTGGTCTAGGCACACTCACCAAGCGTCGCTCTCTGCGTAACGGCTTACCCTTCACGGTACCGCGCACGTAATGGGTTGAGGAAATCACCAATCACTGACTGGTTTACTAGTTCCCTCGGGCCACTCTCGTGCACGATTCCCTGAGATGTGCTCATGCGAGGTCCATGCGTAACGCTCTCGCTGGGAACCTCAGTTCCAGTTTAACTGCGTGTAACACGAAAACCCGATGACCATGCGCCCGATGATGGATCGGTGCCCTGTTGCTTCTCGCGTTCTGCCCCCAGGCGTTCATCTGGGAACTGGTCTGTTGGTGGCCACTTGGTTACTGACCACCTATCATCGTTCTGGGTGGTCTGTCCCCTGACTTCGCTGCCGGTTGATCTGCCGGTGGTCATTTGGTTAGTGACAACCGATCACGTTCACCCCGATCTATCTGTCACCTGGTCCGCGTGTCACCCCGCGAGTGATCCACGTGGTTCTCTGCTGCTGACGTCATTGACTACCGATGACCGATCGGATCACAAGCCCCCTAGTCTCGAGCCGTGAACTCGTTCTCGGCGAAGAGACTAAGTGGTCGTGCCCTCAGTGCACGAGGCAAGTGGAACCGCATCACGTGCCACCTCACGTGCTGCTTCTTTAACGTTAGGACTTCCTTCCTTAATCTCGCGACACGTGGCCCCATCGACGGCCAGCGTGGTGTGTCGCTAGCGCTTCTCTTATTCAAATAGGCGCGCGCCTTCACTGTTCCTTCATCTTCTTCAATCAACTCTTAGACTTCCTGCGAACTCTCTCTCTGCGCACCCATCTTTCTTCAAGTTTTCTGCTTCCAAACCTCTCGCGATCACCCAAAGGTATGGCTTTTCTTCTTCTTGGGTCTATCTAGGTTATTTTTACCAATTGCATTTATCTTTCTCGTTATCATGCATCCATCTTCTCTGTTTTCCCTCTCTCGACCCGCGCTAGGGTTTTTCGCGTTCTTGCTCTGATTTCTGCTTCTCCTTCTTCCTCTTTTCACCTGGGCATTTCTTTCTCCTTCCCCTTCTCTGTTTTCACCGAACCATTCATCATTCCCTCTTCTTCCATTCATTCTGACTTTTCGTTTTTCCTCCATTGCAGCTATCTCGCGATGGCTCGCTTGAAACAAACCGCTCGCATTATTGCCTCGTCTTCTGGTGCACAGCCTTACGCAAGTGCGCCAGCTCCACCACCACCCGTTGCAACCTTCTACCATGACAATGCCAGGGTCTACGACTGGGCCCCCCTGGCGTTGCTTGCCGAAACCTCCACCCTACTGCCCCAGGGCCACCTCACATCCCTGCTGAGCAACAACCCCGATGAGCCTTTCTGCGCCATCGACAAGGAAAACGATTTCAACATCCAAATCCGCATTCCTCCTCGAGGGATGCCCATCTGCGCGGACGATAGGGCCACCAATAGGGTGCCCTTCGTCTTCATCTACTCCGCCATCTTCAAAAGGTTGAAGCTACGCCTGCCATTCACCTTTTTCGAGAAGGAGCTGATGATGGAGTTGAACGTCGCGCCCTGCCAACTCCATCCAAATGCCTGGGCTTTCATCCGGGCATTTGAAATTCTCTGCAACTACTTCGGGCATAACGCCTCTGTGGATGTGTTCCTCTATTTCTTCGAGGCGAAGAACCCTGGGGACAGGTCCTGGGTTAGTCTGAACGGGGTTGCTGGACGGGTGCTCTTGGGCCTGTATCAGCAATCCTTCAAAGATTGGAAGGGCAGGTTCTACATGATATCTGCCACCCCACAAAGTCCAACGTTGCTCGAGGGTACCCCCTCTACTGGGTTCCTGCGGTTGAGTTCAAGAAACCCCGGGACCTCGAAGCCATGGCCCCCTACGAGCGCGAGCTATGTGGGCTGTTCCTGGGGGCCAAGTACAACTCTGCTCGCCTCATCAAAGAAGAGTTCGATGTGTTGGCCCTGAAAAAGTACATAGGTAGCTCTTCTTCTTCCACCCCTTAGGATACTTGCACATTCTCATGCATGCTTGCATACATTTTGACTTACTTGCGTAACTAGGCCATCTAATTCTTCCTTTTCCCATCGATGCAGATTCAATGTCAGGGAAGGACAAGAGAAAAGCTTTGCTGGAGCTTGCCAAACTCCGGGGGGCCAAAGGGACTGGCTCCTCTTCTTCCACCACCGAGCCTATTGCAGTCCCTCCTCTCTCGGTCGCGCCAGCTGAAGGCCCCAAGCAAGGAAGGAAGAGAAGGAAGCTGGTGAAGGCCTTTCCTTCATCTGCTGCTGCTGCTGCTCCCTCAACAGAAGAGGAGAGTTCTGGCTCTCCTCTTATACATCGCAAGAGGAAACTGCCAGCGGCTGAGGAAGGTTCACCCCCTCCTCCCTCTACTCAACCTGCCCCAAAGCCCACGTGCCTTCCCTCTCCCTGCCAACAGCCGTCTCCAGCTTCTCAACCATCATCTCCCCCCCCAGCAGGCCAATCTCTTGGTCCATCTGCTCCTCCTGCTGGGGGCGCTTCTGCTCATCCGGGGGGTCTCCCGCTACCACTGCCAACCTCCACTGCTACTGCTGAATGTGGTGGGTCCAGCTCGCGACCTAGCGTCTCTGGGGCTAGTCACGAGAACTTCAGCCGGGTCATCACCTTGGTTCGACAGCTCATCAGCAACCGAGAGCTCGTCGAATGGAACGGAGATGAGGTGGACATGCACCTGGCTAGGCAGATGGTGCTCTCTTTGGAGTTTTCCACCCAGCACCGCAAGCAAATAGCCCTGGAGAAGAGGGTAAAGGAGCTTGAGCATGACAAGGAGTCACTGCGAAGTGACTTCGAAGCTGCCCAAGGGTTCGTAGATCTGATGCGGGGCATGGTGGAAAGAGCTAGGAGGGAGTACCTAGCGCAGGTCCAAGAGACCATCAAGACTGAGATCTTGATGGGGCAAACCGTCAACTCTCTGGACTGCGAGGTGGTGCAGCTGCGGGCCGAGACCTCCTACCTACGCCAACTGAACTCTCAATTAGTGGGGGAGCTCGAGTCCACCAAGGAAGCGGCCGCTGCTGGGGAGAAGAAGCTTGAGGAGGTGGTGGGCAAACTGTCTGAAGCCAAGGGCCAATTGGAAGAAGCTGCCTCTTCCCATGCTGCCCTCACCACCGAGAAAAATGCTGCAGAGGCCTCAAAGCAGAAACTGGAGGCGGAGAAAGCCGATCTGATGAATGTGGGTGTTGACGCCCTTACTGACGGATTCGAGCTGGCACTCGAGCAGATCTGATGCGTTCTCCCAGACTTGGACCTCTCGCAATTCAGCATTTATCACGAAGTGGTAGATGGAAAACTCACCCCTCCTCCTTGAGCTCTTCTCTTTTTTGTAAATTTATACTTCTGCACAACTTTTAGTACTTGGAATTTGTATAAGACTTGGTGTGAATACATACTCGTTTCAGCTATAAGCTTCTTCTCTTGTATTTTTCTTGAGCTTCACCTTTCTTTATGCACACGACTAACTATTAGCTAGCTTAGGTTTAGCGCGATCTTGTACTCTTCGATCTTGGCCTCTACTTTGATCGCGACTAACGACTTCCTTAGCTTTGTCTTTAACAGCCCTTGTGCGCTGCTTTGTACCACTAACCAATCACTGACGACTTATCAGTGATCGTTCTTTGATCTTCACTTAGCTTTTCTGTCGCTCTAGCGCTAAGTGCATAGAGGACTTTGACATCGATCGCTCGAGGTGATGCCTCGTTTTGGGGAAAGAAAAGTGTTTCTCGCTAACCCCTCTTTCCTTCCCCAAGGTCATCACCCTTCGGCGGATTGGGTCGTTCATTCCCTGCCTCACTCCAGGGGTGAGAAGGGTTTCGAACTAAGAGCCTTACTGGGCCAATATTGGTGTATGCCAAGTGGGTAAGGACATTTGTCAAAATCTTTCCTTTCCCTCTCTTGGTCTTACTAGCACCCCTGGCTTTTCAAACCCTAGTCGCCTGCACTCACACCTGGGGTGAGGAAGACTTAGATCAGTGCCAGTACTCGCGCCTAGGGCGAGTAAGGCCTAACCGATCACCTGCACTTGCGCCTGGGGCAAGGAGGATTTTAACTTTAATACTTGCGCATACTTGATATGCTGGAAAATTTTCATTGGGTGGCCTCGTCAAAAACCCTCCTTAGGGAAAAGAGTGCCCCCTTGTCTGTTCAACTATTCCCACTATATACAAAGCATGTGTCTTTAGCGCGAGAACGCAACTACTTTACAGCTTAACTGAAGTAAAATTTTAAGTGGGTGGCGTTCCACGTTTTGGGGATTGCTCCTCCCTCCAGAGTTTCTAGCCGGTAAGCTCCGTTCTCCAACGTCTCAACCACTCTGTACGGGCCTGTCCACTTTGGAGACAACTTGTTCTCCATCTCATTCTGATGCGCCTTTCTCATCACCAGATCACCTTCCTGGAAGCGCCTGAGCCTCACCTTAGAATTGTGCCTCCGTTCTACTCTTCTCTTTACGGCTTCAGCACTGACTCTGGCTTCTTCTCGCACTTCGTCCAGTAGGTCGAGATTCACCTTTTGCTCTTCATTGGACTCTTCAGCAATGAAATTCAAGAATCTGGGGGAGCTCTCCTGTATCTCCACGGGAATCATGGCGTCTGTCCCGTAGACAAGGCTGAAGGGTGTCTCATGGGTGCTGGACTGTGGGGTGGTATGATAAGACCATACGATTCTGAGGACCTCCTCTGCCCAGCCTCCTTTGGCCTTGTCTAGTCTTCGCTTCAGCCCCCTGAGCAGTACTCGGTTGGCCGACTCCACCTGCCCATTGGTTTGCGGGTGTTCCACTGAAGCGAAAACCTGCTGTATCTTTAACTCCTCACACATCTTCCTCAGCTGATGACTCGTGAACTGGGTGCCATTGTCGGAGATCAACCTCTTGGGTATTTCGAAGCGACAGACGATGTTCTTCCAGACGAAGTGCTCGACTTTCTGTGCGGTGATGTGTGCGACTAGTTCTGCCTCCACCCACTTGGTGAAGTACTCGATGGCCACGATGAGAAACTTCATCTGCCTTATCGCCAGGGGAAAAGGTCCTAGGATGTCGATCCCCCATGTGTGGAATGGTCACGGGCTATGGATGGACCTCAACTCCTCAGGAGGTGCCTTGTGCCAGTCCGCGTGAAGTTGACACTGTTTGCAACGCTGAGCAAACCTCACGCAGTCTTCCTTCAGCTTTGGCCAGTAGTACCCCGCGCGGAGTATCCTGCTTGCCAAAGCGCGACAACCTACATGGCTTCCGCACACCCCCTCGTGCAGCTCAGACATGAGTTTGGTGCATTGCTCGCCGTGCACGCAGATCTGCACAGGGTGAGAAAATCCGAATATAAAGAGGTTTCCATCAATTAGAGTAAACTTACTTGAGCTCCTCTTTATCCTTTTTGCCTCTGCCACGTCAAGTGGGAGTACACCATCTTCTAAGTACAACTGGTATGGTGTTATCTAGGTGTCCGGTTCCTTCACCGCGCGGACCTCCATCGACTCATCGATCTTCGACGGTCGCGCTCTCACCCTCGGTGCTTTCAACGTTTCTTGAGTCAATGACCGATGAATGATCGTCAGACGCTCCATTGATTTGTACACATGAAGTACCTGGTTGTCTGACACGAACGCTCGCGGTACCTTCAAGGTCTCCTGAATGACGGTCCTCTGCTTCCCCCCCTTGCCTGAGCTGGCCAGCTTGGCGAGCAGGTCTGCTCTGGCATTCTGCTCTCTTGGCACGTGCACCAATTCAAACTCGGTGAAGGACGTCTTCAGGAGCTGTACATATTTCAGGTAGGCTGCCATCTGGGGATCCTTTGCCTGGAACCCCCTATAACCTGCCCTGTGACTAGCAAAGAGTCGCTTTTAGCCAGCAGGTTCCTTGCTCCCATTTCTCTTGCTAGCAACATTCCTGCGATCAGGGCTTCATACTCCGCCTGATTGTTGCTAGCCTTGAAGGCAAAGCGGAGGGACTGCTCGATCAGTACCCCGTTTGGACCTTCCAAAATGACTCCAGCGCCGCTCCCCTGTTGATTAGAGGAGCCGTCCACCGATAACACCCATCGGAAATCTAAACCTTCTGCAGGTGTCGCGATCGACGACAGCTCGACCACAAAGTCCGCGAACACCTGCCCCTTGATCGGTCCTCGGGGCTCGTGCTGAATGTCAAATTCTGACAATTCCACCGCCTACTTGACCATCCTTACTGCTACATCAGGTTTCTTCAGCACGTTTTGGATGGGCAGATCTGTCATTACCACCACTGTGAAGCTGTGGAAGTAATGCCTGAGTCTCCTTGCTAAAAATACCACCGCCAGGGCAGCCTTCTCGAGGGCCTGGTACCTTGTTTCAGGGCCTTGCAGCACCTTACTCACGATTGCTCTTGCACCAGGACTGAGTTGACTGCTCTCTCTGTCACAGCGAAGTATAGGCGAAGGGGGATGCCTACCTGAGGTTTACGCAAGACTGGTGGGCTCGCCAGATACTCCTTCAGTTTGCTGAAGGCCTCATCACACTCCTGTGTCCAAAGGAATCTGCTGTTGCGTTTAAGACACTGGAAGTACGGATGACCTTTCTCCCCTCCAGCGGACATAAACCGGGATAAGGCTGCCAAGCGACCGGTGAGCTGCTGCACCTCCTTCACCGTCGTCGGGCTCCTCATTGCCGCGATTGCTGCGCACTTCTCTGGGTTAGCTTCGATTCCCCGCTCTGTTAAGAGGAAACCCAAGAACTTCCCAGCCTCCACGCCAAAAATACACTTCTCAGGGTTGAGCTTCAGCCTGTACTTGGCGATGGTGGTGAATAGTTCCTCCAGATCAGCTGCATGATGCTTCTTCTCTTGGGACGTGACCACCATATCATCTACATATGCATGTACGTTCCTTCCCAGGATGGGCGAGAGCACCCTATCCATGAGTCGCTGGTAGGTAGCCCCCGCGTTCTTTAATCCGAACGGCATGACCCTGTAGCAATAGCAAGACCGTTCCGTCATGAACGCGGTCTTGCACTCATCCATGGGGTGCATCCTGATCTGGTTATACCCTGAGAAAGCATCCAAGAAGCTGAGTAGCTTCCCCCCCGATGCGCTATCAACTAGGGCGTCTATACTGGGTAAGGGGTAAGAATCTTTGGGGCATGCCTTGTTGAGGTCAGTGAAGTCCACGCACATTCTCCACTTGCCGCTTGCCTTCTGAACCAGTACCACGTTCACTAGCCACTCGGGGTACTGGATCTCTCTGATGTGCCCTGCAGCAAGGAGCTTATGCGCTTCGTCGTGGATCACCTTCCTCCTTTCCTCGTTGAATTTCCTTCGCCTTTGTCGCACAGGTCGAACCTTAGGATCCATCGACAGACGATGGCAAAGGAAATCGGGGTCGATTCCTGGCATGTCGGACGCTGACCAGGCAAAGGCACCCATGTGCTTCTCGATAACACCAACAATCAGCTTTCGCTCTTCTTCAACGAGGGATCCCCCAATTTGAACTTTTTCCCCCTGACGTCCACTTCGACCCATCCTTCAGCTGGGTGGGGCCTTCTCTCACTGGCGATGACCGCCCTGACTCGCGAGGAGCGATCGCGCCTTCCTCTTCTTCTTCAACCTGAGCTACCTGGGAGCCCCCCACCATAGCGTTCTCCATCCTCTGAGCACCCTGTGTTTCCCTAACCACCGATCGCTCTTCGCGCACACCTGGTGGTGGTGTCGTGGTGACGTGACATACGCTTCTCTTCTGCTTTAGGCTGTTCTCATAACAGCGTCTAGCCTCAGCCTGATCCGACTTGATGGTTATTACGGTCCCCTCCATCGACGGCAGCTTCAGCTTCATGTGCCTCGTTGATGGTATTGCGCCCAACCTATTGAGGGTTGGCCTCCCCAACAAAATGTTGTACGCAGAAGGGGCGTTCACCACCAAGTACTTTATCCTTCCATCAGTGAATGTTGTCCTCAGCTCAATGTACCCCCGCACCTCTACCTGATCCCCTGCAAAGCCGTAGAGACACCCGATATACGGCCTTAGTTGATCAGGGGACAACTGCAACTTGTTAAACGTCGGCCAGAACATGACGTCTGCCGAGCTTCCTTGATCTACGAGCACTCTGTGCACTCGTCTTCCTGCCGTGATGAGGGAAATGACCACAGGGTCGTTATCGTGCGGGACAACGTCCCGTAGGTCAGCTTTCCTGAAGACAATATCTACCTCAGGGTAATGGCTCTCGTCTACCGAGTCTATCGCCATAACCGATCGAGCGTACCTCCTTCTCTGTGACGCGGTGCATCCCCCGCCAGAGAAGCCTCCCGCGATTGTTTGCACTTCCCCGTGCACAGGGACTTCATGCTGCTGTTCTCCAGCCTGGGATCCCGACGCGCGATCACCCTGCGGCTCACGCAGGTAATCTGCCAGGAATCCAGACTTCACCAACTCCGCCAGTTGGTGTCCCAACGCCAAACAGGAGTGGAGTGTGTGGCCAAAGGCCTGGTGAAACTCACACCACTCATTCTTCTTCCTACCAAGTACTTTATCTGTCTTCTCCGGTATGCGTAGTCTCGCTGCTACAGCAGGAAGGACGATGAGATCCGCCAATCCCACCATGAAATTGTATCTTGGGGGTGCATTATTCTCCCTTGTACGCCCCCTGCCCTGGTCCTTGCCTGGTGGATAGGGACGAGGTTTTCCCTGCATCTTCTTCCCTTCCTTGGCCTCATGCACCCTTGCTTGCTGCTGCGGCTTCCCCTGCTCTCCACGCGGTCTTGGTGGTGCAGCACTTCCTCTTTTCTCAGAAACCTCTATTTCTGCCACTATGTGCGCCACCGCGCGTCGTCGGATCTCTGCAAAGGTGCTGGGATGGCTCCTGATGAGGGACTCACTGAAGGAACCAGGCAGCACTCCCTTCTTAAACGCGTGCATCAGCATATCCTCATCCTTGCTGGGCAGTCTAACCACTTGTGCTCCAAAGCGGTTGAGGTAGTCCTTCAGCGACTCGCCTTGGTACTGTCGTACATAGAACAAATCGTATGACACTACTGCGGGCGCTTTGTTAACGATGTACTGCTCAGTGAAAAGCTTTGAAAACTGAGGGAAGGACGTGATATGTCCTTCTGGTAGGCTCACGAACCACTCCATGGTGATTCCACTTAGTGTGCTCATGAACATTTTGCAGTACAGAGCGTCTGAGCCCCCAGACAACATCATCTGGGTGTGGAACGCCGTCAGATGCGCCTTCGGATCTTCTACCCCCGTGAACGATGCCTTCACTCCCACCAGGTTGGGAGGCACCATGGTTCCCATGACTTCAGGGGAGAATGGCATGGGGAACGCTCTTGGAGGCGACGGTGGCCTCGACACCCTTTCTTCAACCGCGCGTTCCTTCTGTGCCTGCAACGTCCTCCTTAGCTCTTCATTGACGCGATTCAGCTCGTCGTTCCTACTCTGCGACGCAGCCAACTCTGTCTGTATCCTCTCTTGCTCAACTCTCGACGCCGCGGCGTTGTCCTGCAGCGTGCGCACCATCTCCAGGACCTGCGCCATTGTCACAGCTCCTTCGTCAACAGATGGCGCAGGTGATGGTTGTCTGTTTCTTGGCATCTTTCCCTAGCAAAGAGCTTGGCAAAACTTCGGTAAGCTTCAAAAACTGTGGTGTAAATGGGACCACGATTCACTCGGGCCCCACGGTGGGCGCCAAATGATCCTGCCGACAACTCGAGCGCGGAGGAATCGCTTCGTAACTCTCTCTGCCTCGTCTACGCGACCGTGCTATCTGCAAAATCACTCTCAGAACCTTCTCTAGGATCTCCAAACGCGACCTGCAAAACACACAGACGGCGCCTCTAGCGGCCGTTTGCACTCCGACGATCAAGTTAGATCACAGAACCACCAATGAGAAAAACTAGTAGTGTATGTAAACTCTTGTTCTCTCTTTCCTTCTTTTTACTCTCACCCTGATTCTGTTTTATGCCACCGCCTGCATCTGGGCCTAACAGAATTCTGTTATGCTTTCTGGCATGTGTCAGAACCCTGTTATGCTTTTCTGCGACAACGTACCTCCAGAATCAGTAGAGTGTGAGTGTCTGTGCGTGTCCGCGCGTCTCTGCGCTTGGCTGCGCTTGTCTGTACCTTTAGTGGTACGGAGTACAGCTTTATCTGGGCCGCGCCCCTCTCAGATGGTGACACGTGGAGGTATGCAACTCACATCTAACCATTCACGTGTCACTACTTGAAGGGCTCTAGCACTTCTCTTTGTGCGTCTAAGTTATTCCCTTGCGGAGTAACTTAGGATATTTCTTCCACCTGGGTAAATCGCATACTCTCAGGAGAACGCCGGGTGTGGCTGGTCTAGGCACACTCACCAAGCGTCGCTCTCTGCGTAACGGCTTACCCTTCACGGTACCGCACACGTAATGGGTTGAGGGAATCACCAATCACTGACTGGTTTACTAGTTCCCTCGGGCCACTCTCGTGCACGATTCCCTGAGATGTGCTCATGCGAGGTCCATGCGTAACGCTCTCGCTGGGAACCTCAGTCCCAGTTTAACTGCGTGTAACACGAAACCCCGATGACCATGCGCCCGATGATGGATCGGTGCCCTGTTGCTTCTCGCGTTCTGCCCTCAGGCGTTCATCTGGGAACTGGTCTGTTGGTGGCCACTTGGTTACTGACCACCGATCATCGTTCTGGGTGGTCTGTCCCCTGACTTCGTTGCCGCCTGATCTGCCGATGGTCATTTGGTTAGTGACAACCGATCACGTTCACCCCGATCTATCTGTCACCTGGTCCGCGTGTCACCCCACGAGCGGTCCACGTGGTTCTCTGCTGCTGACGTCATTGACTACCGATGACCGATCGGATCAAGGCGCATGAAAGTACTAGGAGCATTAGTTAAGCCAAAGGGCATAACTAACCACTCATATAAACCAAAGTTGGTCTTAAAAGCCGTCTTCCATTCATCACCCGGTTTTATACGGATTTGATTGTAGCCACTTTTAAGATCAATCTTTGTAAAAAAATTTGAACCATGCAATTCATCCAACAAATCATCAAGCCTAGGTATGGCATGCCTATACTTAATTGTGATGTTATTTATAGCCCTACAATCCAAACACATCCTCCACGTGCCATCTTTCTTAGGGACAATGATAATAGGCATAGCACAAGGGCTCATGCTATCTTGAACCCAACCTTTAGCAATTAAATCATCAACTTGTTGGCTAATTTCCTTAGTCTCACTTGGATTTGTCCTATAGGCCGGACGATTGGGTAAAGAAGATCTCGGAATTAAATCAATTTGGTGCTCAATCCCTCTCAAAGGTGGAAGGCCTTTTGGAGGATCTTGAAACACATCATGAAACTCCTTTACCAAATTATCCAAACAATGAGGATTATCTATAAGTGTTTCTATCTTATGAGGTCTAGGAATAGCTAAGAAGATAGGATTGTGAGCAACTATATCCCTTTGAACCTCATGCCTAGATATAAAGATTGAATGCTTATGACTCTTTTCTTTTTCACTCTCCCTCTTTTTCTTCATAAGAATTTGGTCCTCATGGACTTCTCTTGGAGAGAGAGATTTCAAAATGACCTTGTGACCATGGAAATCAAAAGAGAGTTTATTGGTAAAGCCATCATGAAAAACTTTTCTATCATATTGCCAAGGCCTTCCCAAAAGAACATGTGTTGCTTCCATGGGCACAACATCACATAATACCTCATCCTTGTATTTTCCAATAGAGAAATGAATGAGGACTTGCTTATTCACAATGATTTCGCCTACTTCACTAAGCCATTGCAATTTGTAGGGCTTTGTATGAGAGATAGTAGGCAATCCAAGCTTATCTACTACTCTTGTACTAGCCACATTAGCACAACTTCCCCCATCCACTATTAAAGAACAAATGTTGTTTTGAATAAGACATCTTGTATCAAAAGTATTTTCCCTTTGACTTTCATCAAAAGGTTGTAAAACTTGTCCAAGAAGTCTTCTCACAACCAACAAATCTCCTTTAAGAGGACTCTCACTCTCATGCTCACTAGATGATCTAGAATGTGAAGAATGCCTAGGTGAATCCAAATAATGCTCACTCATCACAATTCCATTATGCACAAACATATTCCTTTTAGAAGGACAATTAGCCGCAATGTGACCATAACACATACACTTAAAGCATTTCTTACTAGATAATTTAATTGGAGATTTAGGAATAGAAGTAGAAGGCTTAGATTCCTTAGGTTTGAAAGAAGAATCTTTAGAAGGAAATTTTGAAAAAGACTTTTTCTTTTTCCAAGAATTGTGGTAGTAACCATCATTGGGAGCATTTTTAAAAGCATTTTTCTTAGCAAGTTGGGCTTCCACCTTCATTGCAAGATGAACCAAAGAACCCAATGATGAATACTCTTGAAGTTCAACAATATCTTGAATATCCTTCCTTTGACCACTCACAAACCTAGCTATCATAGCTTCCTCACTCTCATGCATATCTACCTTAAGCAAAAGTGTTTCTAATTCTTTGAATTAAGCATCCACACTTAGCGTGCCTTGTTGAAACGTTGAAGCTTTAACATTAGGTCTTTCCTAAAGTGTGGTGGCACAAATCTAAGGCGCATGCATTCCTTTAGAGTGTCCCAAGAGTCCACGGGAGGACCTTTGTTATAGATAATCTCCTTTACAACACTATGCCACCATTTCATGGCATAATCAATGAATTCTAAGGAGGCTATCTTAACTTTTTGATCTTATTTGACCTCATGGACATCAAAGATTTGTTCACATTTAGCCTCCCAATCTAAGTACACATTAGGATCACTATCACCACTAAAACTAGGAACTTTTACAAAAGAAATTTTAGGCTTGGCTTCTTGGTGATATGCATCTTCACGGTTATGTCTATCTCCATGAGTGTGAGGTCTATATCCATGAAAATGGTGATGATGTCTTCTTCTTCTATGTTCCTCTTCACGGCCATGATCATTGGAAGACCTCTAGATGAAAGTCTATGAGAATGACGTTCTTCATTGATAGAATGAGAGGACCTAGGTTGCTTCATTTCAACTCTTTGTAATCTTTCCTCCAACCTTCTTATAGCTTCATCTTTGAGAGCAATGGTTCGGTTTGCCTTTTTTAATTCATCAAGAAGAGAAGCTTTTCTAGGAGAATGCTGTTTGGAAGAATCACTGCTGGAATATGAAGCCATTTATAAAAGAAAACAGCAAACAAAATAGCACACAAATGTTAAGAAAACAATGTTAGCAAACACAAAATGTAAACAAATGCCGAAGTGAAGTGTCACTTAAAGCACTCCAAATGAAAGAATACTCCCCTTTACCAATCTGATCTTGAGGCATTTAGTAACCTCAAATGAAAGATGTCAAAGCAAGAGCACACAATCTCAAAGCTAATCACCACAAAACCAAAGAAACAATGAATGACAAACAAGAAAAGGTATTAAACAATAAAAGGCTATAACAAAAGGAATACAAGATGTATTGACAAACTCAAAGAATAATGAAGAAAAGGCAAGCAATAAAATAAGGTACTCAATGAAAAAGAAAGCACACAAAAGAGACCTAAAGAAAAGCACTAGAGTAAATGAAGAAAACAAAAACAGAACTACTAGAAAATATTTTTGTGCAAACTGTGCTTGATGTTCACCGATTTATCTGGAATGATATAAAGCGAACTGGATAATGAAATTGTAACCACAGAAAATTCAAGATTTAGCTCAACAATGGCACTGGAATTACTCAAAAACAGTAAGCCAATTAATTGAGATAAATTTTCTAAAATCACTGCCAGATTACCATATTTTTTTCGGCAGAATTACACACTGTTTGTATTTGATTTATCATTTTTTTTGTACTTTGAATTTTGAAGTACTTACTTTTTCTACTTTTTTTTAACACTTTGAAGAACACAAATCCAGAATGCATCAAAGGAACAAGAAACAAACTTAGAAAATTGCATTACACAAAAACAAGAAACAAAAATTACAATAAAAGGAACACAAGGAATTGATAACATTCTTGGAAAAACATGACTATGACAAAACTTGTATGGATTCAAAAATTAAAATGACACAAACACAATGTAATAGCAAAAGGAAAACAGCAAGAAAACTCAAAAATATCCTAAAAACAAAAAGGAAACAACAAGAATATAGAGTTCTTGAATTAAAGAGCCTACAAACAACTCAAAACACAAACAACAAGAAACCTAAACTCATGATACCACATGATATGATTCCAATAGCAAGATATAGATGATTCTTTGACATTTTATGGAATCAACTTGAGTTGGAGATTGAATAGGCACTTTTATAGAAATGGATCAATGTTCTATGTTTCAAGAACTCACCAAAACTTGCGCCAAACACCAAAACTCACATGGAAGTTCCATTTCTTGTCAATTGAACCGATTAAAACGTGCAAGAAAGAAAATGAACCGATTAAATGGCTTAAGAAATTAAATGAACCGATTAAAATGCTTCAAAACTGAAATGCACCGAACAAAAGCAAGGAGAAAGGAAGATGAACCGATTAAAACATGAAACTAAGCTACAACACCGAATAGAAAGAAAGAAAGGAACCTAAGACATGTTTAGGAGTTCAAACATAGGCACGGAAATGGAATGAGAAGATGGAGAAGAAAGAAGACTTATGTGGTTGTAGTTCTTGGTTGATGAACACGCCACTTGAAGTGTGAAAGCTCCAAGATAAGTGTGAATTGCCGCCACTTGAGGGAACCAAGGCTCTCAAGATGAGACTAGGAAGAGGAGAAGGCAAGTTCTCACTACACTCAATCATCAATTTGGGAGAGTTTTGATACTACAAATTCCAATTCTGAATTATGAAGGACCCAAGCCCTCCTTTTATAGGAGCAAGGGCCGGTCATTAGCTTTACAAAGCTTGTATCCTAAGCTACTCAAGAGTCTCCTAAGCTAACGCCTCTCCTAAGCTAACGCCTAAGCTTCTAGAATTTTCTAAGCTAAAGCCTAAAGAGGCTTTACAAAAGAGGTGTCTAATGTTTCCCTCTAAGCACCTTCCTAAAGACTATGTATTTAAACATTCTACTTTTTATACAAGAGACACTATAAAAAGAGAAAACAATCTACCACTACTTCCTAATTCCTTAAACTTGCTTCTTGTAAGCCTTTGAGGTAAGGTAGTGTCTCCTTGAGCTTCCTCAACTTCGGCCTCTACCTCCTTTTGTCCTTGATCTTCGGCCTCTATTTCCTCTTGAGCTTGATCTCCATCACGGCGTTACCAACAACATCTCATGGCGTTCCACACCCAAATGATGCTAACAGGAGGATCTGATGTTGTGTACTGCAAGATGCTCATGAGCATGTTGTCAGGCGCAACGTTGGAATGGTTTGTTAGCCTTCCCGACGGGCACATCACCAACTTTGACCAGTTTGCGACACTGTTTAGGGAGCAGTACCTTGTTAACAATGCCCCCACGCGACTTTCTTATGATGTTTTCGATGTCAAACAATACCAGGGGGAGTCCATGAAGGACTACCTGAACATATTTGGGGTCCAGGTAGTGAGATTGAAACCCACTGATGAGGCCATGACGGTGCATGCCTTTGTCAAGGGAATTCTACCTGGGCCTTTCAGTGAATCACTGCTAAGATTCTACTCGAAGACATTCACAGAGATTAGACGTCGAGCATTAGCATACATTGCCGCAAATGATTGAGTGACGCAGAAGCAAGGTCTCGTCTGTCCTGTCCGACCTCGAGCGGCTGCACGACCTCAATCATTCAAGAGTGTCTTAAGGGAGGACACAAAGAATTTTTTATAGAAGATGGCTTTCTTTTTAAAGGAAAACGTCTTTGTGTTCCTCAATGCTCTATTAGATTATCTCTTGTTAGAGAAGCACATGATGGGGGTTTAATGGGTCATTTTGGGGTTGCTAAAACTTTGGATGTGTTGCATGAACATTTCTTTTGGCCTCATATGCATAAACATGTTCATAGTTTGTGTGATAAATGCATAGCTTGCCGCAAAGCTAAGTCTAAAATGAATCCCCATGGTTTATATACTCCTCTTCCTATCCCTTCAATGCCTTGGGTTGATATATCTATGGATTTCATCTTAGGATTACCCAAGACATCAAAGGGAAAGGACTCCATTTTTGCGGTAGTGGATCGTTTTTCAAAGATGGCTCACTTTATTCCTTGCCACAAAGTGGATGATGCATGTCATATTGCAAACCTCTTCTTCCAAGAAGTGGTTCGTTTGCATGATATTCCTAGATCTATAGTGTCCGATAGAGATCCCAAGTTCTTAAGTCACTTTTGGAAGACCTTGTGGGGCAAGCTTGGAACTAAACTTTTATTTTCTACCACTTGCCACCCACAAACTGATGGTCAAACCGAGGTGGTGAATAGAACTTTGGGACAACTATTAAGATGTTTCATTTCGGGGAATCCTAGAGTGTGGGAGAATTTACTACCCCATGTTGAGTTTGCATATAACCGTGTAGTAAATTCTACCACCTCACATTCTCCTTTTGAGGTTGTCTATGGGTTTAATCCCTTAACACCTCTTGATCTTCTTCCTATTCCCATTCTTGGAGATGTCTTGTGCAAAGATGGGGATGAAAAGGCTTCTTTTATGAAAACTTTGCATAAAGACATCAAAAAGAGAATTGAGAAGAAGGTTGGCAAGTATGCTGAACTTGCCAATAAAAGGGGAAAAGCATTGTTGTTTGAGGAGGGTGATTGGGTTTGGCTTCACTTGAGGAAGGATCGTTTTCCTACTCAAAGGAAGTCCAAACTAATGCCTCGTGGAGATGGACCTTTCCAAGTCCTAAAGAGGATTAATGACAATGCTTATGGGTTAGATATGCCTGATACATTCTTAGGTAGTCATACTTTTAATATTAGTGATCTAACTCCTTTTTCTGTAGGTCTCTAGAATTCGTGGTCGAATTCTCTCCAACTCGGGGAGTATGATGGAGATCAAGCTCAAGTGGACATGGAGGCCAATCATCAAGAGCAAGAAAAGGTTGAGGCTCAAATAGAGGACGCCCATGGAGGTCAAAGCCCACCTCAAAGGCTTACAAGAAGCATGTTCAAAGCTTTAGGAGCTAATGGACGTTTATTTTCTCTTTTTGTAATTTCTTTGTTTGAAGGTGCTTCGAGGGAAACATTAGAAACCTATTTTGTTAAAGCATCTTTAGGTCTTTAGTTAGGAGTCTTAGGGGGGGTGCGTTAGTAGATAGGTGTAGGAGTAATTAGGGAGGTGCCAAAGTGAGAGAGAAGGTCACACCTTCCTCATGACTATAGTTGGCGCCACTTTCATTTGTATTTGGGAGGGAATTTGAATTCATTTAGCTTTGCATTTCAGCACCTCTAGGCTATAAATTAAGGTGCTGCCTTTGTATTTTTCAGATTTGAATTTTGATTAGAGAAACTATACTCAATTTTTTAGAGAGCATTGGAGAGCTTTGTGCCTTCTTCACTAGTCTTATCTTGAGAGTTCCATGGTTACCTCAAGTGGCGGCTTGCACACTCATCTTGGAGTTACCATCCTCTAAGTGGTGTGATCATCCAACCATTCCTCCATCTTCATGAGCTTTCTCTTCTCCTTCCTTCCTCACTTGTTATATTCATGTCTTAGTTTGCTTCCTAGCTTTTTCTGTTCGGCACTTTTCATTTCTTTGTTGTTTTGCTTCGTTCAAATTGTTTCTGCTGATTCATCTTTGATTCCTTTTCATTTTCTAGTTTATATGTTCGGTACATTTCAGTTTTAATACATTTTGTTCGGTGCATTTGGCTTTTCTTCCATTTTAATCGGTTCAATTTGACAATAAATGGAACTTCCATATGAGTTTGGATTTTGGTACTAGTTTTGGTGAGTTCTTGATTATAGAACATTTATACAATTCTATCTTAAAGTGCCTATCTCATATCCAACTCAAGATGATTCCTAAGAATGACAAAAATCATTCAAATTGTGCTAGTGGAATCACATCAGGCGGACCTGATCCCAGACATCGACCTCGCCTTCACGAAAGTCGACCTCCGGGATGTCGTACCTCATGATAACGACCCGGTGGTAATTTCGCTAGTCACTGCCGGGAGGAGGGTGCACCGTGTCCTTGTAGACCAAGGAAGTTCGACAGACGTGATGTTCTTGACGACCTTCAACCAGTTACAGCTGTCCACGGACCAGTTAAGGCCCTACACCGGATGTTTGTATGGTTTTGTGGGGGACAAGGTGGAGGTTTGTGGGCACATCGAGTTGAGGACAACATTCGCGGATGGTGCGTCTTCGCGCACTACCAGCATCAGGTACCTCGTTGTTAACACTCCCTCGGCCTATAATATACTGTTAGGAAGACCAACTTTAAATAGGTTGGGAGCAATTCCCTCCACGAGGCATATGAGGATGAAAATTGCCTTCCCTTGAGGGGCAGTGATCACCATCAAATCTGACCAAAAGGAGAATAGGTGTTATGAAAACAGCCTCAAGACGAAGAGAGGGGTGTTTTATGTTAATACCAGGCCACCAAAGGAAGACGGAGTGACCCGCGAAGAGATCGCCCGAGAAAACCGACCCGAGCTCGCAGGAGACGTGATGGAGAGAGAGATCGGTGGGAAGATGTTCAAACTTGGGCAGTCCTTGAGCAAGGAGTCACAGGATCAGGTTGTTAAGGTCATAGCGCGACACTTCGACGCGTTCGCATGGACCGCCGCCGACATGCCCGGTATTGACCCTAATTTCGTGTGTCATCGTCTCACCATGGACCACAAGGTCCGACCTGTCCACCAGAGAAGGCGAAAATTCAACGAAGAAAAGCGTCAGGTCATACGGGAAGAGACGAAGAAGCTACTAAAGGCTGGCCTCATCAGGGAAATCCAGTACCCCGAGTGGCTAGCCAATGTGGTACTAGTAAAGAAGGCCAATAGGAAATGGAGGATGTGTGTCGATTTCACGGACCTCAACAAGGCCTGCCCAAAGGATTCTTACCCGCTGCCCAGTATTGATGCTTTGGTGGACAGCGCCTCCGGATGCAAATTACTCTGCTTCCTGGATGCCTTCTCTGGTTACAACCAGATCATGATGCACCCTAGGGACGAATGCAAGACCGCGTTCATGACGGAGTTGTCTTGCTATTGCTATAAGGCCATGCCCTTTGGGCTAAAAAATGCAGGGGCCACCTACCAGCGGCTGATGGACAGAGTGTTAGCACCCATGTTAGGGCAGAATGTCCAAGCATACGTAGATGACATGGTTGTCACCTCCCAGCAGAAGGAGTAGCACATAGCTGACTTGGAAGAGTTATTCACCACGATAGCGAAGTACAGGTTAAAACTGAACCCGGAGAAGTGCGTGTTCGGGGTTGAGGCAGGTAAGTTCTTGGGTTTCCTACCCGGAGAAGTGCGCTGCCATAATAGCTATGAGACACCCAATCTCAGTAAAAGAAGTACAGCAGTTAACAGGGCGTATGGCAGCTCTATCCAGATTCGTATCAGCAGGGGGAGACAAGGGACAGCCTTATTTCCAGTGCCTGAAGAGGAACAGCAGGTTCGTTTGGACCCGTGAGTGCGAGGAGGCGTTTGTAAAATTGAAGGATTACTTATCCAGCCCACCAGTGTTGTGCAAGCCAGAGCTAGGTATCCCACTCCGCTTATACTTCGCAGTTACAGAAAAGGCGATCAGTTTGGTCCTATTGCAGGAGCAAGACCAGGTGCAGAGGCCAATCTATTTCGTCAGCAAGGTATTGCACGGGCCAGAGGTGAGATACCAGGCCTTAGAGAAAGCAGCCTTAGTAGTGGTATTCTCGGCAAGAAGACTCTGCCACTACTTCTAGAGCTTTATTGTGATAGTAATGATAGACCTTCCAATCCGCAAGGTCCTGCAAAAACCATATGTAGTGGGTAGAATGGCACGATGGGCGGTAAAACTGTCTGAATTCGACATACACTACGAACCTAGAGGCCCCATCAAGGACCAGATCTATGCCGACTTCGTAGTGCAACTCTCCTCGGCAGCCACACACCAAGAAAGGGCAGGTTTCAGGTGGGTGCTCTCTGTAGATGGTTCCTCAAACCAACAAGGTAGTGGAGCTGGTGTTATCTTGGAAGGACCAGATGGGTTGCTGATTGAGCAGGCTCTACGCTTCGCTTTCAAGGCCAGCAACAACCAAGCAGAGTATGAGGTCCTGATCGCGGGAATGTTGTTGGCTAAGGAGATGGGAGCGAAGGGGTTGTTGGCAAAGAGTGACTATTTGTTAGTTATAGGCCAAGTCACGGGGGAGTACCAAGCTAAAGACCCTCAGATGGCCGCATACCTGGAATATGTCCAGGTCCTGAACTAGTCGTTTGAATTAGTCCACGTGCCCAGGGAACAAAATGCCCGAGCCAACTTGCTTGCAAAGCTAGCCAGTTCGGGCAAGGGGAGCAGGCAGAGGATTTTGATTCAGGAGACCCTAAAGACACCTCGAACCACCACGGACAATGTGGCAGAAATTCAACAGGTTAGCACATCGGAAGGGATGAAGAGGAGTCATCGGTCGCTAACGCAAGTGATCCTGCCTGTTGACCAGAACGCTGGAAACTGCCTCGTCAAAGGATCGACGTGTGCACCGCTTCGAACCTCCGTTCCTCTTCGTGATCCACCTCAAGAACCTGCAAAGAAACAGAGCGGCGCCGCTGCGGCCGATCGCACTCCAACGCCCAAGTCAGTGACAGAATCACCAAATACTAAGAGAACAAGAACCGTGCAAATCCTCTCTCACAGTAAGCTCTATCACTCGCAAGCGTAAAGAGTATAATCTGAACGTGCGTACCTCAGAAAGTTGGTTGAGAACTCTTATATACCTGGTTGTTTTCTCTCTCCTGGCAGTTACAAACCTGGACACGTGGCTCGCATCCAGTCGTACACGTGCCATCATCTGGAGCCTCCTTGACTTGGCGCTGCTTCTACTCTCATTTTGGCTAAGTTATTTATGCATGGTACTGCCCAGTGCATAGCTAACTTGGGAGTGCGATCTCTACTGGAACTGGCGAGTTAGGGGCCTTCATACACCTTCCCTGTGGTCTCGCCGGCCGCCTTCGTAATCTGCTTCTCCTTCAACTTTGGCGATGTGCTTGCTCTGGTGATCTCCAATGACTAGGTCGCCTGAATCTATATCTGGCGACTTCATCTTTAACCTGCTGATCGCCGATTCTGATAAGCTGGAAATCGGAACACGCCAATATAACAACTGGCGACTACACGAGCCCCCCGACTTCCTTCCCTTTTGCCAACCTGGCGCCTTGCCAACACGCCTATACTGTAGCAGGGTGCCACGTCATCACTCCCGACCACCAGGGCGGTACACAAGCCCCCCAGTCTTAAGCGAAGACTTGTCTAGCGAAAAGACTGAAAGAGTCACGTTAACACCGGTCTACGTGGCACTGACGCAGAATTCCAAGCGGTTGTACCTTCTGCTGCTCTGACGCTCCACCAAACCCCTCACTCATCGCTTGACGCGTGGCTTCATCAACGGCTCTCTTCAGTTGCCGTTTGCGCTTCCTAAACCCATTTCGAAAAAACCCTTAAACCCATTTTCACCCAACACTGTTCCATCACTTTCCCTCGCATTCACGAATGCTCCAACTTTCTTCTGTGAAAAACTCTCAGCGCTCTCCAGCATCCTGCATCACCATCAACCTTCAACGTCTTCCTGATCATCAAAAGGTACCTACTTTCCTTCTTCTGCTGGTTTTCCTTGCATTTTAACCGATTCGCATCATCCTGTAACTGCCTGGTGCATACGCTGTGGGTTGTTTTTCCATTTATCCTTCTGCGTAACTTAGGGCTTCGTCAATCGTCGCAACGAACCTACATTCGTTCGCTTTTCACCTTCCTTCTATGATCGAGTCAGCCTCTATAACCCCCTGATCATTTTTCCTTTCTTCTTCCTTTGCAGCTGCTACCATGACTCGCACAAAGATTACCCTGAATCCTCCTCCTTCATCACGAAACCTTCCTTCACAAGCACACGACCCACCACAAGTTCGTGGCGCTTCATCTTCGCAGGCTGAGAGGCCTGTGTCTTCCCAACCTGTCTTGGCCCAGGCGACTCCACCTATCGCTGGAGGAGCCCCCGTTCCCCTGCCAGACTTCAAAACCTTGTATCCCTGGGCCAACTCGACCCTTCTGAGGGAGACATCCTCTGTGAACACTGCGGGAGCAGTTTTGCGGCTGACTAAGGGGGACGAGATTCATCAATCGTTTCACAAGGAGCACGACGAGAAGATGATGGTGCTGCCTTGCCCCCCCGATCTGCCTGTTTGTGCTGATGACAAAGTAAGCGCCGATGGGCCCTTCTGCTTTGTCTATACGACTTTATTCAAGAAGGTGAAGCTCAGGTTCCCTTTCACCCGATTCGAGAGGGAACTCCTAACCGAGCTCAACATTGCCACCGCCCAGCTTCACCCCAACAGCTGGGCGTTTGTTCGAGCTTTTCAAGTGATGTGCGACCACCTGGGGTTGCCCGCGTCGGTGGACGTGTTCTTATTCCTCTTCGAAGCCAAGCACCCCGGAGACCGCCTGTGGGTCAGCTTGAACGCGATTGCTGGGAGGTCCATCTTTGCTATCTTCCAGCAATCTTACAAGGACTGGAAGGGGAAGTTCGTCCAAGTGCGTGCGAACGACAAGGACGCCTCCCTTCTCGATGGCTTCCCCTTGTACTGGGTGGACAAGGGGAAGAAAGAGTCCAAGAGCTGCTTCAGGAGGCCCAGAAGTCCTGACAAAATGGGAGCATTGGACAGAGACCTCTGTCTCTTCTGGAAAAAGGTGTCGGACGCCAATATAACATTCCTTACCACCACCTTGATATGCTTCGAATTCTATGAAGATCAGCTAGAAATTCGAATAGGTTAGGACATTTAAATTATTGTTTTGATGCTTCTGTTTAGCTGTTTCTGGGCGTCTTGTGCGTTATGCGCAAGACTTTGGTTTTACCTTTCCTGCACATATCATCTGCTTTGCTGTTTATCACCTTATGCACTTATTTTTTCCTTTGAGTTAACCCATGCA